>NC_087483.1:40342500-40700000 GCF_036417665.1 Passer domesticus | reverse complement strand
ATTTTTTTTTTTAAAGGAATTGCAATACTACCAGAAGTTTGTTTAAAATAGTAATGAAAAATCTTTTTTTTTCTAGAGAATTTGGGAAAAGCAACCCAAATATAAAACCCCAATGCCCTACAGCAATTTTGAACAGTGCCATTTGCTGATGAGATGCTGGCAATAAAAGTTTTAGGTGTTTGCCACCATCCTTCAGCTGCACCCCTCAAATTCTGGGGAAAAGGAAAAAATACAATCCTTTTTGTAGCTGATAAACACGTTCCACACAAGGAAAAGTAGAGAAGGATGGAGAACTCGTGTGAAGATAGAGTACAATAAATTCCCCGGAGTCAGAATCTGGTCAGCAATAACATCCACTTTGTTTTAAAAGGTATTTTACTGTGCTCTATCACTCTGGGAAAGAAAGCCTTATAACCACAGTGGCTGCCCTATCAGAGGCTGCTAAAATAGTTTTTGAGATAGAGATCACCATTTCAGAGACTCATATATCCCAGCACTGTAGGTGCAACACCACTTGTGTACTTTTTTTCTGTCCTGGCAGGGATAAATGCTCACAGAAACATTTATCAGATGCTGTTCCTCCTTCCTTTTGTGCCCACCGTTGCTGTAGCTCCACTGAAACCCAAAGCAACTCAGGTTTCAGGCCAGTTTGCAGTGATTTGCATGATTGCCACAAATAGGGGTGGTGGCAGAGCGTTCAAAAGTGGTTTCCTTCACGTTGACAACACTTTATGATCAAATGACTGCTTTCACTTATAGCTCCTTCCTTCTGGGATAAGAAAATTGAATTTTTAGGATATATAACAAGCAACACATGTAGCATGAAATCGTGGTGTTATAGGGCTGTACAAATAAAGGATGGGCTCAAGAGGAGACTCACGGCACCTCTTTCTATCCTGAAAAGTCAAATTATTCATCATTTTAAAGCAAGCTGTGCACTTAATGCTACGCAAATATCCTCAAAATGTGCTTAATATTCAACATTTGTGGAATACTGTTCAAAAACAGGGTTTTTTTTTATTATTTTTTCCTCTCTGCGTTTTCTCTTGCCGAGAATCTCTAATTGCTTAGACACCTTTGAAGTTCAAGATATGTCATTATCACTCACTGGCATAAAGTGCAACAGAAAATCCTGCATTTAAAACCCCAAATGTTCTGAGCTTGCACTCATCCAAATTTCTACAATTAATCAAATTAGGAAAGCAGCCAGTAGAACAAAGGTCCATCAAGAATATTTCAGTTCAAGAGGCATTCTTTTGTATTAGCTCTCTATCAAGCCACATCTAAATTCTGTAAAAAGTGTCAGATTCTAGGACTTTATTTCTATCTCAGACACAGGGTTTTTTTGTGTGTGTTTGGGGAGGTTTTGTGGGGTTTTCCCCTAAATTTTTATTCTGAAACACAAATGAAAATATATTCTGTAAAATGAATGCCCTATAAAAGTTAATTTTGCTCTTAATTTTTAATTTAAATTTTTAATTTAAAAAATTGTTTTCTGTACTCCCACTTTCACTTCTCTGAGTGCTGAAAGTTGTCACTTTTAGGCTCAGCACTAAGGAGAACGGGATGCCTCGCATCCCAAGGCACAATTCATTCCATACTCTCTGGGAACTGGCAGATATCTGTGCCTGTGTGATGCACTTCACATTCTCAAGATTCTCCCTGTAAGCAGGGAAACACAATTTAAAAACCCCAAACTCTGAAATTCTTGTGTGCAGCCCTGTTCCAAAGCCATTTATCGTGGCAAGTCCCAGATTGCAGCTCTGGGGTTCTGCAGGCTCCCGACACCACACGGAGCCTGAAACGTGCAGAGGGAGCTGGGAAAGCCACAAGCACTCAGGGTGTTATTTCTTAGCAATAGTGTGATTTCCAGTTTCACGTCTGTGTGTTATGGAACAGAACCACAGCAAAAAAACCCCAAATTAAACTGTTTATGGAGGCACCTGGGTCTGGGAGAAGAGGCCTGGGGAACCGCCTGACTTTTTATGCAAAACTCGGTTTTCTGGGTCTTTGATCCTTGCAGCTCAGTGCCAGACGCTCACTCTCGTTCACCTTCTTTGGTTTCTCAAGATTTCTTTCTGGATTAAATCAAAGAGATGCAAAGTGCCTCCAGCCCTGCCGCTCCCCGAGCGCTCCAGGCAGCGGGAGCGGCAGCGCACGCGATCCTGCGGGAGCAGCCAGGGTGGGAGGCTCTGCCATCCCCAAATACTCCAGAGAAATGCAGTCTTTTTGTCCATAGGTGGTGCTGCACGAGCCTGGAAAAAGAGCTGCTTTTCCCATGGCTCTGTGGTCCCCAGCCTGGGCTTCCCTGGGTGGGGTAGGACCAGCCCTTGGTCTCTGCTGGCTTCTCCCTTTCCAGATCTCTGCCTTTAGGGACTCAAAAAAATTATGGTAGGAGCCCCACTCAGATGTTTGGTTCTGGGTTTTAGAGCTCTTGAAATTGTTTATGGTTCAATATAAAGTTGCATGGCTTTATAAATATAAATATATAAATATATAAATATAAAGCAAACACAGGAGAGTGGAATGGTCACAAGGGCGATGCCAAGAGTTTTTAAGGGAGAAGCAGGACTGTGATGCAGCCATGTCTCTCCTCTGGTTTTTTAGGGTCAGCCATTTCAGTTGTCTTTGCAGGTTTTCCCATCATTTTGGGGCAGAAATTCAAAGAATGGAGCTTTTTTTACTCTTTTCTCAATTTTTTTTGAGGGGGGATAGTGATGAAGGAACAGATAGAGTAATGGTGTATATTATACCTTTCCAATTTAATGTTTTTTGTTTTCTATTTTAGCCTTGGAAATATTAAAAGACAGACATTTTCTTAAGAACCATCCTGTAAAGCAAGAAGGGGTGTAACCAGAGTCCTGGGTCAGATACAGCAGTTTTATGTCAGAAAACATTACAGTAATTGTGGAATATACAGTTGCTGTGCTGACAAAAACAAAAAAGTGCTTTTCATCTAAACAAATTCGTTTGATTTATTGTGTTTTATACTTATGTTGTATTTAAAATTTTCATCCCCCTCAAGCACTCCGTGGCTTTCCAAGAGTGTTGGAGAACTACAAGGCCGTGTTTTTGGCATTGGGGGTGACCTCATTATTAATCAGAAAACATCTGGGCAATCAGAGCAGTGTGTGTGTGAGTTCAGGGAGCTGGGGCTGGATTAGCAGCCCTTGCACGCACAGGCCACCAGACTTGTGTGTCTTGCTTGGAAAACTCCCTGCTGGCTCCTGGGCTCCAGACTTCACAGGAATTCCTGTAGGAAAATTTCCAGAAGTCGAGGAAGACATGGACAAGGCTTTAAACAGAGCTTAAATGAGATATTAGAAGGAAATTCCTGACTGTGAGGGTGATTAGGCTCCAGCACAGGGTGCCCACAGAAGCTGTGGCTGCCCCTGGATCCCTGGAATGTCCAAGGCCAGGCTGGACAGGGCTTGGAGCAGCCTGGGATAGTGGAAGGTGTCCCTGCCCATGGCAGGGGGTGGTTTTAAGGTCCCTCCCAACCCAAACCAGTCTGTGATTCCCTCTCAGCTCCCACCTTGGGCTGGCAATGCCCCAGGGGCTGCCTGCAGAGCTGGGCTGATGCTGATGCCAGGTTCAGGCTGTTGGTGAAGGAGATCACTCGTGGCCATCACTCACTGGGTTTACCAGCCCTGTGGTGGCACAGATTTCATTAAGGCATTCTTTGAGTGCCTCTCCTAAAGCTCAAGTGCTCTCTCTTTGTTTTCAGTTGCTCGGTGCATGCTCAGGTTGACAGATCCTGCAGATGAATTAAACTTTCATGTTGCATTTTCAGCAGAGACCCCACAATTTACTCAGTACACATCAGGAGAGAAGATATGTAATAAAAATCAGACAAGTGTACTTATTTTCCAGAATATAGACACTACCCTACCATTATGTTTTTTACATTTAACTGTATAAACAACAATTTAGTTTGCCCTTAATGTCCTAAATATGCTTAGATCCATCACGGTCAAAATTGAAGGGCAAGGCAAAAGGACAAAGAGAAAAGATGTGAAATATTCCACAGAAATAACCCAAAATACACTTCTAATAGCACAAGCACATTGTTAAAAAATGAAGAAGTAATAGCACAGGAAAGGGTGTCTATTTACAGTGTCAGTGTGGAAACAAAGGCTGTCTCTGATGTTGTTTACCCACCAATGGAAAAAGGGTTTTCCCCCCTGTAAACAATTTTTTTTTTGTTTATGGAAAGAGAGGAGAAACACCCTGTGCTGCTGCCTGGAGGAGGGGAAGCCCTGGAGGGGCTCCACAGGTCCCTCTGCTGCTGGGGGAGCTGGCAGGGTTGGCCTTTTTGAACCACACTGCAAGTTTATACTCAGAAGTAGAAACTCTGAGAAGCAAACTTGTTTTTTTGTTGTTTTTGTTTTCTCTTCAGGTGAAGGTTTTTCCACGCAGAGAATCTATTTCAGAACAAGGCAGTGGGTGAGCTTAAAGCAGGAGATTGTCTCCTCATCAGTTGCTGAGCAAAACTTCCTCCACAGTGAGTACAATGTCCATGTCAGGAGCTGTGGCTGAATGACTATCCTGTTCAGAGCTGTGTTTGGCCATTCATAAAATTCCAGAATGATTTGGCTTGGAAGGGATCTTAAAACCCACCAAGTTCCACACCCTGCCACAACCAGGGGCACCTTCCAGTGTGCTCAGATCTCCATCCAACCTGGCCTTGGACAGTTCCAGGGATGGGGAGTGTTCATAAAGAATTGACATGATTTAGACAAATACCTGAAATACTTATGAATTAGTTAATTTTTTTTTCTGGTATAATTTGCTTTGTTGAGTAATTTACTAATGCTTCTCCATTTTATATAATTACGAAACCTTAAGTCCAAATGTGTGACCTGACTTTTATGATGTGTAAATAAATGTTCCTTAGACTGCAAATATTTTATTATCTTGTCTCAGCTCAGAAGCCTGATAGGCTGCATTGAGGTGGAACAGCCATTTTTTCCCATTTCTGCAGGATCAAAATATGGTAATGATGTCAGCAAAAATGTTTTCTCATACCTTTATATACAGCTTTTAAATACAATGCAAAACTATGAGTATATTTTGTAGCATTTTTTCATAAAAGGTTTGACCTTTGTATAGTCAACCTATCAAAAATGTATAAATTATACAAGGAAAAAAAAACCTTGCATCATTTTTTTTCCCTGGGAAGTGGAGCAGTTAATATTCAACATGAAATGTCTAATCTTTAAATACATTATAATCTAACTGCTTAGGATAATTTTTGCTTTAATACCTTAAGAGTCTGCAAAGCCTGAAGGATGGGATTATTAAAATGGAATTTTAATGTCAAAATTATCAGAGAAGAGAACATATTGCTAGTGTTCATAAAAAAAATGTATTCAATTTCTGTTTGATTTGTTCAAATAAGAGATGAGAATATATTTGATTATAGCTGGTAAGTATTCAGGAAGTTGATCAGATGACTGCAGGTCATTGCAACATAAGTGCTGTCAACTGTGGGGATTAGTGCACTGGAGAGGCTGAAATAAGTGGTAACACATAAACATACCTGGACTGCTGGCTTGGCTTGCAGCTTCCATGAAGATGCTGCACAGGGATCAGTCAGGAATGAAAATCTCCTGGTGGCCTCACAGAGAATGTTGCCAACTGCCCAAGCATTAAATAGAAAGGGAACAAGCTTAGTATGGTTTACAGGTATAAATAAAAATCTCCTGTTTGCTCATAATTTAAGTTTTTCTGTCTTGCTGTTAGGAGTGTTGGGTAGTGCCCAAGAGCAAAATCACAGAATTGTGGAATGTTCTGGGCTGGAATGGACACTTAAGGTCATCCCAGTCCACCCCTGCCATGGGCAGGGGCACCTTGCACTGTCCCAAGCTGCTCCAAGCCCTGTCCAGCCTGGCCTTGGACACTTCCAGGGATCCAGGGGCAGCCACAGCTTCTCTGGGCACCTGTGCCAGGGCCTGCCCACCCTCCCAGCCAGGAGTTCCTTCCCAATATTCAATATTCCCAATTTAAACCTACTGTCTTCCAGCTGGAACCATTTCCCCTCCTGCTGTCACTCCAGGCTCCTCACAGCCAGGACCATCAGCCAGCTTCAGGTGTTTCAGATCCTGTGAAAAACAAGCTCTGAAAGGTAACAGAAATAATGAAAACATCCCAGCAACCTTGTCACCTGCCTTCCCCAAATTATTCAATAATCTGGACAGCCAGCACCTCTCTGTGCCCATGCTCCTACTGACAACTTTTATTTCAATGTAGTTTCTCAGAAAAGTTAATCACTTCCCCGAACATGGACTTGAAGATCAGCATAGTTTGGTCAGTTATTTTTATGTAAATTTCCCACAGATGGTCGGAAAATACTTGGATTTTATGACCTTAGATGTTTTTCCAACCTAAATGACTCTATGAAAACCAGGAGGTTGCAGCTCCAATAAATAATAAACCTTTCAATAAATGTCTGTCAGAACTGCCAGGAAGGCACCTAAAAGGGATCTAACTCAAGGATAAGGGGGAAGAATTAATGTTGTGTAAATTCAGGTTTGGATGCTTAAATTAGGCTTGGAAACCTTTTTTTGGTGACTTCCTTCTTTTTGGAATATGTGGCATCATTTGTCCAGAATTAGGGTAATATTGCATAAGCTAACAAGGTAGAAATTATGGTTGAAAAGTCGCCTGCTGTGTTCACAGGCTTCTCCTGTGATAAACTGTCTGGTGTGGATGCAAATTTGGCATGTTGGAAGAGAAGGAAGAGCAGGAAATGCATGATTTGCCTGCAGGGAAAGAGCCCAGGGAAAATGGAAACACAGCCCAGGTTGGAAACACCTACAAGACAAAGGTGATGCCACCATGGCTTTTGTTTTTATCTCAACAATACAGCTGAACAAATACTTTAGAGAGAGAGTGAAAGGTGATTTCACAGCTATTAATTAAGATATCAAAGCAACTCCCTTATCAATTTGCATGAATGGTTGTGCAGAGTTTTTGCTTTGATAAGAACACTCAGAGGGATTGACCATCCTACAGCCAGTATTAAGCATTTGCACAAATAATTTTCTCCTTTTTTCCTATTTGCAAAAGTTGATTTTTCTGGTCATAAAGTAATTCATTTTTTTTTCCCTAAAGAATTTACATCATGAATAATACACCTAGGTCACCTGTCCAACCATTTTATTTTTTTTACATTGGTAAGGATTTATTTGCATGAGGAGACAATCTATCTCACAATGAATAGTTGAACATTGTAATAGAACAACAAAAAAAATACAAATAACCCAGAGGTTGCAATATGTTTGTATAAAGTATTCAAACAATTTCAAATAACAACTGAACTTGTAAAAATCAACATCTGTTCATGGATTATTCATGAACAAAAATGGTAAAATTCCTTCAATAAAAATAGTCTTCAATGAATAGTTTTTGCTGGTTGCTGAGAAAATGATGTTCTTGCAACTGAAATCTCAGCTCCAGGACTCTCCTGCAGTTCAGATTCATTAACACTAAAATTATCCTTTAGTACATAAATTGCAGCAACAGGAAAACTATACAAAATTCCAATTAAAAAAAAAAGTGACAGGGTAACACTGAACTGTCTGAATCTAGGCAAGTGGGTGAGGGTTTTTTCACAAAATTCCAAAGATTTTTGGAGTACATCTGTGTTTGTCAACTTGTGTAGGAGCATTATCCCTGTTGCAATACAAACTTTTCTTGTTGTTTTAACAGATCTCTCCTGTGATGACTTCACAAATAAAGATTTAAAGCTATTAATAGTAACAGCTCTAAGAGATCAATAGTTGTTCAGACCTAAAAGTCTGATTTTTCCCCAGCTGAGGGAGAGGTGGGAAGGTACCCCGTGGTTTGACAGGCTGACACAAAAAACACAGTAGGTATCGTTTTCAGAACAATGCACATTTTTAATTTATGAATGTTCTTTTATAAACTTGTATGTACAGTCACTCTTTTTTTTTCCTCCAGTGCTACATAATTATAACTTGCAAAATGTAAATATTTATGAATTCACAGGATGTTCGCTGGAAGAGAAGAATGTTATACTTGCAGATTTTTCTTGTACTTGCAGGATTCACATAATATTATTTGCCATCATGATGTACTGAAAAATGCAAAAAAATATAATACTCTACATTTGACTTTTCTGAAAAATACCATCTGGTGTTATTTTTTGAGAGTTGGAGATCAGCTCTCTAATTGCTTATAGTTAGAGATAGACATTACTACATTTATTGACAATTTCATTCTCTACAATAATCTTACATTTAAATAGTGACTTTGTTCCTGAAGGATGCCAAAGTGATTAAACTGATATTCAAACTCTTTGGATAGCATCACCCACCACTGAAATGCAGCCATCTCTGGGGTGAGATATTGCAGCTGTTTAACAGCACTCAACAGCGCTGCAGAACAGCTTTGGACATGAAGAATTCTGATGAAAACGGGGATTTTTAGGTAGGCAAAATAATTATCCAAACTGGTGTTTGGCCAGGGCGTTAGTGCTCACATATCCATGCTTGGAAAATTATATTGGACCCTTAATATCCATAATTAGTCAGGACCTGGGGTCAGCTGTTCCTATCAGAGAGGGCATTGCCCAGGTGAAGCCTAGCACTGATCAGGAGGGATTTTGGGAAGCTTATTTGGAGTCTTTTGGATTTTTCCTGACTGTGTGGATATCAAAGATCCACTCTTGTGAAGCCTTCTTTGTGCAGAAGAATTCCACTCTGGTGTCTGTACAGGCTTGGAGGCTCTAAGTGGATCTAAGCTGCCTGTCAGATAACTTTGATTAGGAAAATGGATCTTGGAACATTTTATCTGACTTTCACTGCACTTCAGAAGTGTGTGGGACAGCAGATGAACTCATGTTAAGTACCTGAAGATAATTGTCAATATCTTTGCTCTGTGGCCACCTCAGCTCTCACAATTTTCAGGAGATGGTGGTTGTGATGTACTTACCCATCACACAACCTTCTCATCCTGGGCTGGCTGTTTGTATTTCAGTTGGTGATTCCAAGCTGGGCAAATGTTTCGGGAAATATTTCCTCCACAGAGTTTTGCTAAAAGTGTTGCTGCCATGAGATTTCCATCACACTCCCGCTGCTCGTGAGTTGGAAGGACAGCACTGGAAATGTGAGCTGTCAATCTGGGTGTAACAATACATTTAGCTCGAGCACATCATCCACGTTGAAAGAAAACACTTGTCAAAGTTACAAACAAGCAGCTCCTGGGTAAGTCATCCTCCTCCACCACAGCTTCTGTGCTCGGGTGTGCCAAGAGTTCCTCCTCACCCACAGCTGCCAACCACAGTGTATTTTTGCACTGCTCTTCTGTTTATCATCTCCAGCTCTTGTTGATGTGCAATCACATCCAAGCACGTGTCCCAGGACTGCTCTGTCTTGTTATCCAGTTGTCAGGGATGATCAGGATATCCTGCCTCTGGATTGCTTCGATTCACGTGCGGCAAACCTCGAGCTGAGCTTTGTCTGGAGATGTCTTGTGGAGGAGCGTTGTGGAATCATCACTCCTCATCAGATGGACACATTCCCCTTCACCTATTTGGAATTTTTCCAATTCCTTTTCTAACTTCTTGGTTTTAACATCTTTCTGAACAGACTCCAGACCACATAAAGTAAGTTTTTCTCTAGACTGCATAGCAAAAAAAAAATCCCACTGTCATTGTGAATAAGTAGGGATGACATGGAACATGGCAGGAAAATATCTTCTCAGTAACAGTCTGGAGCATTGAAAACTGCCAGTGAAATGTGGGCATGGCTTGGAAAGTTTTATGTTTTAGTTGAGAGGAGAGTACTCCATGGAAAACGATTGGGTATGGAAGCTGGACTTTGGTTATGGGAAGAACTGACATGGCTTTTATAACTTATACATCTAACCAAATGTCTTAATCAAAGCTTTTTCACCTAGAAGTGATAATGGGGTCAAAACCGAAATTCAGTGGCAAAGAATGATGGTAGATTTTCCAATATGCAAAAGGTTTGAGAAATTAAGTTTAAAAAAAATGAACCAAGCCATTTTAATTTTTCTAAGTAAAATTTCAAGTTTAGGAATGGAAAACTTTCTGCTTTTTAATATTTGCGAAGTACATGAGGTATAGGTAATCTTTAAAATTATGGAAAGGATAATTGCTGAAAGCCATGGTTTGTCCATGTGTGATTTTTGAGGTATGTTTGAGATAATCAATTGATTTGGGGTAAAACACTTGATCCCTTGTGCAGAACTTGAGTTGAAAATGATCCTCTGAAGTTTGGATGATGATGTCTTGCAGCTGCTGTCCTTTCTCCACCTGGAACACCTAAACTTTGGATTTTTCTGCCCTCATTTGTAGAATGCACCCTGTACATGTGCTGCATCACACACGTGGTGATTTGAGAGCAGAAAATTGTGATGTCTGAGTTACAACACAAAGATCTGCCTGGGAATGTGGATCCATGGCTGCAGAGAGAGTTGTTGCATGAATTTACAATTTTTGAGATTAAACACTTCAAAAGACAATCAGGACCAAACCTTTTTCTTGCTTTGGTCCTTTTCTTGATGACATTTAGGGAAAATGTTTCTTTTTTTTAATGGAAAATAATGGAAGTGGTTTCACTTAAACCCTGCTTTATTGTTTCAGGGCAAGATGCACTACTAAAAACATACCTTTTAATATTTTTGTTAATTTTACCTATTTACTGATAAATTCACTAGAAGATGAAAGTATAAGAGGACACCATCAAGTTATATGGGGGAAAAATAATTAGTGTCTTATTCTGAGTCAGTTTTTGTTGAATTGGGGATTCTTGGAGAGGGTTTGAGGGTTCATGTCCCAAATCACTGGTTGGTGCTGCAGAAAGGTTCTGCAACACCAAGGAGGGAAACTGGTGTAAAAAACATGATGCGGGCATCCATGTTTGTGGCAAAACTTGTTAAAAAAGCTCCAATTTTCTTTTATGTAGTAGCAACCAGTCTGAGTAATTAACTTTTCCTTTGCTTTTGGTGTCTTTGGTGTATTAACAGCCTGACATCCCCTCTGTGCCAGAGGGATTTTGTAGGAAAAAGAGATTTCACTGGTGGCTTCTGAAGACTGTGTCCCTGCTTGGCTTTGTAGAGCATCTGCCATAATTCACTCCAGGATGACTAAACTATTGTAATAAAATAATAAGTACCTTCTACAGGTAAATCAATGTAACTTCCTTTTTTCTCCACCCCTTTCTGTCTTCAGCTTCTCTTACTCCTTTTTAATTATCAGTTAAATATGCGAAAAAGGAGCATTTTATCCTGCAACTAGAAATAGATGGAAATTTAAAATTTTTGTTTTCTAACAATTAAAAAGAGACTTTTCTAATTTTTGCTTCATTACTACTTAAAAAAAGAATATTTTGGAGCTATAAAAATTAAACCATTATTTCTGGGTAAAGAGAAGATGTCATTCCACTCAAAATAAATATCATCATTTATGATGGGAGAGTGTTTTGAAAAGCCTTTCCCACATGTATTTGAATAATATTTTGAGTGAGTTGTCACTTTAAATTGAAAAAAATATTCTTCCCATTTGATATAAAATTATTTGCACTTCTTCATGCTGAAAAAAATCAGCCTGGGGCAATTTTTGGAATCATACCTGTGTTTGGGGATATGACATTGTCAAGATCCAGTCTGGATGTTCAGGACACGAGGAGAAGACCAGGATGCCCATCAGGAACCAGATTGTGACCTTTGGTGCTTATTTTACAGATGAATATTAATCTGGAATTCAACTATCAATATCACACTGTGGAGAAGATTATTCCCAATGAGCTGAGACATTATGGTGAGGTTTGAAGGAGGTTTTTGTCATTTAAAATCTATTTTGCCTTAATATTGCTCTACAATAGCAGAAACATTTTAATATGGAAATTAGGAATTAATGTAAAGACAAAGGATATTTTAATTTTTCTGTGTTACAAAAACAAAATCTGGCAACTGTTCTGCCTTGACAGAGAATGAGAAAGTCACTTCCATTTTGTATTTCTTAATGAAAGAGCAAAAGTACCCAGTGTTTAGATTAGACTTGATCCTGCATGAATGTATTGAAAATCTATAGAATAATTTGATAAAAAAGGAAGAATGAGTCACCTCCAGGGGTAAAAAACTCTCATGAGCATTTTAAACAAATTAAATACCTAGAATATATATGAAAAAATGTAGTAGTATGATTTCATTACAACATAGTGGGTTTGCTTTTATAGGGCAAAACAACAAAAATATAATGAAATTTGACAGAAACAGAGATCTACAGGTGCTTTTAGAATTTAAGTTATTTTGAAAAATACTGAATATACTACTGTATTCTTCTGAATACATCTACTAAAAAGTCATCTCAGGAATTAATTTCAAAAATAAAATATCCTACAGATAAAGGTGTTTCCCAAAGTGGGAAGTTTTAGAACTTGTTAAAATCAACATGTTGTTGGGTCAAGAAAATCTTTGTGCAATCAGATTTTACAGATGCAGAGGAAGGAAATAGGAGATGTCTTCAGAAACATTTCTAGAGGGTCAGTAAATTTCCCACAACCCTGATGGATACTTGTTTGCTTTAAACTTTTTTCTAATGGCAAACCTTAAATGAATTACATTATTTGAGTCTGGAAAAGTGAGAAAATGCTGGAAGTGGAGGTAGAAAAATGATTTTGTTCACAGTGTTGGGTTCCAGTGAGAGGTGAATGGATCCAGCACACCTAAAGGTTCACTGATGGAGGACCTGATGGGGCAGAGGTGGATGGAGGGACCTGCCTGTGGAACAGAATCTGCTCCTTCTGGAGGTGCTCTAATCTTACATTTAAATCAGCCAGGAAACATCATCCCAAGGCTGAGGTGAGCCCAGGCATGAAGCATGAACTGAAATCCCAGCACACCTACAACTCAGATTTATTCTTATGCAGGTTGAGTGATCGTTCACCTACACCAATTTTATTTCTGGATGTACTCACAGGGATGTGTTTGAGCCAAAAGGCAGCGTAGGCACAAAAAGTGTGGAACAGATTTAAACAGATCGCAAACAAAGTAGAAATCTTTTAGCCATTTGAAAGATGATGGTCTCAAATACAAAAACATGGCTCTAAGGTGAACAAGGAGAAGTTTGGGAATACAATTATAAACTGAATTTGATAGAGTGATGGATTTTATGTCCCAGGAGATCCCTTTTGGTTTTTTTGCCTATGAAAATTGTAATAGATAAGTGTAGTAGCTATCTGATATGCTTTTGGAGATTGGTGTTTGCATTAATAGAAACATAAATGTTTTGTGCAACATTTGTACTTAGAAATTTCACATCCATATAAGTGCTGGGGGGTCTTCCATGATTGGTTTGCTATAGATAAAACCAACAATACATATAATATAGGTAAAATCCAACACCAAATCCAGGCATCTCTGCCACTACAGTGTCTGCACTGATTCATGGGGAACTGCCTGCAAACTCAGAGTTATCCAGATTCAGTGTGTTTTCTTGCCTAAGGGTTACTAGTTATGGTACTTCTCAGATCAGTGGAGGTGCTAGAAACGCTTAAGGGCTTTGTTATACTGGTGTTAATTGCTAAACTGAAACCCAAATTTGAACTCTGCAGTGTTTTCCTAATGTATTGTGCCACTACAAATCTGGACAGGGAGACTGCTGTCAGCTGAAATAAATAAATGTGTAGTGGAAAAGCAAGATGCTGATGCAGTTACAAAGTGTGCCCCTAGTTTAAATCTCACCCTATGACCTGCATGGGTGGCAATTGCTGTCTCCTCTGAAATGCAGATGAGTATTTCCTTCCCCAAAGGGGCACAGGGAGTGGGGAATTTAGGATACCTGTGGGTAGCTCCAGATGGCAAGTATCTTGCTTCTTTGCTGTACCTCCACCTTTCTGCTAGGTCTTTTAAGGTTTTAAGCACCTGTTGTCATTTTTTTAGCATTAGGACCCTACCCGTGGTATGATTTGATTGATTGATATTGATTTGATAACACAGTATGAATCTGGTTTTGAATGGCTTTTACACCATGCTCTGCTTTTCTGTTTAAACAAGGAACAGGGATCTGATTGTTCACATCTTCTGGAAAATTTTGAAATAGTTTTACCTTAAAAGAAGGTTGGAGTGGTACTTTTGGCAATGGTCAAAATAAATGATAGAACAGGGGGGAATAGCCTTATGCTGAAGGAGGACAGGGGTAGAGGGCATATTAGGAAGAAATTCTTCCCTGTGAGGGTGGGGAGGCCCTGGCAAATGGTGCCCAGAGAAGCTGTGGCTGGAAGTGTCCAAGGCCTTGGAGCAACCTGGGATACTGGAAGGTGTCCCTGCCTATTGCAGGGGGTGGAATTAGGTGATCTTTAAGGTCTGTTCCAACCCAAACCATTCCATGTTCCGCTGATAATTCTGTGATATCTGCACTGTTGGGTCACTGAAGTTGAACCTGTGGCTGGGGAGAGCCCCACTGAGCTCAGAGTTCTTTGTGTGCAGCAGTAGCCCTGCCTGAATGGACTTTACAGGGAAGCAGAGTGACATTAAATATTTAGTTTTCATATTATGGCTTCCTCTGCATGTGACCACCACCTAACTCAAAGGCTTCTTACTGGAGTCTTAAAATCAGAACAATAGAAGGCCATAAAACAGTATAAGAAAAGCTGGAGTCTAATTATAAAAATAGTTTTCAAGGTTCACTCTCACTGTTAGTCATTACATTGTTCTGTGGTATTTTTTCACGTATGAATAGGATGTCTTGGAGATTGTTTGAAGTGTGTCAGTTTTGGGAGACTTCAGAAAGACTTCTGTGAGAGTTATGGTAAACACAAAACCATTAAGATGCCCAATTCTCTCCAATTACCTGTAATGGTGCAGCATCCTCATTTCAGTGGGGCTTCATTTGAGTTTCTCACAGGATCAGGATCTGTGCATATCTGTTTAACTCATTATTTGTATTGTTGTACAGAGTTGGCTTTAGCCACACGGTGCTGGCTTTGAAAGCAAAAATCCAGCCCAGTATCACCGAGTTCCCGTGTGTGGTTTAAGGAATTACATATTCTGCCTTTTGAGAGTGTAAAATTATAGTTGTGTAAAATCACCTAGCAGTTCTTTATCCCGAGTTGCATTTTATTACCAATTTCAGATATAGCCATGAGGTAACAGCTAAAAAGGTCACAGTGCAAATACATGTGCAGAATTTAAACGAGGACTTATTCTTTCTCCAATAAACACACACCGGATGCAAAGGAGGAATTGGAACACTTTCAGAAGGCAGCTCGGGCCAATCCAGCCCTCATCAGGGACCATTTCAAAGATTAGTTTCTGATGTCCACACAAGCGTATTGTGTGAGCCTGTTTTTAGATAATGCGCTGTTCCTGTGCTCTGCCATCCCCTCCGAAAATGCTGTGGCTGCACAGGTCTGATTGCTGGATTTTGCAGCCTCCTGTGAGAGCTGCAAAAGCCTCGGCAGCCCGAGCGGACTGGCTGCCTCTGTAAAGTGAGCCTGTAAAGCTTGATTTCCTTCTGGGAAAGGAAACATATCTGCGTATTGCCCAGATTCCCAATGACCTGCCCCAGGACCGAACAAAGATTCAATGGAAGAGGGAAGGGAAACGTTCCCAGCAATGAAACCTCAGGTGATCTGGTTTCTATTCTCAGCTCCCACACTCGCTTTTTTTGTCAGCCCTGATAAGTGATTTAGCTGTGCCTTTCCCCTCTTCCTTACAATAGGGATAACAGGAGCATTGTAAAGCCAAAATCAATATTGCTGGCGAAACGCTGAGGGTCACACTTGCACAAAGGCCCACACAAGTGTGGATGTGCTGTTTAAGACATGAAAGACTGGGCAGTTAAACCCTCCACTGGGATCTGGTGTCCTTAACCCAGATCCAGAGGGTGGGGGCAGAGAATAACCATCAGAACATGAGATTTACTTTAACAAATCATGTAGAGCCCTTTTTTGGGGAGGTCATACCAGACAGGGATAGGGGGGAAGGTCTCCCCTCTCTGATTGGACTCATAATCTTCCTGGCTGGTGAGTGGGACATGGCAAGGCCTCTTCCCAAAGGGTGTTAGCACAACGTGAATTTCTCAATATTAACAAGAATTAGCTGGAAGAGAGGTGAGAAAAATCCCACTTTGCTCCCCCTCCTGTTCTTGGGTAGCTTGGGAACGTTTGGCTGAGTCTGCTGGTGTTGTAGAGATGTTGCAGGAAACCCTCAGAGCTGTGTGTTCACAGAATTACAGAATTGTTTGAGTTGGAAAAGCTCTGTAAGATAGAGTCCAAATGTTTCCCCAGCAGTGCCAATGCCACCACTGACCCATGTCCCCAAATACCACATCTGCATGTCTTTAAATCCCTCCAGGAATGGGAAGACCATCATTGTTGTGGGCAGCCTGTGCCAGGACTTAATAACATTTTAAGTGAAAAAAATTTCCCTAATATCCAATCTAAACCTCTCCTGGTGAACTTGGAGCCATTTAGTCTTGTCCTAGAGCTTGTTACTTGATGGGGGAGTTCAGCTTTACAGCAGCTTAAGTGCTCCAGTGGCAACTTGTTGGTTGTGGGCCTTCTCCATCAGCTCTCCATGGCCAGCTCAAGGTCCCTGAGGGAACGTTTCAAAGACTGAGACTTTAGAGTAGAAAATAATGGAATTTTAATCACCTAAAATTATAATCTAGTTTAACTGCCTGATCAGTTAAGGGCTGCCCAAGAGTTAAAGCATATTTTTAAGTGCATTATCCAAATGCCTCTTAAACACTGAACATGGAAACACAGCGTGGAAACGTCTTTAAGATCCTTCTCAAACTTTCTTTTAGCTTGACCTAGAGATTAATTTCCAAAAGCCCAAACCTGTGGCTGTGAGAATCTTTGTTTTATAAGCTGTCTGTTCCAGTTCCTCAAAGCTGAGTGACTGCTTTATTGGGACGACGTGTCAGTCCTGATTACATTTGCATGTTGGTTTAAACGTAACACTACATGCCAGAGCTTCCTAACTGGATGTGATGCAGCATCAAAGTGATGTTTCATGCTCTGGGAACTTTAAAAAGTCATTGAAGGGAGAAAAGAGAGATGCCTATGGGAGAAATGACAGGAATTTGGGTTTGATTCTCCATGTATCAAGGTAAATAGTAAAACATATGTTGACTGAGTTGGAAGCAAGATGGGCTCACAATGACTCTGACAAGGTGGGTGGTGCCTTAGGATTTGTCACTCCTAAACTTCTGAGGACTGGGATGTCCTTCTACTGTTTTTCAGAAATGCCCGTTTCTTGTAAATACATGGTAGAATAATAACTCTTGGTGTTTTATTTATAGAAATGCTGGTGGAGGTATTTATTATAAATGAAATTAATTTTGAATTAGCCTCCTTTTCTGTTCAGGAATGATTTTTGCAAACAATGCTCTGCTCTTATTATTCACGGTATAACGTGGGAGGACAGAGCTTATGTCTCCTCTATCTCCCCTTGCCACTCTTTCTTCAAATCCTTCCAAGCAAGGACAGAATGTTTGGCAGAAATTGCTCTAATATCCCTGAATCCACCTTATCTTCTCCAGACTGCTTTTTTGAAGGCCTGGAAGAGTGTGAAATTTATGGAGTGGTGGTAACACAGGCTGGGTGAAGGTCTGCTGCTGCATATGGGCAGAGTGGGTTATTCCTCAAAACATCTTGGATTCTCTGCCAAAAAATGGGTACCCTACACCTCCATTCTCAATCTCTAATGTGCAATAAAACCTTCAGGTTTTCTATGAGCTTTGTGAATACAAAGCTTGTGAAACTATCCAACATTTCACCTTATAGAAAACCATGGAAAATTACATGTTCTCTGTGTTAGAGCTGAGTGGGTTGCAGTAAATAAGCTTTGGGGACATGGGAGAATACAAAACACCAGGATCTGATGATGTGTAAAGGGTCTTTAACTAAAATTTGTCAAATGCCATGACAAAAAGTGGATCCAGCCAGCCAAGGCAGGCCAGCTGTGGAAAAAGAGAAGGCAAGACTGCAGCAGACTCACTCTCACTAATACTCTCACTAATTGTGTGTTATTTCATTCCTAATTTTGCTTTTCCTTGGTATTTTTTTTTTGGTTTTTTTTAAAGTTTTTCAACATCTGCTTGTTGCATTTAATTAGTGGACACTGTTCCCAAGATTCAAGGTAAATGTTTTACTTAATTAAACCCTATTTATTTTCTCTGATTTGGAAAAAGTAGCACTTACTGTATGAATTCATGCTTTCATTCAAATATAAATCTAATTCAGAAATCAGTCTCTGCTACACCCCACACTTTTTTTTGATCAGAACAAATGTTTTCATAGTCTCTGTTGTAAATACTGTGATTGGCTTTATGTTTTCCCACATAAAGGGGCCAAATTCTGGCTCATCATTACTGTGTCCATTAGATCATAATTTTGGAAACCACATTTATTAACATCGAGCATATGAGTTGAGCCATAGGATCACCCCTGAATTCAGCACTGGACTGAAAAGTTTGTGCAAAGAGGAAATTAAAGTGAAAGCTTTATATCCAGGTTTGGGTCAGAAGTTCGTGGTTGCCTCATTCTGGCAGATCAGCAGCATCTTTCAGGAATGAAAAGCATCACTAGAGTTGAAAACATGAGCTGTCCCATTGGATTTCTGTGTGAAACGACTGAAGTGCTGTCAGGGACTCGGGGAGAGGATGGGGTTTGGAAAGGGAAGAAGAGAGTGGACTGGGATACAAGATCCCTGTGAAAATTGTGGTTTTATCAGTACAGTACTCTGTCTTTGGGGGTTTCTTATTATCAAAGAAACTGCTGGTGGTCACAGACTTTGTCCATCAAGAGCTGAGGCTAATCTGAAACTAATGAGAGAATAAGGAATCAGATTTTCCAGAAGTTACTGAGTGTGGATTCATGGAATCATTGGCATATCCTAGAGAAGGACAACATCCCACCGAAGGGTGGGTGGCTCATGGACCTTCCTTCCTAGGAACAACTCTCATGGTGAGATCTGTGTGCTGGGTGTGCCACTGCCTGCTCCTCCACAGTCTGAAACAACACAGCATGGAATCATCAGCTTGGAAAAAACCTCCAAGTCCAGCCTTCAGCTGAATCCATGCCTACTAACCCACATCCCAAACTGCCACGTCCACTCGTTTCTTGAGCACTTCCAGGACTGGTGACTCCACCACCTCCCCGGGCAGCCTGTGCCCCTGCTGAGGTACTCTTTCACTGAAAAACTTTTCTCTTCATGTCCAACCTGAGCCTTCCCTGGTGCAGCCTGAGGTCATTTCACCTTGTTCTGTCCCTGGCTGCCTGGGAGGAGAGGCCAATCTCCACCTTGCCCCAACCTCCAGCACCCCCTGACGTACAATCCCACACATGGGATTTGTGTGTGTGCGTAAACACACGCTTGATGTTTTTCTCCATTCTCATCACATGTTTCATTCAATAGACTTATTAATCAACCATAAGAAATGAGTTAAGATGTTGAAACAGTCATGGCCTTTGTTCTGTGTCAGTTTTGTTGGCTTAGCTGACATATAGCTACAAGGCATGACGGATCAAAGTAATTAAAGTTCCAATCATTTACCTTTCTATGTTCAGTGTCAAGACAGCTCGCCTTCACCCCGGGTTCAGAGCATTTTCATATTTTTTTAACATGTTAGAGCTGTGCCATTTGCCTTGCTGTACTTAAGCATTTGACAGCATTTCCATTATAAAGTTTATATACGAAGGCTTGAGATTCCCTCTGGATTCCAACTTTGCACATAAAATTGCAGACCACAGGCAATCCAAAACCAATCTGGTAGCTTGGGGATTTTTTTTGTAGTTTGTTTCTTTTCTGTTTCTTTGATTTTTGTTTTTTGTTGTTCATTTACTTTAAGGTAACGTAGGTTTTTTACCATCAAAGAACAAAAAAAATTCCTGTTCTGTTTCACTTAGTTTCAAGGTACATTTTTGTGTTTATGAAAGTTTAATGGGACTTATTTTTGTTCCTGTCATGAAATATGATAGGCAATTAGTTCTAATCTTTACTCCTCCATGATACACATTAACTAATAGTAACTAAGAAATCACACTTGTGTCAGATGCAAAAGCAAAATATTTCCTTTTAATAAAAGGGGTTTTTACAGCAATTGCACCAGAAATATGGATAAAAAGGAAATATTGTGTGGATACATCCCCAAACAGGGATTTGACACACCATGCACTGACTCCATCCCTCCACCTGTGAGAGCCATCCTTCAGGCACTTTCAGGCTTGAAATTTGCAGAAATCCTTTGCAAAAAGTAAGTAATAATTCTCACTCTTAAAATGTACTTTGGATTGCAGAATCAGCATTCGAGTTGTGTTTCTTCATATTCTTTTTAAGTTAATTTTTATAGGAAGTCCCTTCAAGATGAAGTTTAAATATTCCACACTGGATTTCTCACAACTAATTTAATGCCATCTTCCAGTCAGCACAACTGGTTCAAGACCCCTCTCTTGCATCATTTGAAGCTCTGGAACATTAAACACTGCCTTGTGTTGTAGTTTGAATATGAGATTACTTAACTAGCAGTGAATATCTCTGCAACATATCTGCTCTACAAAGGGAGCTCACGTTTGGATGTTGCCTGAAATGCTAATATTTTACAGAAAATTATATATAAAGCTGTTCATTAACTAGCTATTTTTTCCTTTGTGCAACATTTTAAAAAAATTTGATTCTAAACTCCAGTTCAGCAGCTAAACCAGTGATTTTATTTGAAGAGAAGGACTAAAGAGCTGGCATTAAAAACATTTAACTCTGGTTTTGCATTTTAAAAGTATGCTAATATTGTGAAGGATCAAATTGCCGGAATATTTTTATGAAATCAGACCTTTTTTTTTCTCAAAGTTTACATAGTAAAGTTGGGTATAAATAGGCAGAAATAAATTAATTATTTTGAGTTAATTTGCAGATTTGGATAAATTCTGTGTCCCATGGAAGTTAATAGGGGTCCTCTTGCTTTGATTTAAATGTTGTCCAGATATAATCTCCTGAATTTGGCACACATTTATTACATGTTCTAGTGCAGAAACTTTCCTTGTGGATCTCTACAATTTCTTCCAATATTTTCTTACAAGGGTGTGCATTTTTTGATTGCAATGTTATGAAGTGGTGTGTATGTACATGTATTTCAAACAGGTTTGATATTTGAATGCATTATTATTTTTAGGACAGCCTATCATTACTCAGTAAAATAGGTTGTTAATTTGGTATAAAATAGAGGAAGTAAAATCCCCACATGATTCCTTGATTCAGGCTTCCTACCCAGTGAGTAATAGCGGAGCAACCTGATAGCAAGGCAGGTGTTTTGCATTTAAATAGCCTCTAGTAAGGACGTAAATAATGACAGTTTTGTTATGCACAAACAGAGCTGGAATTTGTCTGTATTAAAGTGATCTTTGTGGCCTACTCTGATTTTCATTTTCTGTCACTGTGGAAAATTAATCTAGGCGATGCATTGCTTAGATCTTTGCTAATAGAGTATAAAATTTCAGGATCGTTGAGGCTGGAAAAGCCCTCCAAGACCATTGAGTCCATGCTGTGCCCCATCCCCACCTTGTCCCCAGCTCAGAGCTCTGAGTGCCACACTCAGGAATTCCATGGACACGTCCAGGTATGGGAGCTCCAAACCTCCTTGGGCAGCCCCTTCCAAGACCTGACCACCCTTTCCATGGAGAAATTCCTGCTGATGTTCAACCTAAACCTCACCTGGTGCAGTTTGAGGCCACTTTTTTCATTCTGTCCCTGTTCCCTGGCTGCCCCTTCCTGTCAGGGAGTTGTGGATGTCCCCCTTGAAGCTCCTTTTTTCCGTCTCCTTCAGCTGCTCCTCATGGGACTGACTCTCCAGACCCTTCACCACCTCCAGAAATAACACATTCCTAATATCCCACATTGCTGATGGCTGACATCAGCTGGGCATTTTTATCCTGAAATAATAAGTGAATGTATCAATAGGAAATATTTGGATATATCCAAATAGTATAATAGTGAGTGATGAGGCAGAAAGGTCTGTGAGTGTCAGGCTGAAGGAGAACTCAAGGAAATATCTGTTCCCATTGTGACCCTGGCCTGCTGCCTGCCCTTGAGCACGTTACATCAGGAGTCTCTATCTCTGTGGGATAACACTGTGCAAGACGTGGCTTCCTTGGAGAAGTGTTTTAAGACTGACAAATGAAAACCTACTACATAATGCACTATCAAATGTGATTATTATTGAGTTACCAGTTACCGTTATTGAGTTATTAACTTGGCAAAAATGTGTCTAGAGCAAAAAGGGCAGCCAGATAAAAGCAAATGCTGATAAAGTTTCTGTTCTTCCTTCTGTGTAGGCAAGAAAATATTCCTGTGTTGTCTGAGGCCAGCAGGGAAATAGAAATGCTTTCCAAAAAGAGAAACCAAAAAACAAATGCAAACAAAAAAATCCTAATCTTTCATATTTATCTAAGAACTCCTGAACTCCATTTAGACAGGTATATTCTTTCTTGGGGCGAATGAATTAATTTAAATTAATGTTATATGATCTATAAAAATATTGTTTCAGGTCTCTTGGCTTTTCCAAATGAAATTTGAACTTTCTAAGTTCATTCTCCATAACATAATAAACCCATTTTTAGTGTCAAGAATGTCTAGGAAAGAATGTTGTATCCACCTGTAAGAAAGTTTGGCATTCAAGACTTGAAGAAAACACTGCAAAATATTCTATATGACACCAGTGTGCTCCAGTAAAATATAAACATTGCTTAAAATTATTCACTGATTTTGAACACAGGAAATCTAGAAAATGAAAACAACAGAAATAAATATCTGCTGCTAATTCTTAAGGATGAAAAATATATCTTTGTAAGTAATAAAAACTTTGTAACTGTGATATTCTTTCATTTTTGATGAGAACAACGAGTAAAAGGCAGTTAATATCTTTAGATTAAGAGCATCTCTACCTGTTTCTTTTGAAAATGATGCAAAGCTGTCTTGAAAGACAGAGGTGGTTTCATAAATGGTGTTGTATATGATGCTGTGAGTTGCTTTCTTTTTATTCCAAGTGCTGTTTATAGCTCCAATCTATCCTCCACCACAACTTCACTGCAGTGAGTGAGGAGTGATTCACATATGTTGAGTGTTTTTATTAGGAATTTGTTTTGATTAGGGCTGCAGTTGATTCCTCAAGCCAACTGCCTACATGAAGAAAAAGCATTAACTGTAGGGATCGGATTGATTAGTGAACATTCCTGTCTGGTAGCATAAGGAAAGACATCAAGGAGGTGGAAAAGAAAGATGTGGATCAGCAATCAAAGAGGAGGCAGCAAAAGAGAGGTCATTTAATGCACCCTTGCCTCCAGGTAAGATCAACAGTACCTACGTTGGTCTCAACAGATGTTTGATTAATTCTTTTTAAATGCCTGCAGTAACAGAGATTTCCAAACTTCCTCGTAATATTATTTCAGTTGGGAACTTTCTTAACAGTCCAGAAGTTTTCCCTGACTCCTTATCTGTCCTTTGCTTTTTTTTCTATAATTTTGTTTTCTCTTATATTCATAAGTATGGCAAAGTCACTCCAGTGGCACCACAGATACCTTTCATCATTTCTGAAAATTACCACATCTTCTGGGTGAAACAGTTCCTCTCCTTGCCATTCATTCTTTTTTTGCACTAAGAGTGACCACAGAAACTCTACAAAGCAAAATTTCATCCTCCTTGTAGAGGAGGAACAGAAAGTTCAGGTTTATCCCTCATCTTCTTCAGATTCCAAATGAAACCCCAGGAGATCTCGTGAAAGCACATTCTCGCCTTTACCTGAAGAGGTTACCTAAGATTGTCTACTGGTTATGGTTAATATTGGTTAATTTGCAAATTTGAGGGTAAAACTGGTTTCAGAATCTCTGCCCAGAGAAGCTGTGGCTGTCCCAAGCCAGGCTGGACAGGGCTTGGAGCAGCCTGAGACAGTGGAAGATGTCCCTGCCCTTGGCAGGGGGTGGAATGAGATGAGCTGTGAGGTTTCTTTTAACCCACAGCATTCTGGAATTGTATGATTCTATGAAATAGTTTCAGTGACAGCCCAAATTTGGGTTACAAATTATAGAGATATAATTTATATATATATATATATATATAACCACTATTAAATTTAGCTAAAGATACTTGTCATTGACTATTTTATATTGAACTGCAGAAAATTGCAGCCAAAAATGACAGAGGGGAACAACTCAGCTCAGTTGTTACAAACTTAAGTTCAGCATTTGTGTAGATCACAACTTAGACCAGTATTAGCCTATTTAATTAATTGAAGATAAAAGCCAATGTTTATTGGCACAACTAGTTTTCTACCTTTTAAACAGATAACTTCTGGTATCTTTAAGCTCTTTACTTTGTTTCTCACAGTTAGTTATATATTAATATGTCAAGGCAAACCATGCCATTTTCCAGGCCTCACTGTGTTTTTTCTTCAGTTGTAATTTAAAAGTTTGAATATTCAGCTGCCCATATGACTACATGAAAATCTGAACCACTAAAAATGTCTGTACTTTGCCAAAGGTGGAACTAATCCTGTGTGTCACACAATGTACAGATAATAAAGGTCATAAATTACACTGAAAAAAAGCAAATGTTTTGCAAGGTGAAATATTTCTGCAAACCTATAGCAGGTTTCACAGACTAGTGAAAGTCATTTGGAAAAATTTCACCCAACTGCTGCAAGAGATAATTAATAATCTTTAGTTTAAAGACTGCTTTATGAAGGGGACAAATCATACATAGTTTGCTACCAGGAGATGCCAAACTTCTCCAGGATAGAAATATCTTACCTCCAGGACATCACCCTGTTGGTTTTCCCAGCTGTTACAGAAACAGGTCAACTGAGAGGTGTTTTAAAAGATTTTATTCCATTATCAGTCTCATAGAAGGGTGAGACATAAGAGATGCAATACTCAAACACCATTCCATCAGAAGCCAACCTGTTTCCTGGTTAAAATACCTTAGAAATGTTTTTCAGCCCATTGGCTTTTGCCACACAATGCTGCTAATACTTCTAACACCAATCACCTATAATTTTTGCCCGTGTGTTCCTGCTACAATGCATCTTCTATAGTTGTAATTCTCTAAAATATCTGGTCGTGGTTTGAAACTTGTTGAAACTTGTTTCTGGTTCAGTCTGTCTCAACAATGCCATCTCTATTCCATTCCTTCCTAAGTCAGCACACCTTTTCTCAGAGCTTGCACACAGATGTCCAAGGATGTATGAGCTTTCAGTCAGGTTTTGAGAATTATTCACTGACCCATTTCCCACATCACCCCACATAATATTTCCTAAACAATCCATAAATAATTCTCTCGTGAAGAATTAAGCGCAAAATTGACCCTGGTGGAAATCTCAGGTGTAGGAAAATCTCCTGCAAGAAAACCTGTGGTGGTTTTGGGAGGAGAGAATATTTTATTTTCAGGAGGGTTCAGCAGGAAAGCCAAAGGCTGTGCTCAGGTGTGGGATGACCAGGAAGAACTCAACTGGCAGATTCCCACGTTTCAGCTCCCAAGGGATTCACTAACCCCTTGATGACCCCTGCATCCATGGGATACACAACAGCAGGAGCAGAAATCTCAGCTGTCCCATCCTCAGATGTTCTCCTGGGACACAATAGATCTTCTTTATGGAGACAGGACCCATTTTCAGGTCATTGCACCAACCCCAGAATTGGCGCTTCTTTTTTTTTTTTTTTTTTTTTTTTTTTTTAGCTCCCCTGCATTATCAGATTTTAATTAAGGCATAAATAAGACTCTTCTCCTCTTTTCCAGAATGGCTTTTTTTATTGGGTATTTAAAGCTTTATTTACACAGCTACATTTCTGACCTGTACCTCAGCCCTAGACCTGGAGGACAATCAAATTGATTTTCAGCTAATTGCTTCTATTTCATTTGTGGTGTTTCATTTCTAAACTGTCACAATGTTCTGTCATTTTTCTTAGTTTTTATTTATTTAGTGAATTTATGCAAAAAGCAACCATTTCTTTATTCTTTAAAATTCCTAAATTTTACCTTCAGGATCAATGAACAAAATAAGTGCATATTCAATTTATTTGGAATTAGTCTCTTGCCATCCTTGACAGAAACCTTGATGCTTTAATAATTTTCCCCCTGAAAATATACACACACGCTTTCTCTTTCAAATGCCATTTTATTTTGGGACATAGCTTCTCTTGAATTATATTATTCACTAGAATGCAATATATTCCTTAAGAAAAGAAAAATAATCCAAACAATTTTCTTAGATGACTGATTATAGATTTTTTAGCAACAAAAGTATTGTTATAGCTCAATTAAGAAGGGTAAATATGCATAATATCTAGTAATAATATTTGTATCTACAGCAGATACAATATATTGTATATACAGCAGGTACAATATATTGTTTTTATCCTGTTACAGGTTAGGCCATTTTTGGTGAACTCACATTTCAGGAATTCTGGATTCAGGAAAATTTAATTTCAAGGTATGATTCCCATTCCTTCATCTCTTTTAGCTTTTCATCTGGCTTTCTTAAAATGATAAAATAAAATATCTCTGAATTTTCTTCATCATTAAAAAAAAAAATCTCTTATTAATATAACACATTTCTGATTTTTACATTTTCAAGGTTTTTTGAGCAAAAAAAAATAATTTCAGTTTTTTAAAGTATAGATGGAAAAGTGTATTTATTTGGTAATATTGGCCTTTCTGTTGCTGTTTTCCTTTTCCCACTACCATCCCACTTATTTCCACTTAATTTTAGTCAAGCACATAACACAGAACAGAGGGGATAAGAAATATTTTTGGCTGAAGACATTGGAGTAAATCACAGCTCTTGTGAGAAAATGTCATGGATATCTACGTAGAACAGACAGAACTTAGATTTTATGAGAAAAAGATAGGGAGAAAAGTGCAAGGACTCAATTTATCTGCATCTGAATGATAAAGAACTGGCTGAACCCTTCTGGTATGGAAATCTATGTTTTTGGAGAGAGTCTTCTTAATTTTTTAAGATAATGCATTGGTCACTAAACCATTTGTTAATTTAATTCAGAAGGAGTCATTGCAGAGATAGTTTGACCTACACTTACAGACTATAGAGCTCCCTAAATTAATTCCCACTTAAAAAAAGGTTTATTTTTAAAAAAACAAATTTAAACATGTGTTGGTGGTAAACCCACAGCTCTGGTAAGCTGCCACAAAAATTTTGTTACTTTGGCTTTTAAAAATCCACAAATATTTTTACCTTATTCGCATAAAGCGAATGTAATTATTTTTCTTTGTTTGCCTTCATGACCCAAACATTTTCAATCTTCTGTAACTATAATTAATTCCAAATAAAACAAGTGATAGCTGTATGAGGGGCATTCAGGGCACACTTGTAGGAGGACATCATTGTAGCAAGGGTAGTGTTTGACAGAGTGGTTTACTAATAGTTTACAACTTAATGTTTATGAAATGCTGTGAAGTTGGGAAGTCCAGTGTGAGAACTGGTAAAGCACAATCTTCAGGAATGGGAAGTTAGGATTTGTTTGTCTCAGTTCTACCTTGGCTTCTTTTTTAATGTGGGATAGAGGGTTTTTTTTCTTCTTTTATATAGTGGCAATGGGAATATCTAGCACACATTTAGTTTAGGTGCCTGAAATATATTAATTTGAGATTTGTGCCCGTTCAGCCCTCCATTTCCACTTGGACAGATTGCTGATTTTTGTGGAAACAGTTCTATTTTTCCTTTTTTTTTTTTTTCTTTTTTTCCCCAGAGAATAAGGGCTGTGACACCTCTGGTGCCCTGCAAAGGGAGGGTGTTTGAAAGGAAGCACTGAGAGAACAGAAGGGCTGAGACACTATCACCATCCCAGAAACCTCACTAAGCTGGATAATTTGTCCATCACGAGACAAGTCTGACTTAGGGAGAGGATTAGTGGGGCTAATGCTGCAGGCACTGCTTGCTGACACATCTCCTGTCTAATCGCTGCATTGTTTTTCCCCTGGTGCTGGAGTGGTCCAGCTCTCCCTGTGCTGTGCCTACAGAGCTTCCCACTGTTCTGCACCAGATCCTACAAGAGCTGGGCCTGTCCTAAAAAAATCCCACAGAGAAGCCAACATCACCCCCTTCCTACTTCTTTCGGTGGAAATAATAATGAGTACCATGCTGATTTCATATTTGTTTCCTTAATGATTTTCTTGGAAAAGGAGATTTGTTTCACTGTGGAATCTCACCTGAAACAGGTTGCCTACTCTGTTTATTTGCCTGGCCTACACATGGGTCTGCACGCTGGAAAGTTCTCCTTCTTCCTCAGAAAGAATCCTAATTTTTATGTCCGTGGCTTTTATCCTCTTATACCCAGCTAACTCTGGAATTCTATTCTCTTTATCTGTTTTCCAGCAGAATGTCCACTGAACAGCAGCTCAAAATCTCCTTTTCCACCACACCAGGCAGAAAACTCATGGCTGTAAGAAAATCACTCTTTTTGCCTGATGTTGAGAATTTGAGCTTTCCAGAAACACCTTGAGTTAATATTGTGCTGTCCATAACCACTCATTTTTATTCTGTATGAGTGAGTCTTTGTTCCCTGAATTTGCCATGGGCATCCTGGTGCTTCAACTTTATCTCTGACATATCACTGAGAGTGTGTTCTTTTGCTGGCAGGTTTGAAAAAACACAAACTAACCACCAACAGCCCACAAACCAAAAGCAGAAACTCCTCTAACTAGTGTGTATCCCCTCAGCTGTTTTAACATAAGTGTATGAATTACATTTTAATGCTCATTAAGAGTTTTGCCAGTTCCAGGTCTGTGGCATCTTTTTAGATTAAATATTATTTGCTCATTTAATTAATACACTACTCCGTACTCTGAACTTTCTAACTAAAAAGAATTAGCAAGTAAGTTGGCTTTTCTCTGCTTCCTGGATGCTACAAATGCTCATAGTTTTCTCCTCAGGTTTCTCTCGCATCCCTTTGGCTCTCTTTGAAGTGGGTGGAATGGTTTTAATGTTGACCCAAACTGAATTGGTTACAGGAGATAAGAAAAATATTTTAATATAAATAGTGCGTAGACAGAGATGATAAAGACAATTTCAGGCATATAGAAAAGGCAGACAAGGAAACTGAAATCAAGCAATTTCTGCATGAGCCTGGTAGATGACTGATTTCACACGCTTTTCAGCAGAGGAATGTGGATGTTCATGAAAACTTGATCAAGAGCCATATCCAAAAGAGCATTTGCATATCTGAAATAGAGTGTACAAGGATTTTAAAGGCCTACATCCAAGATTGTCATCCAAAACTGCCTTTGTTCAGACACACTCAAGCCTGGAAGCACTGCTGAACTTGGGGGAAAAGGGAATTCTCAGTGAGAAGCTGCTGACCTGTCCCAGCCAGCTGCAGGGACCACGTCCCGTGGGGACATCTGTGCCTGGCACTTGTCACACAGAACAGCTCCTAATTACTTCCAGAAGGGAAAACCACTAGAGAAATGAGACAGTGAGTGTGCTGCTCCCCACCTGAACTGCAGCAACTGCTGAGGAGGAGAGGAAATGTGGTTTTATATGATAACTTCTGTGTATTAAGGCTCTAAGAGGCTGCAGCCAGCAATTATTGATGAGCAAGGAAAGCAGACTCCAGAAGCTGAGGGGTTTGAGTGAAACCAGTTCAAAGTAAGTGCTCCACTGTCTGAGGAAGCAGTGGAGCGAGGAGGTTGTGTTCAATAAAACATTGGGTGCTGGGGATGGGATGCAGGGAATTAAAGCACTGAAGGATTCAGATTAGATGGGAATTAGCTGCTGTTAGGAGTGCAAGTTTTTAAAGTAATACAGAAAGTGCCTGGTCACAGCTGATGTAGTCTGAAAGTTGGTTTCAGCCTTATTAATCATCTCATGAGTGGCTTGGATGAGGACTAGGTGGGATGGAGCTGGGATTTGTGACTGTTTGTGGATTAATGGAAACAGTAAACCGTGGTGGGGTTTTTTTTCTGGAAATTATCTAGATTTTTTAAGGATCTTAAGGAATCTCACAAATTGTACAGATCCGAAGCCATCATTCATTTGGCTTTATCCTGTACTGGGCATCCCCTGGAAGCAGGCAGCCCTGGATCCTAGAGACCCAAAGCATTCCAGTGTGCCTTTCCCCATGGAAAGTGGATTTCAATGGCTGATTTTCCACATGGCTTCTCGAGGCCATTCCAGATGCTGTTTATTTGCAGCAGATGAAGGAGGAGGGTATTTGAACAGGTCAATGTGATTCCAGCTTGGCTCCCACATTGCCATTTGTAGGAATTTCCCTGCAGTCAGGAGGAATTGTTCCCTGGGAGGGTGGGGAGGCCCTGGCACAGGGTGCCCAGAGAAGCTGGGGCTGCCCCTGGATCCCTGGAAGTGCCCAAGGCCAGGTTGGACATTGGGGCTTGGAAAAACCCAAATCATTCCCAACCCAAACCGTTCTGTTTTTCTGTGAATCTCTTTGTTTTGTAGTTTCTCCTGCAGTTACTGCCTCAGAACTTAACTCCCGAGAACCGGAAAGCTGAAGGGAATCCATAGCACTATTGTAGATTTTTTTCACTTGGATTTAAACCTCATTCCTTTTCCATACAGCCAGCATGAGGCAAGCTCTCTCAGGGGTGATCATTTAATCAGGAAAACCCCAACAATTATTTTAGGTTGGTTTGCACTGTCCATGTAAAACCAAGGGATAAAGTTACTCGTGCATTTAAAAAGGGGCTGCTTTTGATTTTGCTTTTTTCATTTTTTTTTCTTCCATGTAATTCTTTTCTGATTGGTCAGGGAGGGTAAAGTTTGGGTCTAGAAGAATGTTTAGTACGTGGTCAATACAGCTGCTGGGCTTACTGTTCTTTTTTTTTCTCAAAATTGAGACTTAAAATGAAGAAATATCTTGCATGGCAAGCTTTTATATATATATATATATATATATATATACAGAGCTGTGTATATTCCACGTGGCTGCATGTACTGGAGTTAGATGAGGCCTTGTCTGCCATCTCACAGCTTCTGACAGCATTGCAGATCTGTATTTTACAGGAAATTCTGAAAACTTGTGAAATCTCGTATTTGTCCTTTTTTCTTTCTTTTTTTTTTTTTTTTTTTTGCCTCTGCTGCTAAGTCATTATTGTCTCATCTCTCACAAAACATACCATCCAATTTCAGAAGCAGACTTCATATCCATTTTTCCGAGGAGGGATAGACAGCTTTGATTGCATTTTGTGTTATAAACAGCAAAGTGACTGTAGAAATGGCTGGACTTATTGCACTGAAAACCCCTCTGTGCTGAGGGCGCCGTTTGCATGAAAAGCCTTCTCTGTGTAATGTGAAAGTTTCTACGAATGAGAACTGCACAGTAGTAGTAGTTAGGGCTTTATTACTTAGTTCTAATTTGTATTGATGGCCTAAAAAAAGTAGCATGCTTTGCAGTTCTATGAAAGAAAAGATTATAAATGGAGATTAATTATAATTTTGCTAGCTCAGTACTTGTAAAACTAAAGCAATTTATATTCTTTCTCTTAATGATCTCCATTCCTGATTGCAGTAATGTAATCTAATTGTGATTATGATAGTATCTGAATCATGTGGGCCTCTATGTGATTGGAACTACTCTTTGCATTAAAAAGTAATTTTGGAGTAATGATGAAAAGTTACTGTGGAAAATTGGCAAGTAATATATTTTACTCTGTATCTTAAGTTTCTGCTTTCATTTTTGATTATATCTTATAGCAAGGATAAGTATGATACTATATCAAGGATTTATTACATCAAAGACTTATCAATGATAACTCTGAGTATCGAGGATAAGCATGATATTATTGGAATAGCACAGATATGGTCGAGGCAAGAAATTGAAGTTTTGAGATACTGGGCTGGGGTTTGTGGAGAGGAAGGGTAGATGGAGGAGGAGCCCTATCAGTATTCCTGGGAGATGAGTGTCTTCAGAGGGAAGTGCTGCCAGTATTTTGGCTGACATAGCAATGTCAGTGCTGATAAAAGTTAGGCACAATAAAGGTAGTCAGGTGGTTTTCTGAAGGCTTCTTTGAACTTTTAGGTCTTTGCTTACAGATGAGAGAGGCCTTCAAGAGCGTCAGAACTTTGATAAGATGGCTTTTAATTACTCCTTTATTGACTGTGAGAAGGTAGAAGTAGGGAGGGAATACTCACGTCTCTAAAGCCAACGCAGGATTGCCTCCAATTCCTCGTGGGCCTTATTGAATTGTCTTTCAGAAACTATTTGAATTAATTCAAGGGTTTGAGCCAAGGGTAATAAAGGGTGTTGAACTGGAGAGGTATGAAAGATCCAGTGATCTTGACATCATTTGATTTAAAGTATTTGTTGAGGAGCGAAAAGCAATGCAAGCCTTATGGCAGGCTGACTTTCAGGGAGTGCAGAGTGTGCTAAGGAATTTTTATCAGGATTTTATTCTAATGTATGGTAAATCTACTGAAGAAAATTGGAATATATTTCAGAAACAGTTGGAGGACATTTGAAATTCATCCTGGTTTAAGTCTAAAGAAGGATAAAGGTAACAATGCCCAATATGGCTAAGTAGAGTTGTATAGTAAAGAGTAAGATAAGCAGTAAGCACAAGGTGTTGGGAAAAAAAAAGCCAAATCTGGTAAGGTGGAGCAGTTGAAAGGCTAAAGAAAATAAGCAGATGCAAACTGAAAGGCTAATTAGAAAAGCAAAGAGAAAATGCTGAATGCTAACTGCAGAAAAAAAAATATAGTTGAGATGATAATAATATCCTGTGAATATACTCCAGTAAACTGAAAGGAAAAATAGATCCAAAAATCACTGTAGTGTGGACAAAGGCATGGCGGATTTGTTCAGCAGGTTTTATTTTTGTGTGTGAATACACAGAGGCAGATGGGTGGATGGCTGGGCAGATGGAGAGCTGCTGAACAAAGGAGGAATGCTTTTCCTTTCTGTGGCAACACGTGCAGCCTCACCTGAGGAACTGGCAAACACGACAGATATCACAATATCCAGCTCAAAATCATTTAACATGGCCTGACTGGCAATAAGGAGTGCAAAAAAATCAGTCTGATTTCCAAGAGTCAGCGAAACTTTGAAGAAAACCAGAGCTGTGGGTAGCATTGCTTATGGCCATAGATGCAAAATCCATCAGGGTAGCCCAGAACTCTGGAAGGAAAGTGTGAGCAGAAGGAAGTGTGGATATATTCCAGTGTGGGAAATGGATTTGTGGAGAAATTGCAACTCTTAAAAAATAAAACAATTTAATTTCTACCCTCATCACCAAATTAATCAAAACAGAAATGCTTATAAAGTATTGTAATTAAGAAGTAGTTGGCTTCTAATTGTGATAGTGTGAATTCTAACATCTGTATTGTCTTACCCTTCACGTGAGACTGAAAATAGAATAAAAGTTTTTAAAATGCCTCTCAGTTGCCCCATGTCTGGGTTAGAAAAGGGCTTAATTTGACATTCTAGGATACAAATATTAACTTGATCATGTAACTGATTGAGTCTGGTATCATTTGCTCCTGGGACTGTATTTGGGCCAGGGCTGTGGCACCACCAGTGCCCTTTCTGACCTTAAATCTTTGGAGGGGAAGCACCAGAAGCCTCCTGGCACAGGATGGGCTGCAGTTCCTTCCCCTGCAGCACAGCATGCAGCTCAAATAAAAATAAAAGACAAGCTGCAGATATTCCCTGTCCCTTTTTTCCTTCCAGAGGGAGTTCCAGCACTCCCCTCACGAGTTAAAAATATCCCAGCTCTCTCCTGACTTCTGCCTCAAACTTGTAATTACTTCTAGCTGCTGTTTGCTTCTGCTAAAGGTTTGCACAGCAAAGGTTGGGGTAACCCTGCAGCTCGAGTTTGGCTGGAGATAACAAACGCACACAAGAGCTGTTTTCTATAGAAAGTGTCTATTTCTTTGCAGAAGTGAGTTTTTAATAGGCAGGATCACTGTGAATTCCCCCCGACGCAGTGATTTTTGCTCCCCCTGCTGTCACGACAGCAGCAGATTAACCAACCCTTTTGCCCACTCAGACGTGTGTTGATAATGTGGATGCACGGGATGCTTTTGTTAAAATAACAAACACTTGCAGCAAAGGGAGGAGGGAACCGTGCAGTATTTAAATAAAAAGCCAGCCCTGGGAATGTTCTGCATTTAAGACCTGTGTGCTGAGCGAAAAATTACAAGGATTGATCAACTTGAATGATTATTTGCTCCTCTGAAAGACTACACCAAACAAGAGAGAGTTACTGGAAAAATAAATAAGGGGTTACGTTGCTAAAGCTCTTTGTGTCTGGGAATGCTGAAATCCAGGCTGTGGAATAACTTGGAATTCCTGCCCTGAAATTATTACTTAGACTGAGCCCCTGTCAGAGGTGTTGCTGTAACAATATTTTTTTTTTCCTTTCCAGGGATCAAATCTGCCTCTTTTTTTTTTTTTTTTTTTTTTTTTTTTTTTTTTTTTTTTTTAATTAATTTATTTACCAGGTTCTGAAATGCTCATTGAGATGCCTGCGTGGCTGTGGGGTGGCCCCAGGGTGGGAGGTGCAGCCTCTGACCCACCTGCCCACCAGGAACCAAGTTTTTAGGATTTGAAGCCTTTCTGTGCAAAGGGATTTTCATTTCCTGAAGTTAGCAGTCCTGCCTTTTGCTGCAACCACCTGAGTAATTTAAAGAGTGGGGTATGCACTAAATACATAGATATTAACGATCTAAATTTGTATTAAACATAGAAGGTATATTAGTTATTATATACTGTTATATACTGAATGCCTATACTAATAGTATAATCTATATATATACACAGTACACATATACATTTCATATATCATGAGTATATTATATTTATTATATGTATACTATATATACTATGATATGCAGTATATATAGACACTATATAAAATATATAGTGTACATATACACAATAAATACTATATATACTATAACAGAAACATATAATAAATATATATGTATATATAACTATTATACACAAATTGTATATATACATACTATATATAATATCGTATATACACATGTACATATATACTACATAGGTATATATACTATAAATATAGAATATATACATGTGTATAAACTATATGTAACATATAGTGTAGATTATATATATAGTGTATATATATACTATATATATTATATATATAGTAAAGTAGATATGTTTTATAAGTTTATAAACTAATATATAACAATATATACTATATGAATGTAATATGTATTATTTAGGTATATATAGGTATGTATGACAACATAGAAATGGGATAGATATTATATGGTTTCTTATTTTAGCATCTATCTATTATTATATTTTTATATCTGTCTATCTGCATATATCTACATATTTTTTTTCTTTTTCAGCTGAAAATCTTTATTCTCTTTGCATCCCAATTTCCCTGACTGCCTTCCCACTGATTTTTGAGGGTCCGTGGGGCGTTGCCGTGAATTATTTGCCTGGTGCAGAGCATTCCCAGGACGTGGGGGACACAATCCCATGGTGACCACCTGGTGCTCACCCCGAGCCAGGAGCATCCCTGCTTCCAAGGGGTGACCCAGCCAGGCTCTGTTTCTGAAATAAAAGGAGAAGTGAGGTTCTGGGCAGGAGGCAGGAAGGTTTTTCCGTCGGGGGAAGTTCGGCGGGCGCCCGCCGGACACTGAGCGCTTTGTGCGGGCCTGGGGCCGGCTGTCTGCCCGCTCCCTTAAGGGAACTTGACAGATCTTAAAAAAAAATCAATTTTAAGCTCACATGCCCCAGTGGGTGCCAGAGCCACTTCAGAGAGGCTGAGAGATGGCTGAGTCGACAGGATTTGACTTCCCGAGGTAGAAAGGTGACAAACTCCATCATGAGAAAGGGGCAGCTCGGGGCCTCCAAGGCCGAACCTGCTCCCAGGATCCGGGGCCCGGCGTTGTATTGAACCTATTTATCTCTTTCATGGGCCCAAGGTACCACGGGGAAAGAAAAGTTGTTCAAAAAAACGCTGGCAGAATTCAAGGGTGTAAATGATGAATTACTTTTCATCAGCTGAAAGGAAACATACTCCGGAACAATACTGAAAGGGAGCAGGAGCATCTGACCTCCTGCTTCAGAGCAGCCAATATCTTCATTCAAGAAGACAACCATGAAATTACACAGAAAATGGGATTGTCATGAACAGCCCCTTGAAATCTCAGTATACAGTCATTACTGCATGGGAAAAAGCCTTCATCCACACATCATAACTTGTAACAGACAAGGGAGGGGAAAAAAAAAAACCCACCCTGAAAACTGGCCTTGGAGTTACCAGTAGGAATGTAGAAAATATTTGTTGATTCAAACTTTTCCCCTCTAGTCTCCCAAATCACTGTAAACAGACATAACAACGTCCTAACCCCAGCGTAAGCCCAGCTTTCTGGCCACAGACAGCTCATTGGAGCTGTTTTGTAAATCAGAAGAAAGGAAGAGAGAGGGAAAGCCAGCCTATCACTTTATTTATATTATCTGTCCTTGGTGATTGATTTATCATTTAAGTGCTTTGAGAAGAGAGCCCAGAAACTGTTGTCCAATTAGTGCTGCCCTCTGAAACCACGTACTATAAATATTCGTAATTATCAGAATGGCAAAACAATCTTCATCAGAGCTCCACAGCCAGGGTAACAACTGATTTTCTGGGTTTGCCTAGCAAAGTTTATATTTATCCAAATTAGGCAGAGAATAAAAAGCAAACAAGAGGCTATTGCTTTATATGAGAATGAAACCAATCACAGAGAATGAGCAGCCAGGAATATGAGGATAAAAATAACACATTTAACTGTTTATTTCTTGATTCTTGCAGATTTCTACATTGACTTTAATTAAGCTAGCCCTGGGCTAGTGGGCACGGAGAGGGGTGGGTTTTTTTATTCCTCTTTTATTTTTTTAATTCCTCATTAGGCTGTTTTTTCCTTGGCTCTTGTGGCTTTAATGACTAGTCCCATTAAATAGGTCAATGGGCTGCTTTTATTTCAAGTTTTATATAGACTCATATTCCACTGGATCTTAAACACGGAACACCCAAAGCCTTTCCAGGCAAATTCCTACATTCCTGCAGATAAAGATGCATTTCTTTCTCTTGTCCATTCCCTCCACAGCAGCTGACCTTTCACTGTGATGCAGCTGGGGAAAGATCTGGAAGGTTGGTACCATTCTGGGCCAGCCAGGTGCAAAAATAATTCCCAGGTAAGTGTTTGGGTGAGGTTAGGAATCTGTGGGCAGCAAGGAGATGGAAGAGGAGTGGGAGCACCTGCATTCCCTTTCATCACCTTACAGGACCTTTCCCTTTCCCTCTTTCCCACCCTCCCCAGGGGATGATGGATGAAGCCAACCTGAAGAGTGCAGGGGCCTGCCTGGAACAAGGGTGGTGCACAAAAAGGATATCAGGAACATCCCTGGGTGATGAGCCTCCTCTCCCGGGGCCCTGGACCAACCCCAGACCAAATCAAAGATAAATATGAAAGGGAAGTTGCTTTGTGAGAGGGCCAGAAAGACTTTTTACCTGGGAAAAAGAACAAGTCTTGAGGTCTGAGAGTGAGGAGAGAGAAAATCCTCTGAACTAATAATTTCTTTATTCATTGTCAGGAGTGAATTTTTTTTTTTTTTTAATGGCTTTGCCTGATGTCAGTCTAGAACAAAAATTGATGCTCTAGCACTGCCCACGAGATGCTCCCAAGCTCTATTTCTGTGTTTCCTGCGTTATTCTGTAACCCTACAACATGAGTTTCTGTGTGTAGGTGTTTTGGGAACATATTTAGGAAGCTGCTGTTCTTCTGGCCAGAGGTCTCAATGGAATTCCTCCTTCTGAGACACGAGGTTGGTGCCATGGGTTTCTCTGCAGCAGAGCAGTGTTTCTCTTATTGAAAATATTTCAATAAGAAACAAGAGAGATTCAACATTGTTGATATCTCTGAATGCACCCAGCCTGCCTGAGCTGCCACATACCATATTAATCCAGCAAATGTCCTGTACTGGGAATTACAACTCTTCATCTTCTCCCAGGTTTTTATCAGCCCCTTGAAATGCATTTTTTCATACAGTCTTTTAGCAAAGTAGCCCATTCTAGCACTGAATTGGAAGCACAAAATAACAAATGTCGATAATGTTCCAGACAAAAACCTGGCAGAAAGGTGCCTGGGAAAATTTGTGGGCTTCATTGGTTGCCACAGGTAGAAACACAGCTCTGGTGCAGCAAATTAGCTGATTATGAGCTACTTAAAAATTCAAATTCAGACAGCCCTTCAGACACAATTTAAACCATTATTTTAAGTGCAAACTGGGCTAAAAATAATTGGATTCTAACCTCATACCTCCTAAGCCTGTACCCAAGGTTTCTAAATGGAGAATGGATCAGCCCATTTGGAGTTGTGAATCCCAGGCTGGAGGTGTTTGTGTCCCTGCTGCCCCTGAAAGGAGTCTGTTCAGACTTCCCTACCCAGTCTGGAGGCTTTCCTCCCCAGCCCAGTGCCTCCAGCAAGGGGAGATGGATCTTATCATCAGGCTGCAATTTGTAGAGTAATTAGGACCTTGACTGTGACAACCTTTAGCCTGTCAGCAGTTGTGGTTTAGCTCATAGTTAAAATGACAGTGGAAAGTCTATTGCAGCTACTCTAAATATATCCATATTTTAACTAGATGAGGTGATATGAGGGTTTGCAGTGATTTGTTTAGATATACAGGGGAGTGTCAAAGGACTCTTTAAACTGGGACTGAATCCATTTGATTGTCTGAAAGGTGATTTTGATTGCCTTTTCCTCCTTTAGAGCTGGATGGTGATGAGAGCAGCTTTCCTGCAATGGGAAAGCAGGGAATCCCCAAAGTACAACCAAAGAGTAGGTACAAACCTGTCACGTGCTCTATTCCACATCAAGAAATGTCTTTTATTCAGATTTAGCAAATTAGCAGGTAGAGCTAATCAAGCAATTTGACCACTGAGCAATTTTTAATGCTCCAACAAACTGACCTCAAACTACACAAAGGCTGTGCAGCTGAATTGTAAACTCCTTTTATATACATAGATTTTTTTTTTTTCTATCCCGCCTACATTTCAGCACACTTTTAAGGAGTTGTCATTATCCTAATTATAATTAAGGCACTTGAAATAAATCCAGAGATAGTAAACAGTGTAAAAATATCTAAATAGGGGAGCTGGTCCATTGATTTTATGGCTAAGTTATCACCTCATGTATAAATGCTACAATTGATAAACAATACCTTTAATTCAGCAGTCAAAATGATGCTATTAACTTGGAAAACTGATGAAAAAAAATGCTAATGTGAATACCTCTGTTTCTAAGCAGAGTGACAAGAATCACTGCTCCATACGAGCCAATCCGAGGGCAGATTGAACTTTTGGCACACAAATCAGTGGTGGAGAGGAGGAATTTCCTTCTCACTGGGAATGCTGGGTTGCTCCTCCTGGACCAGGGAGTTTTCTATCAAAATCACAATATCTCAAGTATTAACACCAGAGGCAATTAATGGGATTTCCAAGAGTGTCTGGGGCCTGGATGCCAGTCGAGTTTCTAGGTGATTTTTAAATGATGTCTAGAACCCATCTGCATCCTTTGGCACCCACAGCCCTTCAAACTGTCAACTTTAGATGTCTGCCTTGATTTGTGATGGGTCTAGTCTGAAGCAAAACTAATTGTGACTGACAGCACAAAAAGACAGGTGCAGAATTGAAGCACAGGTCTTGGGCTCACAGAGCTGATGGACTTTTAGTGTATTTTTAATGTTTCACTTTCACTGGCTCCTTAATTAAATAAAAATATTTTAGATAGAGCAGCAGAAATCAACTTCTTTGACTGATATGAATCCTGTTTACTCTCCAACTCTGAACTCAGCAGGTTAAGTAATTGGGAGACAGAAAAGTTCCTATATTTCTATTTCCAGCTGGTGGTACACAAAAGGCAGGAAGTTATCTCATTAATGGGGCACCAGCTTTATGCAAATTATAGTAACAAAAAGGCTTCCCTTCATACTTTTCATAAATTACCTAATAAAGTAGGAATAAATGGCCATATTCAAGAGCCTTTGTTGTATTTTTAGCACAAGACTCTTTCTGTTACTGCAAATATGACTAAATGCGCCTCGTTCAAAAGGGGTGTTTATGAAATAAGGCCACTCAAAAGCTTTTATTCCTTAACAGCCTTCAGTTACTTTTATGGCACAAAATTAACATAATTAGTCACAGAGAATAGATGACATAAGCAGCGTGCCATGCACAAAAGGGGAAACCAGTATCTAAGGAAGGTATTTTGAGAGATCAAAAATTTTCAAAGTGCTCAATACTAGAAGGTCCTTTTTATTTGTGCACAGCCTTAAGATACTTTCTTACTCCGTGAAATTCCCATAATGAGATGCAGCAGACAGATGACATTAGCGATGAGCCATTAGAAAGAGGTCAGTTTCCTCTGAAAGATAGTCACTGTTCCTGCTCGTCATTAATTTGCAGCTTCAAAGCAGCGAGCATATGATAGTCTGGCATGTTAAGCAAGTTGCAGTTATCTTTAAATAACCATTTTTTTCCAGTTATTAGAAGCTAAAGTTTTTAAACTTCTGACTGAAAGCAAAATTAAAGCACGCAGCAGTGTAAAAAGGCTACGGAGAGATTAGAAAAAGGAAATCAAATGTGTTTTAGAAATGAAGTTAGCTTTTCCCTAGGGAAAGGCTGCCTTAACTTTTAGTCCGAGAATTTGGGGTTGCATATTGACCTCAGAGACTTGATTGCTTGCTGGTAAAGGAGAGAAACTCACTATTTTTAGCTGTTATCTCCTTGTTGGTTAGCACAGCCAGATGTAAAGGGCAGAAATGCACAACTATGGAAATAACATTTACCAGAAGGAAAGATACCCGAGGTTCTTGAGCAAGGTGGGGGAAGATAAATGTATCTTCTGTCCTTGTGGTTTGGTGGGAGCTTTGGTTACACCTCTGCTTTGGCAATGAAGTATATTTGGATATTAGGAAAGGCTCAGGAGGTTCAGATCATCCCTTTTCCATGAATCCTTAGGCGCAGTGCAACAGGCAGGAGACAACTCCAACGTGTGGCATTGAAATCTTGATGCAAAAAGCCTTGTCAGATCTCTAAATTGTGTCCCATGTCCCAGTGGGAACTAAAACCCCTCCTGTTTGGGTGAATTATCTGATCATGTTGAGGCATAAGCCCACTGAATTAAATTCTAATTTATAATAATGTCCGTAAGGCAAATTAATACTTCTGATTTCCTCAAACCTGTGTTGACTCCAGTAACTCTGGCACAGCACAAATCCACTGGCAGTGCTCTCCTCTATTCAGCATTGTCCAGGCAGCAGGACCAAATCTTGGCTTGAAGAATCAGCCAGCACTGCTTAAACCAGAATCCTTGTGAGGCTTCACCCCTGACAGACTCGGCATCAGGCATAAAGTGAAGACCAGAAATGAAAGGTATTGTTGGTTTTTCAGACTTCAAATCCTTGGGTTTTGTCATTTTCAAGATCTGTGTCTGCCTTTATCGATGATTTCTATCAATACCAGTCTACCCAAAGCAATTTTGGAAGATGGATACAAAGGGCATGTAGTGCAGATTAAAACTGAAAGCTACAAGTTATTCCCTGAGATTCCTGTAGTAAAAGGAAACCAGTGGTAAGGAAAGGAATACAGGAAGAGGAGATGCTGGTAATTTCTATATGCCACATTCCAGAATGGATTATTTCTGTTTTAACTAATAAGAATCTATAGAACAGAATGAGAGAATTATGAATTAGATGTTCTTGTTAAGGTCTAGTTCAGTTTTAATTAAAATACGAGCAATATATATGTGCATTTGTGCACACAAATTCTGGGTTATATATCACACACACACAAAAACCAATATATAAAATACAGACACCCTTGTTCATTATGCCCAAAGTTTTGCTTTAAACACAGAGCTTTATACATTATTTTAAACACATTTTTAACACATGTTAATAATATTCATGCTGGTGCTTTGAAAAATCTGCGAGATGTGGTTAATGAAGAGAAACTGCAGCATAAATTGCATGTAAAATATGCAATCCACAACAACATATTTTTTCTCAAGCTGCAGTTTTTTCACATTAAACATCTTTTAGCTTGTTTAAATTTATTTCCTATTGTTTATAAAGAGCATCATCAGCCACCACTGCTTGAAACAACTACAAGTAGTAAACCAGGCAATCTTCTTACTTTAATAAGATTCTTTGGTTAAAAATAGATTTTAAGTCCATCTCACATTAAAGGGTGTAAATCCTAATGAAATTGCACAAAATGTTTCCATTTTCAAGGGATGTTTTCCATACAATGAAATTTTTTTTCCCCTGAAATTTCACCAAAGAAAATAGTAGTAGTTTTTTTTTGTTTGCACTTTTATTCCTTTTAATTTTATTCCAGACTCTTCTTTTATAGAGCAAACAATTCTAATTCCTTTTCTTTTATTTTTTCCCCGTTACATTCTGTTTTTCTATATATTTATCATTCCCACTCTTCTCTTTTATTCTGTCTCCAGTTTGTAAACATCTTTTTTGACCTGGGTATTAAATCACTGTTTATAGCACTATGGGTGGATCAGGTATTACCAAGACCAAGGAATGCAGAAGGATATTCTACATTATTTCCATTTGTATCCATAGGCTTCCTGAGGTTTTTTATATCCTTTTTCTACAGTATCATAACATTTAAAATTCTGATTTTTGGAACTGTCCTACAGTGTTGTTGCCTTACCAGAACATCCCCAGTTCTGCATTTAACACCCTGGTAATTCCTAACTAACCATAAAAGGTGTATTTTTCTTTTTTTAATTAAATGGGAATTTTATGTCTTTTCTCCAATTTGACATGACCTTTTGAATTTTAACACTAAAATTTAATATTCTTCTGTGTCCAGCTCCAGGGTCCTCAACACAGGAAAGACATGGATCTGCTGGAGAGGGTTCCAATGAAGGACGAGGAGATGATTAGAGGGGTGAAACATCTCTGCTGAGGAAAAGCTGAGAGGGATAAATGGGATATTGGTAAATAACTCTTCCCTTGGAGGGCACAAATCACCCAGAGGAGCTGTGGCTGTTCCTGGATCCCTGGAAATGTCCAAGGCCAGGCTGGACAGGGCTTGGAGCCCTCTGGGATAGTGGAAAGTGTCCCTCTGGATTGTAGATGACCTTTTGGCCCCTTCTAACCCACACCAGCTGGGGATTCCGTGTACTGGAATTCCACTCTGCTTGGAGAGTGGATGAGGAGTTTTCAATTTCAGTTTTTACTTTTGGTGCTCAGAAATCTGTTCAGTCCTTCTCATCCACAAGAGATGAGACAGTACTTGGAAATCAATCCAGGTTTTTACAGCTTAAAAGATTAGCCTACCACAAGGAACTGTTTTACTTTATTATTGTTGGTTTTATTAACAAAATTGCTGGCAATCCCAAGACTATAATTTATATCAGTATCCTATTGTGGTAAAACCCCCAAAAACACATATGAAGACAGAGAACCTGACCCAAACAATTTGGTGAAAAAATAGACACGCTATTGAACATGACAAGGAATGAGTGGTGACTTAGATTTGTAAATCATCCAGTCAATCATGTTATATTCATATCATATATCAGGATTTCTATTCATTTTAACAGGTCTCAATTATTTTAATATATGGGCCAATAAATGGATACATGTTCATCTCTCAAGGAAGCTGATTTCTTACTGCCACCACGGAAGTCACAGATATGGAAAAATGGGAAAAATTGGCTTTGGACCAGACATGATGTAAGTATGGATGAAGGGAGGAGTGGCAGGGAGGGGTGGCATTGATGAAAAAACAATGGAAAATAGAGGAAGGTGAAATACTCAAAAGGTCAAGCAGGAAAAGAGTGCAAGGATAGGCAGGAAGGGATGGTCAGCACTCAGGGTTTACACAGGTCTTACAGAAAAGGAGAAAGAGGTAATCCCATGGATGAGAATGTCACTGAAAATTTCATTGAATTGACCTGGAAGCCTGAAAATCTAAATTGGTAGAGAAGTATAAGCAACTTTATTTCTGTTGGTTTTAGCTCATAAAATTGTTGTTCGTTTCCATGTCTCCATTAACATTGATTTTCCAAATCCATATCAAATTTATGTTTCACCCAAACACCTCAGAGTGGGTGAAAGTGCAGAGGCCAAACTAATAATTTGAGATTTGAGCTGAGGCCTATCCAGGGTGAAATTTGACTGTGGTTTTGCATTACTTCTTTCAGTGATTCACTGTTTGAACTTGTGCATGCTTTTCCTTTCAGGTGTGAGTTTCACTGTATTAACATTACTCAGAGGAGCAACAAACTGCACCACCTTACTTAGCCACAGATTGTTTTGGTTCTGCAAACTGATCTCTTGTATTTGCTATTTCACTTGCTCATTTATTTGGAATTCTTAAATTTATTTGGATTACTCTGAATCTTGTAGCTATTAGCATAGAAACATGGAGTGATTTTGGATGGAAGACACCTTAAAACTCATGTCATACCAAGCCCCTGCCATGGGCAGGAACACCTTCCACTGTCCCAGGGTGATCCAGCCTGGCCTTGGACACTTCCAGAGATCCAGAGACATCCACAGCCTCTCTGGGCACCCTCTGCTAGGGCCTTACCACCTTCAGGGTAGAATTTCATCCTAATATTCATTCTAAACTTACTCTTTGCCAGTTTGAAGCTATTCCCCCTTTCCCGTCCCTCCAGGCCCCTGTAAATTGTCTCTCCTGTCCTTTCTTGCAGGCTCCCTTCAGGTCCTGGCAGGCCACACTTAAATCACCCCAAAGCTTTTCTCCAGGTGAACAATGCCAGCTCTCCCAGCAGAGCTGCTCCATCCCTCTGCTCATCCTGGTGCCTCCTCTGGATGTTCCAGCAGCTCCAGGTCCCTCCTGATGGGGAAGCCCAGAGCTGGATTGCTGCTCAGCTCCACATCCAGCAAGGCCATTTGCTGCCATCCAGAGATGGAGATACAGCTGATTTTAAGGTTGCAGCCAGACCTTAGGCTCTACACCTCCCTCAGGATCATATTTGAGCTGCTTTGGCCCTTTTTTTACTATTTTTGTGTTATAGAGTAAAAATGTCAGCTCCCAAATTTTTGCTTTGCGAAGGAAAGAAAATTAGCCTTATTTTTTCATCTCAGTTAAGGAAGGGAATGAATGTTAAGAGCCACAATTCATAAATAGGTGGAAAAAATTGTTGATGACTGTCCCAACTTTGGGCTTTACCTCAGTAAAGCTCATGCCCAGCTGTGAGCATGTTTATATTTTAATGGGCCTTGGCATCAACCACAACCTGAGCAAGTCAGAATTCCATGTTTCCCCCTCTCATGTTAGAGTTTGGTAGTACAGCAGAAAACAAAGGAATTGGAAGAAGAATCCTATTAATTCCGGCTGCTCTAATGCAAAACCGGGTTTCATTTTTAGATTTCTATTTTCTACTTTAATTATATAAATCTGAACATACTTTCAAGATTATGAAATAAGAGCCAGGAAGCCAGTTATTTTTCATCATTTATTTTTAAAGCAAATTTATCTTTGAATTGTCATCTGTTAAAATTCCTGAGAAGCAGACCACAAATGAGTACAATATGAACATGATTTTCCATGCCAGCCCAATTCAAGTAAAAGATGTAAAGATTTTTTTTTTTTTTTTTAGGTTTTCCTTTGAACACTTCAGCTGGACACAAAGTGTGACCAGTTCCACCTCAGCAGGCCTTGGGTCCCTTTCCAAGTTTACAGCGTGTATGTGCACACTTGCACATGTACATACAAATAATACCAAGCTAAGGCATGTATTGGCAACATAAACTCAATTAAATCTTCAGTTTAATGGATTCTGAAACCTTGAAATATTCTGCAAAGGGAGCAGCAATGGGAACACAGGAAAGAGCTAAAAAATGCTGTCTTGGAAATCACACAGAAGATCCCTAAATGCTTCTTTTCCTTTGTGGCATTAGTCTAACATTAAATGTCTTGATAAGAAAACTTGAAATTCTCTTTCATATCTTGGATTTCTAAGAATTTTGGATTTCTGGTAATTTCTGGGTGCTTTGTTTTGTGCCTACAGGATCCTTTTCTGTCTGAAAGCCCTCCAAGCTCTTTTTTTTTTTTTTTTTTTCAGTCTCTCAAGTTCTGGCCATCAACAAGTCACGCATTAAGTCCTGATTGTCCTGTGTGGACAAGTCCTTTCTTCTGAAGGTGCTGAAAACTAAAAAGTTGGGAAATTCCATCCTCAAAACTGGTTCCTTAGCTAAAAACTTTAAGGATGCTTTGGTTAGGAATGGAAACGTTTGTCTTCACATGTTGTTCACTTTATTCTGCTGAAGAGCTTTGGAGCCAATATCTTTTAGCCAAGGTTTATCATGTCCAGGTTTTGGTTATGAACACAACCATGAGGCTCTTTTCCTACACAGGCTGTCAATAAAATCTATGTAAAATATCTATTTTTAATAATCCTTTTTGCATTGATAAGGCAAACCTAGAAGTATCTCACCTGGCCAAGAATCCTCAAATGAAAGTTCAGTTATCCTGGAATTTTGCTCAGCTCAGGCAAAAGGTTTCCTCATCTTTAGATCTGCTTTAACCTAATTCTGTGAAATAATATGATTTTTCTAGTCAAGTGTGTCTTCTCCAGGGATACTTTGCTTCTTTTCAGGCCATTTAAAGTGCTTTTTCTTTCTCTCAGACAGAGAAAGAATGATTGTAACTATAAAGTATATCCTCGTTCTTCCTTTGTAACTTGCAAATTTGGCATCTAAACTATGCCAAAAATGATTGCTTTGGGGGGCTTTGGTGAAGGATTCTGACTGTGATATAAAGAGGAAGGAATATAAGTAAAACAAACATTTATCACTCTGCAATTTGCATACCATGCTTAGCTCAGCTATGATTTAAACCAGCACATAAAGCCCCAAAACTGGGCTTTGAACAGCGAAGTTGAGCTTAACTGCAACAATGCTGTAAGCGTTGTTAGGATATATTGGAACAAAAGAACTTAACATTCATTCTTGGCTTCTCTTTCAAATTTATTAACTTCTTGGTATATTTTTGCATGAACTGTGATGGTCTGAGCCATCCATATCTATCTCCAAAGTTTTACATTGACAACTTAGTGCTTTGAAAAGGTTTCAGTGTTTATTTAGTTGCTTTTATGGGGTTTTGGATTCTCTGCTGCTAAGAATCTTCCCTTGAAGCCAGAATCCACATTTTCAGGTCTCCATCTAACCAACCTTTTGGGACAAAGTAAAGTTCCTGAAAGCTGAAGCCCAATATACTGCAGCACAATTATGAATTGAGCAGGGAAAGGAAATTGGAAGGAGCAACTGAAGATATTTTACTCTTATGAATTAGTACACAAATACAGATTTATAGCCTGCATGTGTGTTTTGTTTTGGCTGATGGCTGTAACTAAGGACACCTGTAAGCCAGGGGAAAAGGGAGAGAATGAAAACTAAAGGGAGAGAAAATTTAATGATATGCAGCATTTCAGAGCTAATTTGAAGTCTGTTATGTGAGCATTTAAAATTTGGTTTTTTTTTCTTCTGCAAAATCTGCATTGTTTAGCTGGTGTGCCTTAGTGTAAAGTATGAAATATAATGATTTTTTAAAAGATTCTTACAACGTTTCCAAAGGAAATGTTGAGCTAAGTGTAGAATTTGTGGGATCAGTTAGCTTATAAATAATGATCCTTTATGCTGGCATTGGGAAATCCATGTTCCCACAGCTAGTTCAATAAAGCAATTAATATCAATGAATGCTGAAGAAAGCAAATCTCCGTTCACTTTTGTCTGGATTAGTTAACATAAGAAAAATCCCATCCCTCTCCTGGAGTATTTAACCTTCTTCTAGGAAGACATACTAATGAAAGGTAAATAAAATGTGCTGCTTGACATGTGTTTGCCATTCCTCCCTGTTCCTCATGTCGCACACTTTCCCTCTTACAAGACAATCCACATTTTTTTCCTCTGGAAATCTTCACTGCGGTTATTTTGTTTCATGCATCCCTCTGTGCCAAACCTGTCTTGTCATTCTCCCTCAGCGTTCCTGCTGGTGTTTCTAGGCTATTCCTGCTCAGCTGAATTTCATTAAAGAGGGACTTCACCTCCAGAACTCACAGATAATGTGTCTCAAGCACACACAGAGCTGAAATCCGCCACGTAGAGAATTCCTGATTTACTTGGCACCGCGTTTAATCCAGGGGCAAGTGCTTCTCCTCACTCAGGGCATATTTCTGTAGCCCACGTAAAATTGTCCACTAAAGGAGAAGGAAGGTCTGTCGAGGGAATGGGTGTGGTTTCACTGACCTCATCCCACAGCCACGAATTTGTGCGTTCAGGCTTTGGAGATGAAAATTTTTGATAAAACGGAGTTGTAAAACCGCCCTGAACTTTCCCTGCGTTTGGCTCCGCTATCTGAGATTTCACACACAAGCAGTAAAAAAAAAAGAGCTTAAAAGATTTTTATCTCAGAGCAGCCAAGAAGTGTGGTAATAAGGTAAAGGTTGAGAAGCATTGTTGGCATAAGAAATCCCCTCCTTCCCCTGGATTTATAACACACCCAGTTTAGTAAGAACTGGCGCTGCCGAGCATTTTCTGACAGTGTTGGGATAATATATTGCAAAAGGCAGAGTGGCCAAGTCTCACACCTGAGGAGTAAGACACACTTCATCCTGCCCATGGAGAAACCTAAATCAAACCTTAACGTTACGACAATGCAATTACTCCTCTCCTAGGAGCTCCAACTGCTCAGGGTTGATGTGTAAAACTTGTGATTTTGGTGCACTGGAAGAGTTTATTAACCCCTTAAGTATTTGCATGGCCTCTGCTTTTGGAGGGTTAGGATTTTAAACTTTACTAGATGCGTTTCAAAGGGAAGCAATAGAGTGTGATGCCGTGGGTGTGAGGCCAAAGCAGCTTTGCAATGGAGTTTAATTTTTTAAAAAGTAAATAAAACAATATGTGGAGCTGTGGATTGCTTTTCCCGTCATCAGTGAGTGCTGTGAGACTTCCCTCATGCTTCAATAAGGAATTTTGGTTAATGATGAAATAGATTTTCCACATTTTGGAGATTCTCTGGAAGGTTGGGGTTGCTATTTTGCAGAATCACAGAATAATTAGTATTGGGAAAGACATTCAAGATCATCAAGTCCAAGCTTTGACAGATACCCACCCGAGCACTGAGTGTCACATCCAGTCATTCCTTGAACGCCTCCATGGATGGGGACTCCACCATATTTTCCATTTTGCATTCCTCTTTCCATATTTGAAACTGTATTTTGCTACAATCACTTCTCTTTTCACCTTGTTTTTATTAATAAAACCCCCTATTTTTATAAAAAAACCCTATTCTAAAGATACACAAACAGAAGTAAAATTTTGGTGTGAGATGTGGTAGTCTCGCAAGAAAGGAGCATGGAGTGTAATGCTGTTACTTTTGCATGCTGCCTTTTCTGCACATATACTTTTTCATGAGATCATATTTCACTCCACACATATTCCAGAATCTCTCTCTCTAGTTCTTATCATGACTTTAATAGTTCATTTCCATTCCATACTCTGTGTTGTGTTACTTTTCTCATGTACCCTCTTTGATACCTCCAGTGAAAGCAGAAGAGAAAAAACAGAGACACTGAGTTCAAGCCTCACGTTCCATTTATTATTATGACTGTGGGAAGTTTAACTCCAAAAAGAGAATTTTATCAGGAGATAAGAAATAAAAGCAGACATAATAAGGCAAGAGTTAAATTGAAAAACTGATAACTGCTCTTGTAGTTTTGTGGTATCATTCACATGAAGACTAATACAGCTGCTCAATAATTCTATTATTTCTTTATAAAATTGGTGGGCTTTTTTGCTTGTTTGATTTTTTGGTGTTTTTTGTTTTTTACAGTATTAGTATTGCAGAATAGGGAACACAAGATTCAAACCCCCACAGTACTTGTTTCTGATTTGGTCAAACCCAATAAAAATTTCAGTCTGTCATCATGAATAGGAATATTTCATTTCATATCAGTTGACAGTCATATGTGCTGGCTTATAGTGATCCTTTTACAGACTTGTAGCTGAAGTTCCTCAGCCTTCCCTTTCCTGGTAAAAGCTAAAATTTGATGTTGGGTTATAACTTTTTATGATGATCAGCCCAGCAGAGTTATTTTATCGTAGAATGGAGGTTCTGTTATTTTAGGGCAACTTAGTGGTGTCTGACATGCTGGTCTACAGGAAAGAGCTGGGTCATGAAACTGCCATCAGATTTTCAGTGATTTTATCCTGACAGCTCCAGGGGGAGGTTTAACATGACCTCTCTTTCCTGCTGCACAGAGAATTAAACACATTCTTCTCTCAGGGGCAAGGACATGGTGTGTCCTCTCTGGCCAGGAAAGAGGACCCATCTTGGACAGGCAACTCTATGTGGTCGCTAAGAGCTCAGCCGAGGTACCATTTAGGAACTGGCTGATTATTTGCATATTTTGAGCCACATCTGACAGCATTGATGATTTAAGGCATGCAAAAATGCTCCAAGTGCTGGAAAAGTCTTGAGGTTCTCCTTTGGCAAACTTGGAGTACCCTCCTTAATACTGCACAGGACAGTGAAGAGTATGAATACAGCTCAGTTTGCCAGCTCTTGACTTGGGACATGTCTCAAAAAAGATTCTTATTTCTTTTAGCCAGCAGGCATTTGCATTTCCAACCCTGCTGGAAATCAGGGAACAGGTTTGGCTGGAGTGCAGACAGAAACAAACACCATGTACCATTTTCTCCTTGCCCTGTGACAGCTCTGGTGAAAACTGCAGCTCCTGCCTTATGGAACGAGTTTAATCTCAAGCAGAAATGAACAAAAAAACCTTTTTAAGTTGCCTACTGTAAAAAAAAGTATCCTACTGCACTAAACATATTTTTAAAGATTTGTTTATGCTGATTTCAGATAAAAATGTGCCAGTAGAAGTAAAATAACCTCCTGCAGATAATACAGGTAGCCACAAACTTTGGCTGTCCTCTAATTCCCAAACACTTATCCCCACATACACTTCCTGTTCCCTGACTCTCATCAGCTGGAAAAGTCATTATCTGAAGGGAGAGCTTTGCATCTGTCAGCTGGGAAAGTGATTACTTAAATTGATAGCAATAGCAGTTGTTTTAGTTTGAAATGGCCATTTCAAACATTCATTTTTCTTTTTCTTTTTATTTTGGGGTGGGGGAAGGAGGGGGAAGTTATTATTATTTGGTCATTTTATTGTTGTGAACATCAAAGAATTAAACAAAATGAACATTTGGTTTCTTGTTGACACTTGGATGGGCAAACTTTGGAGATAAACTGGCTTGGACAAAATAGATGGGAATGACTTTTGGAGAGTATTCTTTGAATTTGAACAATCACACCAATAACAGAAAATGGTTTTTTGCTCCCCTTTCCTTTGTGCCTCCTCTTTAAGTTGTCTCTTCTCCACCATTTTTTATCCTGACATGTAGGTGGGACTCAAATGCCATCCAGGGGACCCTCTCCTTGTCCTTTAAATACCTCAGAGTCAAAAGTAGCAAGAACTGGGAGCACCCTAATTAAGTTGAGTTGATTGCAAATTGATATTTCTTTACAGGAATTGAAGCCACCTCCCCCCACATACACCCAAATCATCTTTTCAGTTCTGTGAATTGCCTTTAATTGCTGTGAAGGGCATCATAAATATCTGGTTCTTCCAAAAAAGTTATTGGAAGTCTCAAAGTCTCCAAGTTTTCTTTAAAAATGTAGGCCAGCTCCAAAATTCTCAAAAGTGTGACTTCACTGAATGCTCTTAACATCCATATTTAGTTCCCAAATAAGTAGCCTAATTTTCCGTAACACTGTGCAATCAGTAAGTCTCATTGACCTCACTGAGTGTCTGCCTTCTCAGCAATTCCAAAAAAGAAAGCAATTTATTTAGAAGTCAAATATACTCAGAGAGTCTTTACTTGTTCATATTTTCTAAAGAATGTATTTTTTAAAAATGTATTGAACTTTCTGTGTTCATGTGTTCTTTGAGGGGCAGAGGCAGGATGAATACTTTTTATGTGTTTATCTTCAGACACTTTTATATTATTTTAGTCTAAAAGGATATTAATCTTTTATTAGATTTGAATAACATGAGAAGATTGAGATGTCTTGGGCTGTGTCGGAAATAAAAGAACAGTTGTGTCCTCTATCCTGTTGGCTTGGAAAATGCTTTATGTGGAAATTTCCACCCTCTTATTTCAAATGGTTTCAGAATGCAAATGATGGAGCAACCTGGCTTTGGACTCCAATGTTGTCTGAATGTCTGATCCTTTGAGTTTTGTTATTTTGACTCTTATCTCCCATATTTTTATAACCTGAATAACTTGTTGTCAGTTCATTATTGAATGAACCATTTATTATCCTGAGACCTGCTATACAAACACCGTTAACAATCCTGTTATTTATCCTGTGAAATATCACAAACTGTTATGAGTATTTTATTAAACATGAGGCACCTCAATAAATCTCATGATGGATCTAATTCGTAACAAAAAATGAACCATGCAAAGTTCAGAATATATTCCTGTAATACTTTTTCCAGACAGGAGACCTGAATTTTAACTCCTCCTGGCAATCAGAGCACAAAGTTATCTGGTATTTAAACTTGTGTGCTGGGGTCTTTTGTTTCCCTAATCCTTGTCAAACCTCACACTTAATGAGTCCTCCCTCCCTCCTATATTTCTTGTTAAAGATCTGTTTAAGGTATTTTTTTTTCCATTAGAAACATGGTGAATTTTCATTAAAACAATAAAGAAAAGCTTTTCAAAAGCGAACTGCCCAGGCTCAGAGCCAGCACTGGTGGAACTCGTGAGAGATGATGGTGCAGACTGGAAGGTTGTCTGCCCTGGTGCTCATTTTACATTTCCAGTGTCTTCTTCTGCCCCCTTTCACAAGGGGGAGACAGAAGAAGACAGTTCCCCTCTAGGGGAAAACTAGGAAAAAACATTCAACAGCTTTAACATACACTGGACCAGCCAGGACTTCCCTTCCATTTTGGTTGATTTTTATTTTATGTTCTCTATAAGCTTGTATCCCCACAAAATGCTAAGACCTCTCTTTAGTTTTTCTCTGATTGTTTCTCTCTTACTGCAAGTATTTTTATGACAACAATTACCCAGTATATGCTAAGACCTCTCTTTAGTTTTTCTCTGGTTGTTTCTTTCTTACTGCAAGTATTTTTATGACAACAGGAGTGGACAATTCTGATGTGCTGCTGTAAATTTCTCTAACGACTCTCCTCTTCTACAGCCTTACATCTTTCCCATATTTCCCTCTCATCCAAAGCATTCCAGGGTGATACCAAGCCAGGACACTTATGTTCGTGTCCTCTTTGCACAGATAAAAATTATTTCTTTGAGTGCGAGAGCTGGAAGATCCAGGGAATGTGTAAACACACAGCATCATGAAACACCTGCTTATTTTACACCTAGATTTTGCTGCAGAAACCAATTTGTCACTCCCTCCTGCATGTGCTGCTTATAAAACCTCCTTGTATGTTTGTTATTACTATTTAAACTCATAGTTTTGTGTCATGGAAGAATCATTTTTGGGCAAGGATTCGGGGGTGATACAAGGAGCTCTTTTATAAAACATGGTCGAAGGTGAGATTAAGTCAGATAAGAAAACATCACAGCTCAGAGCCATTTATTGGGAAGGAAAAGGGAGCTGCTCTACTACTGAGGAAGGGTAGAGAAGTCAGAGAAGGAGGAAGGAAAATGCAAAAGGACACATGAGGTTCAGAGGGCAGTGGTATCCAGCCTGGTGCCTGGCCAGAGGGCAAGTGAGGAATGGCAGTACAAAAAGAACAAAACACAAATGCCATGTTGGTTAGAGCCAAGGACCTAAAAATCCCCAAATCTTGTGTCACAGCTACTTCTGTATCCCCTGGCCCCTCCATGATCCTGACAAGAGGTGCTGAGACACATCAGAATTATCCCAGCTCACCTGGTGTGACAGGTGTGCCCCATCCCAACAGCCATTTACACCTTCCAGTGCCAGGAAACAGGAATTTGGTTTTTAAAGCCTGCTTTCACCCAGGGGATGTCACAGAATAAAGTATTTCCTCACAGGCTGCACCAGGAGACACTTCAATGTCTCTGTATCAGGAAGAGATTATATTGCCTATAATAAACAAATTGAATATTTCTATAAATTCAAAATCATATTGAAATGGAAACAGGTTGAGGAGGAAGAGCAGAGAGATACTGCAGGTAAGATAAAATTTCTTTATATGGCTCTTTAATAGTTTATTTGTTACTTGCATCCATGTGGTTTGGGTTGAGATATCAGGTGATAGCAATGAACATAAACATGATTGCCTAGTTTTTATTATCTTTCTTCTTGTGGTATTTGAATGTTGATTGAGTTCTATGCTTTAATGAAAATCCTTCCTTTCCTGGAGTCTTTACTCTTCAAGTGTTAGAGAAGATGTTAGAGAGTAAATAACTTTTCATAGTAGTTCTTTCACCACAAGGATTTCATAGTAGTTTTTCATACAGCACAAGGAAAACTCCTTAATTTTACCAGTTCAAATGTATACATTTAATATTATCTAAACTTTTTGGAAGATAATACGCCAAATAGGGATAACAGACTGGACTCGGGATTAATTAAAAGGGCATCACATACAACTACTTTAAATTGAAGAACAGAAAGCAAACAGGTTTTCCCACCTCAACAGTTTTGACAAATGATAAGTGCAAAAATGGACATACATATATATACATCTAGATTTCAAAACTTAATTGTTTTTCTGTATTACTTAAATCCACATTTAATGGATCATCTCTGCAATTTGTGAGCCTCTGCTGCAGTTCATGACTGCAGACATGCTCAGGGAGGGCAGGGCCAGGAATTTTGATGGACATAGCATGGAAGGGTTGGCAAATGCTGTGTAATGAAGTGATTACAGCATCTCATACATCTTCTGATTAATAAGACAAAATTCAGTTGCCCAAACGAAAATCAGTCCTGACCAGACAAGAAAACTGCATGAGATTGTTCTTTCTATCAGCTCAAATAGAAATTGCCCTGTGATCAGTGTGAGTTTGCAGAAGATAACTCCTGTTCCATGTGGCATCGCTGCTCTTGGCATCTCACCATGAAATGCAGTCCTGGACTCGGGCCAGATTAAACAGCTGAGTAGCTCTGCCTTTAGATCCAGAGGCACAGGAGAGCAGGAAAATAATTCTCCAATGTCAAAATCTATTTTCTTACTTTTAGCAGTAGCTAACATTTTGTGATATATATACACAAGCCCATATAATGAAACAGTTTGTTTTATGAGGCTACAAGGACATATGTGGGAAAGAAATACGATGCATTTTAAAAATTTGTAGCAATGGAGATTATTCATACTTTATGTGGTGTTGGAAGTTAATATTTGTGATCTTTGTTGCTGTTGTGCTGTGCAAAATGAGTGTTGGTGTTATTTAAGTAACCATGGATCAGAGGCACCAACTGACTCCCAGAATTTCTGATTTTTATCTTCTCTAGTCCTACCACAAGAAGGCTGTGGGAGTTGAGAGTTTGTTCTGGGTTTGGGGAGGTACTTTGTGAAACATTTCTTGCCTTGATGCTTTGCAGTGTAATTGAGGGAGGTTCAGAAGATTAAGGGACTTGGTAAAGCCACCAGTGCAATGATTTGCCAACAAACTTTCTAAAGCCTTCATTTTGCAGTGATTGTCACCCCATAGAAAGCACACTTTAAAAGAAATTCAAACTAGTTGAGAAGCAACTTGAGGTTTTTATTGAATCAGGCTATAGCTTCAGAACTTTTTCACACTTCCCTTAGTTTTTGCTTTTCCTTTGGAGCAGCAGATACTGCTCAGGTGCAAGAAGGTTGCTATCCAGTGCACCAGGGCCATGCAGACGTACAAAACTTTGAAGGTTATTTCCTGCCCCATTTTTTGGGGTGCACTGAAGCTGTATCCATGAAGTTTATTTATTACAAAACTTTGAAGGTTATTTCCTACCTCGTTTTCTGGGGTGAACTGAAGCTGTACCCATGAGCTGCACCTGAACATTCAGAAAGTCTGAGTTCCCCATGACTGGGAAAACCTGGCTACAGGAGTATCTGAGCTAAATTCTCAATGACAAATCGAATGGAGAGAAATTTTATCTAAAAATAATGTGTGCTAAAGTAATACAGGCATCCAGTAATGCCTGGTAAGTCATGCACTGCATTAAAACCCTAAAAAAAAAAAAATTGAGACAGATATAAAATAATTGGGAGGTTCTTTCTTCCTGTGAAGATCATCAGTATACAGTAAGTCTCTTAAAGACCACTGTTTAAATTATTAAGGCTGCCAGTTTAATGAAAAAGTAACAGCTCAATTCAATAATTCATGACAACAATTTGAGGCAAAGCACACAAAATATTTTTAGCATGTGTCTCAAGAACAGTTAGACACAGGATCAAAATATGCAATGTTACACACAGTGTGTTCTTATCTGTTAGCTCTGGTAGAGGGAATAAACATTTTTTCCTGATGAGAAAATCAAAGTTTTGTGCCATTTCAGTGAAGTCAAGTTGACACCTGCAGAGAAGCAAGTCATGACATTTTAGCTGACTGGGTTTCCCCCCTCCCTCTCCAGTTGTGGTTTGTTTCTTCATTTTATTTACCCTGACAGACAAAAGAAAAAGGTTGAGATGAGGATTTGACATATTTTCTAATAATTCTTCTTTTTTTTTTTCCTTTTTTTTGTTTTCCTCTTCCCTTTTATTTTTTTTTCCTTTCATTAAATAAGTAGCCCATACATTCTGGGCTGGGACAGTTCTACTGAGGAGGAAACCACTTAAACATATTAATATTAAAATAGTGTCCCTCCTTTCTTGTTGCACCCTCAGATTGCTCAAACATTGCTACATTTATCAAGATAATAAGCTTCAGATTTCATAATAGATCTATTTTCATGTCATCCTGGCATAGACCTGCCTGACTGAGCCAGGAAGATCCTTAAAAAAATATGAATTTAGGATCAATAATATTTATAGCTCCATTTATAAAGCTGAAGTCAAAGGCATGGATAATGCAGAATTTATTAAGGGAAATTACGCTGGGGATTTTGTTTACTGGCCTCTAATCCTACCTCGACTTTTTAGCATCTCATTTTGTCAGGAAAACATAAGTTGCAGGTGTTCATAAATGTAAACTGGCACATAAAGAAGCTCACAAATTATATCTGTTGTGACCTAATATTGCAGTATAGGGTGCTCTTCAATGGTGTTTTTCCTGGCTGCATGTTATTTTTGTTAACTCTGGGTACCATTAAAGTCTATGATAAAGTTATTGTAATGGAATTGAAATACATTTTATTACACCAATATAAGTTCCATTTACTGTGCAATATGACAGTGCTTAATAATTTTATATTACAAGCGTAATTATGACATCAAATTAGTAATTTTCACAAAGTACTTGCATTAGACACTCATATGATACGATGCAGTGTATTTTAATTCTCTGGGGTGCCTGAAAACACACATTTTAGCAGGGAAAAAGCAGAAATGCAAAAGGAAGCACCTCATGACTCCTTTGAGCAATTTCCTAAATTTTACCTAATTTCCTAATTAGGATATTTACCTTCCACTGGGGTACAGGTATTATCAATATTGCTTTTAGATTCCAATACACTGTTGATAAAGACAGGAAGTTACTGAAGTCTAAAAATTGTGATAAATCTTCCTTCTTGGTGATCACGCCAAAGGTCCCCAAAGCCACTGCCTCGTTATTCTGAACAGCCTCTTAGTCTGATAAATTCCACTGGAGCAGTAAGGCTGTTCCTGGTGGATTGGGAGGTGGGAAGGATTAGAAATTCCAGCTCAGAGTCTGAAATTGGGAGCTGGTGGAGCTGCAGAGCCCCCTTAGTAAAAGGAATGAGTTTGTGTCCCAAGGAAATGCAATTCCCTCCAAGGTAGAGCACAGTGGATTTGGCAGTGCTGAGCCACACTGGTTTTGAGGCAGGAACTCAAGATTTGTATCCAAGTGATGTAACTGTGGAATCTTTGGGGTTTTTTTCCCTCTCCTTGGGGTATTCATATGGAATTAATTTTCTATTCAGGTGCTGAAAACTTTTGCATTGCAAATTCGTCTGAGGGTTTGGCTTTTATCTGCTGAAATAAATGACAGAATGCGATGAAGGTTCACGAGCATCTTAATAAACCTTTAAGAGTCTGCCTTAAATACCAGTTTTCTATACTAGAAAGCTCATCAATATCTAGACAGCCATGCAAACAGCGAGGAGGCCAGTCCATTAATGAAATGTTAATGACTGAATTAGACCTGTAATAACAGAAGTAGAATGCACTGCTGTGAGTCCATTAACATCAGCAGACCCTGCTGGGAAACAAGTAAACACAACATACAAAGGGAAAACTTGTGCTAATAAACAGTTTTTGTGCAGTAAAGGTGCTCGGAAGCTCAAGCTGTAAATCCCATTCATTGCTGTTCTGGTGGGGATTTTTTTTGCAAAAGTTTATCCAAGCCACATACTCAATATACATTTCACAGTGACATTAAAAAGAAAAAAATGCTCCACAGCAATGTCCTTGTCCTGAAAATTAGCCAAAGAGTGATGCCATATATCCTGAAAAACCTTTCTGTTGTGATATGTGCTAAGAATAAGCAGTTCAATGGCAAATGCATCTTCATCCTTGCCTTTGGGGAGAATTTCTTCCCTGTGAGGGTGCTGAAGCCCTGGCACATTGTGCAGAGAAGCTGTGGCTGCTTCATCCCTGGAAGTTCTCCAGGCCACGTTGGAGGGGGCTTGGAACAACCCGGGATAGTGGAAGGTGTCCCTGCCCGTGGAATGAGGTGGCACTGGATGATCTTTAATGTCCCTTCCTACCCAAACCATTCCATGTCCCTTTCTGCAGCCAGCCCAGGTGGGAGCAGCAGTTATCAGCTGATGGATGGCTGACCCAAGTGAAATGGAGTTTATGGGCCCTCTCTGAGGCCCTCGCAGCCATCACAGAAACTGCCACTGCTGGCACTAATTAGAAGCACTGTTAAAATTTTATCTTGTGCCTTAAAAGTTGATTGTGCTTTGCAGAAGGTGTTCACCCCAGCAAAGGGGATGGGAAATACAACACTGCCAGGGGCTTCGTGGGTGACCCTGTAACCCTCCATGTGAGAGTTCTTGCCTTGGGATGTAGGAATTAATGACTTGACTTTTTGGAATGAGACCTTCTTCTTTCCTCTCCCAAAATATATAACCTTTTTAATTTTTTTCAGTAAAAGAGATCTAAAACAGTTGAATTCTGGTCTTGAAAACCTCAGCAATTTCCTTACATAGGAAAAGCCAACATGTGTGGATCTTATCTAAATCCCTTCCTTTTTGGCAAGATTTAGAAATTTATGTGAAGCTAAATATCCTCTTCCTGCTCCTGGAAACCTCAGTGTATTTCCCAAGGGGCTGCTTTTCACCCACCTTGCAGGGGTTTGGTTTGTATTTTATTCTGTAATAACGCAAGTTTTTTCCCTGAAATTGCCAATGACATTAGAAAGGATGCACCATGGTGTTTCCAAGGAGGATTTACTGCACTGAGGACAGCTGGTTCTGTCCTCAGTTCGGTCAGTCCTCCTTGGAAACTCCCCAATTTTACCACTTTGAATGTTTACATTTTATATCATCTAAACTTTTTGGAAGATAATAAACTGAACAGGGATGGCAGACTGGACTGGGGATCAATTAAAAGGGCATCACGTAAAGCTACGTTAAACTGAAGGACAGAAAGCAAACAGGCTTTCCCACCTTGACAGTTTTGACAAGTGGTAAAGTGTAAAAATGGAGAGTGGTCAGATCCTGGAGGAAATGGGGAATATCAGTTCCCAGATCCCAAGGCTGGCACAGACTCCATGTGTCACCTCAAGTGAACCAACCACACCCTGTGCTTTGGGTCTGTACCCCTAAATTAGGGGTAACTTCACCTCACTACCCTACAGAGCTGCCTCAAGGGTAAAACCATCAAAGACAACCATACTGGGGGAGGCACATAAACCCTAAAATTGAAATTACATACATTATTACCTTCCTGTTAATATAATTCAAATTTAAGTTTGAGTAACTCTGTAAGTGTCTGAGTCCATGATGGCCCTGTCTTTGGATTGCATAGAGGAAACTAGCTAAATTAGAAAGAATGCAGTGATGTGATTATGTGCATTGAAGAAATAAATACAATATCTGAATACTGAAAGAATGGTAGAATTAACTGTAAATGATGTGAACCACGCACTACTCTTCCCTCTGCACAAAAGAACTGAGCTAAGCTGGACTTCTGAGCCACCTTGCCAAATAAAAGTAACAGCTTTTTCTTTTCAGAAAAACCAAATTTTGATATGACAATTTGAGCAAGTTGCATTGTGTATAGCTGACTTGTCAGTAGAACAGATTTTGCCATTTTTGCTTGTGTCCTGAAGCATTTGTCATCTTCCTTTCAATAGAAAATTTTAAAAGTCATTGCTAATAAGGATGGTTCATGGGATGCTTTGCCTGTGTGAACAGTCTGGATAAAGTGAGGAACTTTCAAAACAAACTTTAGTAATGTATTTTTGCTTTGTAATGCTCAAGTGAGTCACACCAATTTCAAATTAGATGTGATACAGAAGGAAGGGAAATAGCAACACAGATGCAAGGTAATGTAGCAGGCTAAAAGGAATAATTCGGAAAAAGTTTGTAGCTAATGCAGATGAATTAAAAGAAAAAAAAAGTCTATGTTTTCCCACAGACAAATGAAAAATCTGTTCTCTTGAGAAGGGCTTTGGCCAGTTGTTGGAAGTGAGGACAGAGGTTTAAAAGTTAGGTGGAAGTAGGGGAGGGGACGTGACAAGCAGAAGTTTTTGAAGTAGGGAGAGGTGTTTGAGAAGCCAGATCTGGAATGGAACAAATATCAAGAATCTTGGATGCAGCGTGGGAAAGGCAGAAGGAGATCAGCACAACAGGGAAGGTGTGGCGAGGCTTCCTTGGCTTTTCAAGGATGGTCAGCTCAGTGGCTGCAGTTTCACACAGAGTGTTTTAGACATTTGGCGTGAGGGATGAGGGCAGCCATCAGAAACCTCTGGAACAAAAAGTTTTATCTTTGGGTACAGACAGAGAGGACTTCAGAAGTGCAGGTGGGAATTCGGCACCCAGGAACTCCTGGCTCCATTCCAGCATCTCACTCCATCTCTCACCTCTGAAGAGCTGCCTTAATTTTCTAAACTCACCTACTGTTGAGGGTTCTGGACTGAATATAAAGAATTGATTACAGCCTGTTTAGAATAAAATTACATTTGAGTTTCCTTCTTTCCTTTGTCCAGGAATTTCTTGATGCTGCTGGGAGTCTGCCTGGTAAACCAGCCTCCCCTGAAATCCCCACTGAGTGAAAACTGTTGTTTTGCCCCCTTTTAACAAACTTCAGAGGGTAGAATCATTTCAGCAGATGCATTTATTTGTCTGACTTTGCTGCCTGGTGTCACACAGCAAGGTTTTCTGAGGTATTAACTATCACTTTAAATTCTTCTCGCTTTGAGTCATCCCATCCTGTATATAATTTGAACAGGTTTTTGTATAATTATTTCTCTCAATAATTACCATTATACAATTGCTATAGCTGCCAGTTTTGTTTTTCTCTCCTGCCAGAGAACAGCAGAAATGTATTACACGTTAGTGTAACTTATGATCTTGGATTCATGTTTAAAATGCATGGAATATTTTTCATCTTCTGTTTGAGGCAATACCTCATCTGGGATCATATCTCATAGTGTAAGTTTACACTGAGTAAATGGATGCCTTGTACTGCAAATACAGTGAAAGAGAAAAGGATGCAAGGAATAAATAAAATCTAAATTTTAAAGGCATTGGAGGGCCAGTGGGTATTAATGGCTACAGGTGGTGACCTGGCACATCTGGACAGTCTGCAGAGAGGTTTGTGTACGGTCTCCTTTTGCCTCTTAAATAAATTGGATTTGGCCATCATTGCAGTCCTTTGCTGTTGTCTTTTGATGAGGATTCTAGGAAATGGGTTTGCTGGCATGCCTGGTTTACTGGCAGGGAGAGCAAACTGGAATTTGCAGGCACAAGTGCTCCTAGAGGATATATAATTCCAGAAGTTGTGCTCTCCAAGAAAAAGTTCCCTAGCTTTGAATTTTCTGTGTGTGTTTGGTTTTACCCCCAGGGTAGGTGGGAAAAGGTACATTTCTAGGATGGGGAAAAGGGTGGGAGACTTTTAAAGTCTTTTAAAGTTTGGGAGAAGAAAATTTTTGGTACCTAATCCACCTGTAAAAAGCCAATGCTCAGTTGGGTACACAGAAGACAGGAGGGGAACCCTTGTAAGGAGCAGTGAAATAACAAAATGATGCTCATTGTTCTAAATGAATCCATGCTGCTTTTTAAAAACTGATTTATGGCTATCTCCTGACAAGGGTAATTAGAGATAAAACAGTTTAATCTCATGAGTCATGATGAAATTTTCTTTCAGTGACACTTAGAATTGGAATGCGAAACAAAAGAGATAAAAAGAAAAAAAAAAAAACCAAAAAACCAAATAGAGAATATCTGGAGTATGTAGGTATGAACATTTTAAAGAGATTGGGACCAGGATGCAAGTTTGCATAATGACAATTAATAATTGCAGGTATCACAGGGTGATTGGAGGGGAGCAATTGGATCCTCTGTGTCCATTTTGCATGTCAGGCATGTGGGAACTCGGGCACCAGACTCTTCTTTTCCTTTTAGTGTTTTAAGTCAGCAAACAGGCTGAGAGTGCAGATGCATTTGATTATTGATGGTCATTATGACATGAGCAGCACCGTGATTTATTAGAATGGCTGTTGACTGGGATTCCAAGAAAAGGTAATTGTTTCAGAATTACCCCCACAATTAATTTCACATGTGTGAAGTCTATTAACTGCAACTCCAGGCCATGGGATCCATGGGATGCAAATGTTCACAGCAAGAGCTGAGGTTTGGGGTGGGAAGGATGAGCCTCCAAATTTTAGGGGAATCTGAGTGGGGATTGGGTTTTTTCTGGCTCTTTCTGACCTCCTCCAAACCCATAAGTGATTATTCCATTCCTCTGAAATTCCAGTGTGCATCACTGGATGGAAATGTTGATGAAATGGGTGCATCAGTGATGCAAAGGTGCATGTACTGTGCCAACAGTAGCTTTTTGAACGTGGTGGGACATGTCTTAACACATTGTCATCATTGATCCTTAGTCATCCTTGTGTTTTAATGCTGCTGGTGAACAGGGATAAGGTGTCAGACTATTGCAGGAAATCTATGTTAGCAGAACTGCTGCCTCTACTATACCATGAAATGCTCACAAACACCATGTGTAGTTTGCACCCTCAGCAAACACAAAATACGACTCGTGATACGATGAATTTTGAGCAGAATTAATCCTTACTCAATCATTCAGCAATGAGAAATATTGAGTTGTTTTTCTTAAGGATTAGGAAAATTCTTTTGGAAGGAGACAAACATTTGTCCCTGCTGGAAGCTCCTTCAGCTGTAATGCATCATTGTGCCTGACCAGCCCTAGAAACCTTGGAAAGACAAAATATGTACAAGCTGGTTGTTAAGCATATGTGATATGTTTTGCCTCGTCACCTGGCAACGAAAAGGTTTTTCTAAACAAATTTCACACATTGCCAAAATTCCAACTTTTTTGAAACACGTAAGCTGCTTATTTTTTATTTATTTCCCCTTTGTCAAATGCAGCCCAAGGTACATCTCTCTCACAAGAGCAAATGTTAGTATTTCTACCAGGGAAGGGAATAACTTTTGTAAATTTAATTCAACTCAGCATTACATACTTCATGTAACAGCATTGGGACTATATAAAAAATTAGAAAATACACTGTCTGTGGAGTGATTCATAGTCTGTCCTACAAGTGTTTTAAAATTAACAAACAAATCAACACTAAGAAACCTTTGATTGACCTGAATTTAGCAAATGAGCATAAAATTAAAAGAAACAAGCCTGGTTTACTATGAAGTTTAAATAGTAAATAATAAAAGTTGTGAAGATAGTGGAGGCCCTTGAGGGGAAGTTGTATGATGAGTAGCTGAGGTCACTTGGTCTGTTCACCTGGAGGAGACTGAGGGAGGACCTGTCCCAGTCTTCAGCTTCCTGAGGAGGTGAAGAGGAAGAGCAGACCCTGATCTCTTTCCTCTGGTGTCCAGTGACAGCATCCAAGGGAATGGCTGGAGCTGTGCCACGGGAGGGTTTTAGGTGGGATTTCAGAAAAGGTTCTTCCGCAGAGGGTGCTGAGCACTGCCCAGGATCCCCAGGGAATGATCACATTCCCGAGGCTGCCAGAGCTCCAGGAGTGTTTGGACATCACTCCAGGGATGCCCAGGGAGGGATTGCTGGGGTATCTGTGCAGGGCCAGGTTGAACTTGCTGATCCTTGTGGGTCCCTCCCAACTCAGGATATTCCATGATTCATAATCTCTGCGTGTATATATTGTTTTAAGGAATATGAAGAGAAATGAAAGTTAATAATTTTTTGAGAACATTTAGCCTAGAAATGATCACATCACTGGCTGACACAGCTCGAAGTGTTTAGGTTGGAGGGTGATAAAACCCACTGAGATGGCATTTCTTAAGTTTGAATGAAAGCTTTTAAGGACAATACTTCAAATTGCAGTGGAAAAGCTGCATTGCTGCACTCGGGCAGGCTTTAATAACCTCATACATTTGGGTGCCTCCTTAATCTGCCTGTTGTTTTCTCTAGGTCTGCCGCTGGTTATCAATGTGTTTATCTTGTGACATCTCCCTCCCCTGTGCGTGGCAGGGTCAGTGCTGATCCAAGCCAGTGCTGATGGGATTCCAGCCCATTGCCACGCCGAGGGGGGCTGGTATTTGGGTGCACAATGGGGTGTGACACCTCTGAGTGAGGGGAGGCAGCTCCTCGTAAATGACACGCGGAGTTTGGGAGCCAGCGCTGCTGAGGAGATCTCTTAGCTGGGAGGTAGAAAGGTGATGCCCAGGATATAAAGATGGATGATTTCCATGTGGTTCACGCAGGATTTCACCAGTTCCATGCCACCACTGCTGGCACCAGCATGACAAAAATGATGGGTTGTCACTGGTTGGGCGCTCCATGATGCAGCCACAAGTACTGTTGGCGTTGTGCTGCCAGGAAAAGTGTTGAGATTTTTAATTACCTTAATGGTGAACTAAAAAGTGCCTGTGTTTCTAGTGCCATGAAGAGTGCAGGAAAGGGCTGTAAAATGCTAAAACAATGGCAGGCTCCTCGCTGAAGGATGCAGCACGTTGTAATAATGCGGCGCGTTTCGAAAAGATCTGTATTTTTTCAAAGACAAACATCAAACAGAAGGAAAAAGGTTATGTCACCTTCACCCTCACAGTACTGTCATTTATATGCTATCAGCTCATTAAATTCACATTAAGATACTCCATGGGACTTTAGGAGCTATTAGTGCACCTAAAATGGCATAACAAAATCTCAGTTCACTTTAAGAGAGATGGCATTGCGACATTTCGTATTTCATCACTGAATTATTATAGTCTCAGATGCATTCTGCTGTGATGGTAATGGAAGGAGGAATACTAGAGAGGAAAGCTGTCCATTTGTTTATCCCCAGGGAGAGAAAAAAGAAAGTTTGATAAAAAACTAGAGTGAAAGTAAAGCATTAACAATTTAACCCCTGTAGCAATGCTAAAGAACACGAAGGATTTTTGTATTCTGCTTTTCAGGATGTTTAAAATAAAGAAAGAAGGGAAATTTTGTATGTAGGGAGTTGCTCCAGGCAATGGAAGGTGCAGCAAATGTACTGCATGAATGCAGACATCTGAGTCCTTTATAGGTAAAGTCTCTCATGACAGCCATAAAATACCTTCCTTCGAATCAATTCTCATGATAAAAATGGTTGTTGTGATTAAAGTTGATGTTCTTGTTAGTTTGTTGTTGTTTTTTCCCCTTTTGCTTTCATCAGAAAATATGTGTGCTCTTCTAGGTATATCTACAACCTTGTGTTTATAAATTTCACCTAGGATAATTCCCAGTCATCAGGCTCAGGAAAGAATAAGGAAAAGTGGAGCCATGCCAAGTTATCATTGAAGAGTTAATATATATTTATACATAAATACTATAAACACTGCTTGATAAATAATAATTAAAAAAGGATATCTGAATTAATGAAAATATATCTATGTTTTGGATCTGGAAAACAACTTGATGTGAGGATGCTTTTTCTACACAGTAACAACAGTTGTACATGAAAGACATAAATAATATGTGTTGAAGGGTAGAGAATAAGTTAAATTCAGTTTTTGAGGCAAAGGTAATTTTCTTATAACTGTGAATAATCAAAAAAATTCAGAAGTGAAGTGAAAAATGTTCCGTTAGTTTATGTAGTATATTTTTCTTAATACCTATTTAGAATTATTTAGAAAACAGAATAATTCCTTAGAAATGCTTCATTCCCTTGCCAGCAAAAAAAAAATAATTCCCGAGCTTTGCCTCACATGGAATAAAAGGCATCAGAAGAGGAGGGAAATTTGAGAGTCTAAAGCATTGTGGAGGCTCCAAATGTGCACATTTACTGGGCATGAAACTCATCCCTGTGTGAGAGTCAGGACCAGCCCAACTCAAAACTTCCAAAATCCCTTTTAACTGCAAGGACCTGACACTGGTGGAGCAGAAGGGAATCTCTCCAGTGGAGAGGGACCTCAAAGACTTTGGGAGAGCATTGCAGGAGAAAGCTCAAGGTTTGAAAATAGATTAAAGTAGAAAGGAAATAATAATAATAATCGCTGAATAACTGCACACTGAGCACCTGCTAAATTTTCACGTTTGGCTACATTAAGAGCATAATCTCTTCAGCACAGTGATTCTGCTGCTTATTAGATAGTTCACCTGTTGGAAAGCACAAGAGGCTCCAGTTTTATCATCAGGAAACACCTCTGGAGTGGTGGCTCTGCAGGCTGAAACCAGACCTTGGAGAGAGTTTTCTGTCAGACAGAAAAGATGTGTTGCACTTAAACTCTAGGGTTTTACCAGCTCTTGTTGATTTTTTGTTCCCTGACCTTGTGGGATCCTGATGTTGGACATTGACCTGAGCACTGGGAATCTTGCACAGTTTGTCCCTGTTAATTAACACAGAGGAATTAATTGGGAATTTTGTCCAGTCTGGGGCAGGATTTTTAAAGGTCTGGTGAAAATTTACAGTCCCAGTGTTATTGCTAAAGAGCACTAAATTTTAACCTCTCTTCAGGCAGTGGTACAGTTGAAGCCATTAGGAGTTGTTGCACATAAACAGGGGAACTTAACGTTTAGGACCATTTGAGCCAAAAATCAGGAGTAGTTGTGCAGTTTTGGGGAAATTGTGGGACACCCTGAGGGAAGATGTCAAACCCAAAGAATGTAAGGTGTCTGATAGATCCATCTGGTGAAGCTGGCTGAAACTGTCTGTGTTTTAAGTGTTCTGCTCTAGCCTTAAAATGCAAATTAATTGCAATAGTTGGACAAAAAGACAACAATATTTGTTGTCAAAAGGTTTGTTTGTATGTTTATTTAAAAAAAAAAGTCAATGTGTGAAGAAAACACAAAATTAAACTTTTTTTGGTACTTGCCATATTACCAGTGATATATTCAGAGATGCATATTTAGAATTCAATTCTTTTTTTTCCAAGGGAAATCTCCATGGTCAGAAACAGAAATTCAAGCCTGGAGGTTGTGGCCAATTTAATCCAAATACTGCAGGAGCAGTTGCACCAAACTTACAAATTTTAAACTCCAAATCATGTTTTGTGACCCCTTTCTCATGGATTATGGGTTGAATCCATGAAAACTTGGCCATCTATGTAGGAATACAGTTTTCTAACCCATTGCACAGTTTATTTTATACTAGATTTAGACTATATATGGATTTAGATTTTGTTCACATATATTTATTTAGATAGAAGTAGTTCTTGCTGCTCTTCAGTGGCAGTGTGGTTGTGTAGAAGTCACTCTTGCCATCAATGGGTGAATTAAAGCTTGACTTCATGTGCTGGCTCAGATGGAAAATTGCTTTAGATTCCACAACTTTAAATCCAGAAAATAATTTCTTCCCAGAAGTGCATATCCTGGCAGGGAATCTCCTGCAGCAAAGGAGCTCCAACACAGCAAATTTGGAGCAGAAGAGCCTCCAGTGTTGTTGAGAGGACTGGGAAGAATCTTTGTTGTGGTTTTTTTTTCCCCAAACCCAGCATAGCAATCAGGCTACTGAGAATCACATTTGGTCCAGAATTTATCAGAGTTGACTAAAACTGTCCCTTCCAAAGGAAATGCCAAGGGCAGATGAGCCCAGTGCCACTCCAGGCTGGGTGCTGTGGAGGAGAACACGGCAGAATAGTTGTTTTCCATCCTGTCACCCTTCAAAAACCCAATGTGAGCCTTTTATCTGCTGTGCTACAGCTGAAACTGCCAAATAGAAATAAAATAAACTTAGACATCATTACCTTAAACCAGAGTGGCTGATTTTACACCAAGAGATCCAGTGACTGTGATATTTAATAGCATTCAGGGATATCTAATTTGCAATCTTTTCATCAGGTTCAAATCATTCATGTTATTAGTTTGCCATTATAAAGCAGCTTTTATTTCACATCTCTCTTGGCCACCAGGCCCTGTTAAATGCCTTGCACTGCATCTTACTGATCTTTAATATTTATTTTGTAAGGTGAAGCACAGTCTAGCCTCTATTCTTGCTAAACCACCTAAGCCAAAAATCCCCTTCAGTTAGTAAAGAGCTTAATTTTGCACCTTAGTTTTTTTGTCACACCTCATGACACGGAGTAGATAATCATTACTGCCACTAATGGCCTGTTAATCCTCTCACAGGTATTCACTGAAACTGCTGGAAGTAACTGTTGCTGTGGCTGATCTAGGGCTGGGTATTATGTGGTGTGTCAAGGAAAAAACTATGGGATGTTCTCGCTGTAAATAGTTCTTACAGAGCTGCACAGCTCTGTGACATCTCCAGGGGGTTCAGCAGGACCCACTGTACTCTCAAAAGCTGAAGTTAAACCAGAAGTTAAACCAGGACCTGCCTGGGCTGGTTTGCAGAATCCACCCCACTATCCCACTCCCATAATGTTTTCATTTCCTCAGCCAGCAGTTGGAGAGGACTGGGAGTAGGATAAATTGAGCTGAATAAATTCATGCTTTTGTAAAGAATCACATAAGCATAGAATGGCCTCAGTAAGAATGGACCAGAGAGATCATTCCATGTCCTCTGCCATGGGCAGGGACATTTCCTACTATCCCATGTTGCTCCAAGCCCCATCCAGCCTGGCTTTGAACACTTCCAGGGATCCAGGGGCAGCCGCAGCTGCTCTGGGCAGCCTGTGCAGAGCCTCACAGGGATGGATTTTCCCTAATACCTAACCTAATATCTAATCTACTCTCTCTCCCCTCCTTTCTTGCAGGTTCCCTTCAGGTCCTGGCAGGCCACAGTGAGATCACCCCAAAGCTTCTCTTTCCCAGGTTGAACAATCCCAGCTCTCCCAGCCCTTTTTCCCAGCAGAGCTGCTCCATCCCTCTGCCCATCTCTGAATTCCTCCTCTGGGCTCGCTCCAGGTCCTCCCAGGGCTGGGGCAGCTCTGCAGGTGGGGCAGAGCAGGGCAGAGGGGCAGAATTCCCCTTCCCTGCTTCCCTGGCTCAGGGATGAGCCCAGGACTGTGGGCTGTGGTCATCCTTTCCTGGTCCCTGTCCAGCTGGGCCCCAGTGTCAGGGCACAGCAATGTTTTGAGCTGTTTTTGGCACTGACACTCCTTCAGTGTGCAGGAGAGATCCTGACCTGCCTTCCTCCTGTAGCTGCACACAAGGTTCTGTATCAATAAGAAAATTATTTGTGTTATCTCAATCAATTAATGAGTGTATTTAGAAATAATGAGGCGAAGGCCAGAGCTGTAAGGTGTGGTATGTGCTTTAACAAAACAAACAAATTATAGAGATAGAAAATTCATCCCAGCCTGAATGATGAATAGCAACTTAAGATAAATATGTAAGTATTAATATTCTGCGAAATGTAGAATAAAATTAAAAAAGAGAACCCCATCTCAGAGCGAACCTCAAGTTAAATCAGAAAGAAAAACAAAATAGAGATTTGTGGGGTTTTTTCTGGGGGAAAAATAAATATAAAAGGTCACAGCATGTCTCTAACTTATGTGGACATGGCTGGAGGGAAATGCTGTGTGCAGAGCTCTCCCATGGACTGCAGGCTGCAGCTCAAAGCAGTAATTGTGAGTGATCAGTCAGTGCACTTGTCTGAGGCAGAAGATCCTATATGTTGGGATTCCTGGGGGAAAATCACTGCCATTGGTGCTGAGATGCAACTCTGGATTGTGGCCAAATCCCCAGCTGGATCCAGCACCACCAAACCAGGAAAAATTCTGTGACATTTTCTGGGTTTTGATAACGGCACATTAACATCTTTAGCCATGGTTGACTCTTGCTTGGGGTTTGGCTGTGGGAGTGAGTTACTGTGGCTTGACAAATTAACAGACATCAGAGGAGCCCCAGAAACCAATTTGGTGCACCCTCATGGCCTGTGGCAATGGGAAGGTAAAATACATTATGAGAAAGAGAGAAAGAAAGAAAAAGATAGATCCTTCCTTTCCTTCCTTTCTCTCTTTTCTCATCTCACTTGGTTTATCTTTTTTTTTTTTTTTTTGAGGTGGCCCAAGACCATGCAAATCAGGTAGAGGAGATAGGAGTTTTCAGTCTGTGTCTCAGATTTTGTGTCTCAGCTATTGGCCTATAAATTTGCCTGTGCTCTGATTGCCTTAAAATCCCAAATAAAGCCAAAGTCAGATTAGTGTGGAGGTCTGCAGGTCCCTGCCTTTGGTGGGAATAATGAGAGATGGGCCATCAGCTGAGCTGGTAATGGGTGAAAATCAAGAAGAGAGAGTTAATGCCAGCTCTTGAGTATATTATCTCCACAAAATGAGAATGTTTGTCAACTTTTAGACAGATGAAGTTCTTAGCCCCTTTTTGGATTTTACATTTTCTGTAACACAGGGTGTCATGTCAGAGGAAGAGTGGTGGGGGCTGAAATTAAGATATTTATTAAAGTTTGAACTGATTCATTTCTGAATGTGGATTTCTCCAACATTTTCCTTCTTTCTAAAGAAGCAGTGTGTGATGTGACACACATGTTGCAATGCACTCAGACACACTGTTAATTTTGTGGGGGACAGATAAAGCAGATTTTGAGGGTGACTTCAGCTTTGTGTGCCTCACTTTATTATTAAGTGTCATAAATAGTCCAACCTCAACCTGACACCCTTCAGGAAATACTTATTCTGAAATTGCCAAATACACCAATTTTTATTCTAATTATGGACAACATTGCTCTGGGAAGGGTAGAAACACTGTGGTGCTTATTTGCATGTTGTGGGGAGAAAGATGGTTAATTTGGAGGATGAAAATGCTTTTTTAAAGGGTAAAGAGGTAAAAATATAGCTTTCCTTTAAGGTTATTTTCTTCTGTGGAACTGTGGAACCTCCTTCATCTCTCTTGGAGAGTCTCAGCACTTCACAGTACAAGGATCTTCTCTTGTAGACCATCCTGTGAGTTTTCCTAATAATTATTGACAGCACAGTGGTTTTGTGTGATGGGGCCTAAAACGTTTCCTTCTAACCCAAATTTTTGGCTGCAGTATCTGGAGGGTGAGTGCTGTGGTGGTCTGTGATCGGACAAGATAATTAAATTTATGTCTAAAACTCTGCCACTATAAACATGGACTGCAGAGCCATAAGGGGAAGACGTCTTGGACTAAAATCTTGGGTTAAAACAAGTTGCAGATAGCAGAAAATCTGAGTTTAGAAGAGGTTAAAATCCATAACAGCAGTGAAAAGAATGATTACAAATCAATGCAATAAAGGGACAGATTGGAATAAAATAACAGAGAAAAGTTTGAGAAAACCATGTTATAAATTGTATAAATCAAGAGCTGACCAGGGTGGCCACGGGTACAACAGAGGTTTCAGATCTTGCTGGTTGCACTCACTGCTAGATCAGATTTCAAAACATTTGTTTGTCCTTAACAAAACTCACCCTGGTCCATGTTTACTTGTATGAACATTTAGTAAGCCATAAAAAGCAAAAACCTGCTGCCCTTAACTCAATCCTGATTGCCAGCAGGGAATTGAAGTTGCAGGGACGAGATAGGGCCTGGGGTGCTTTGGAAATATTCTATTTTCAGAATGTTTGTGGGTGGAATGCCGGGAAAAGATGGTTTGGGAGGTATTTATCAAACCTGCATGTGAAGGAAAACACTGCATTTGCTGGGGTTTTAACTGCAGGTGTACATTTTAATTTTATTTCTTTTAACATAATGGGACATTTCAGTATCTGGCACAAATGTGTATGATCTGCTTTTAACTTAAATCTGGTCTAAGCACAAATAAGGGGTGTAGCCAAGATAAAGTGATATTTAAAGCTAGACCAGAGTCCTATATGCTCCTATATACTATTTACCCTTATAACTATAAAATTATATATAAATCTGATAGTGGCTAATGGTCAGTCCTACTCACAGCCTGAAATGTTGACCTGGTGCTGAGGTGACAGTGTCAGGTGGGAGGGTTTCAGGCAAGTCAGGTCACCCTTTCTGTGTCCCATTTAACCCATAAAATAGAAACAATTAACTCTGCTTGTGTCCTCTAGGAAATCTTGGGATTTGCTGTTGAGCAGGATATCCCTGTTTTATAGGAAACCAGCCAGATTTATAACTCTGGTTTGCAGCTTAGGAAAACATGGAACAAAAAAAAGAAGAAAAACCAGCGTAGAACACAGATAACCACTCTAAGAATACTTTTATTTTTGAATAAAATAAAAGAACGAGCAGGAACATTTCAGAGTTTCACTAGTACAGTCTGTTATTCCTGATTTGGTTATATGTCAGACTTAAATCAAGACCCACACCAGACAAAACCTGCTGTCTGCTCTCCCTGCCTGACAATATTTTCTTGATGGGAACTTGGGCTCTCACTGGTGATGAGAGAAGCTGTTCCTGAGCTCATCTGTGGGTGCAAGAACTGCCTCAAGAGCATCCAGCAGCTCTGCAAGGTCTGAAATGAATCTGTCAGTGCTCTGACCTTGCCTTTGCCCTCCTTCCAAGTATATGCATTGCTAGATATCAACAACCTAAACACAGCTAAAACCCTAAGCAACCAAAACATAAACAATCAAAACAACAAACGCATTTGTTGCATTAGCTGACAGCACCCATAATGTCACTGGACAAATATGTAAATACTGACCTAAATCCCTTTTGCTGGAGACTTTTGTGCTCAGTCTAAATGTTGGAACAGACAGCAGCTCCAGCATGGATAGCCCTGGGTCTGACCAGGAACCTCAGTGCCCACATGGGCACTCCACAGGCCTTCAGGGAACCCTGCTGGAAAGAGGATTTCATTCTCGTGGATTTTGGCACCACTCATTAGCATTCAATTAATTAAAACCAAGCTTCTAATATCTTTTGGCTGGGTTAAAAAAAAAAAATAGACATCTGAATGTGCAGAAAACTGGAGTGCTGGCCCAATCCATCAATTAGTTGGACATTAATTGCATTTTTTCCCACTGACTTCAGGAGCTGTGGATCAAACTAAATGTGGAAGTCTGGGCGGAATCATACTTGGGCTGCTGAGGCCAAAAGACTTTCCTAGGTGTTTCCTGAAATGGGGTGATGAACATGGATTTTCCTTTCCATCAGGAATCAGGATAACAATGCCTTGGTGGTGCCTGAACAGGGTATTCCTGTCTCTCCAAGCTCAGATTTTGCAGCACCATGGAGATGGATATCAGTTGATATCTCATTTTTGGCCTTTTGGCTGAGCAGAGGGTGCTCAGTTTTGCCGGTACAGCCTCCTCCCCAAAGAGCAGGAGGGGCTGATGGTGTGGGTCAAGATGAAACTAAAAGGCTGGACAGATTTTCAAATTTTTAAACATCTAAGGAAGGGATTTTTGGCAGTAATGACGAAAATATCTGCGCAGTACAGTTAGTTGGGACACAAATTTGTACATAAGCACTATGTTAGTTTATAATTACCTGTGTCCACATAAATGGAAAAAAGTAACCATCAAAATCATTAAGTATTCAAGCAAACCTGTTTTTATATTGCAATAACTTTCATAAAACAGACTTAAAATAGTTAATAGTTTAAAAAGTTTCTTTCCCCTCAGATAACAGATTTTTTTGGTAACGATTAGCCAGCTGCTGATGGTAATAACTCTGCAGGACTTTTTAACTTATTCTGAGCACCTCTTCCTCACCAAGGTGGTGTTCACCTGGAGGGAGGCAGCATTCCCTGGCTTCTGGAGATCTGTGATCTGCTCTATGCACAATATTAAGTATTTGTGGTATTTCCAAACATTTAACTCAGGCTGATTTCAGCAGGAGCCAGGCAGCTCTCTGCCTTCTGGGATCCATGATGCAATTTGCTGTGTATAAAACAGCCATAATGCCATTTACCTGCCTCAGTGAAATTTTATGAGGATAAAACAGAAGCTGGAACTGTCCTTACGAGTGTTTCTGACAGCACACTCTTCAACAGCTTTTTTGGGAAAGCCTTTTCAGTTGCTGTGCTGTGAGGGGATGTGCAGGGAAACAATTTATTGTGATTTTAAGGGAGCTGAAAACAAGAATTTAATATTCTCTATTGATATTTGAAGTGTTTAGAATTTCTGTGGGCGGTATTTCTATTTGGAATAATTTTTAACAGCAATCTGGATGATTCTAAACATGATTGGAAAGGATCACTGAATTCTAGACTGGGTTGGAAGGGATCTTAAAACTCATCCAGTTCCCTGGGCAAGGACACCTTCCACTATCCCAGGTTGTTCCACTCTTATTTTGGTCTGTGAGATTGAAAAGAGAATAAAATCCTTTTTACTCTGTTACAGGGAGACTCTCCAGGGTCTTGTGCAGATTCATATTTGGAACTTTGCTGTCAGTTCTGTGATTTCACCTCAATTCTCCTCATTTTTGGTATCAGCACATGAAGGAAAAAATAAAAAAGATTGCTTAAACACACGTTCTGTCCCACTGAAATAACAGGTACTTACTAAATAGAAACACAATAAAAAAACAAATAGTATTTGAACACTTCAAATATTTGGTTTCTCATACAATTATGGAAGTGCAGCAAGTCGCTGCTTCTCTATAATACTGAAAGTAACACTTTTAATAGAAAGTTCTCTTATCTGCTCTTGTGAAATTTCTTCTAAAATACTAAATAACCAAGGAAATTTTTCATTTGTAATGTAATTTAATTCTGGATTTTATTTTTGATTCTGGTCGAGGTTAACTTTGATGTTTTCAAAATGAATTTCAAAGACCATTTATTCAGCTAATTTTGAAGGCAAAAACAGACTGAAACTTTTATCCCAGTTGGTAAGCAGCTATCCCCTAGTTTTATTCAAGTTTTCACATAAAAATGCCAGTCGGGAATAAAACTGACAAATATATTCAATCAAAGATGGAATATTTTTTTCCTCTTAAGTTGCAAATGGCTTCATTAAAATAAAAGCACCACCTTAGGGATTGCATAAAGCAGAATATTGGTACCTAAATGGTATTTATGACTCGGCTAAATGTAAAGTGAATTAAAATTTAAAGGATTATAGTCAGGTAGGCCAGAGAGGAATGTCCATTAAGGAGATGAAAGAACCTGCTGTCCCCAGCGACAGGCACACGGCGGGCTGGTGGTCAGACACCTCCAGACTCAGTGCCACTGGAAATGGAAATATCCTGGGTGAACCCTGAGCGACTTGGGGGTGTTTACTCCAGGCAGAGAAAGGAAAATCCTCCTGCAAACATTCAGGGATGTGCTTAGTTTTATGTGCATTTTGTGTGTATGAGATAGAGACTTACGTGACTGTAAGTAGAAGTATATCAATATATGAAATATGTATAACCTGTATAATAATATATATAAATAATGTATCATAATTATTAATAACTACATAATAAACATATATAAAATCTAATAATATAAATCTATCTTAAGATATATAAAATAAATATAAATTATATTATAGAAATATAAAAATATGATAAAAATTGAAAATATATTAAAATATAAAAATATAAAAACATGATAAAATAAATATACTAATATAATACTGATATATATTAACAATATATAAATATTATTGTATTACACAATATATAATTGTATAATATACCCAACCCTCTTTAAATGACTGTCACTGTCTGACACATGTCTGTGCACTTCCTTGGCCATATTAGTGTGGGGTTTTGCTCCAAGTGTTTTCTTGTTGCCCTGGAAAAGCCCCTTGCATCCTGGATTCAGCCAAAATGCTCAGTCCTGAAGTTTATTCACCAAGCACCACCCCCCTGAATATTGCACACCCAGGATGATGGAATTATTGGTGTGGAGAAACAGATACCATTCAATTCACTGCCTTTTTAAAAGATATGGCTAAATTTCATAGCAGCCATTTGCATAATTTAATTTTTTTCCTGTTGCTTCTATCCAGCTATTTACTAAGGAAACATTTAGCTCATTCTGGAATGCCATTGTGATATTAGCAATCATATTTTAAGTGCTTCTGCAGAAAGTTTGTAGAGGAATGATCAAAAAGAAAAGGGGTTCTGGTGGGCAAAGGCAGAGGGAGATGCATCACCAAACAAGAAACCTGTTCCAGGTGAGTGACTCAGAGTGGTCACTCAGCATTTCTTGGAATAAAGGAATGTAGGGAAAAAGGAAGTGAACCAAACCCACTCCATTGATGAGGATAAATTCTGAAATCCTTCACTTTTTGGACTGTTTTCCGTTAGTTGGTAGGATGATAACCATAAAACTCTGCTGCAGAGATTTGAATATAACATGCCACGTAAAAAAAAGAAAGTGTATGAGAAACATGCCTTTAATCTGAGGCATGGAAATGAAACAAAGCTATGGATGAACTGTGCTAATTGCCTCTTGCAATTATGGGGATCTGACTCATAAAAGTACCAGACTGACACCAGCCAAAATCACACACACAAAAAGCAAACAGAACATTTGGAAGTAACTTTTGAAAAGGTTAATACTTGCTAAGGAAGGGGAATCATATCCTGGGGGAAGGATGTGCAAACTGCTCTTGGAGAAGAGAGAACTCCACTCACGGGTGGGGCCAAGACAGAAATGTGGAGTTTGTTCATCCTGGGGTAGCTGCTCCTGGAAGGGGATGCCAGGGGTACAGCAGGGACACTGGATGGAGACTCATGAAAATCACATTTTTTATTTCAAAGGAGCGTGTTATGAGAGGCTTGTTTGAAAATGATCAATTCTGCCCAGTTCAAGGGGAAATCACTTTATTAAGCTTGACTTGAGTAAACTCTGTGTTTAGAAGAGGTTTTGGTGTTATAAATATTTTATAAAAGAACCTTTTTAGAAAGCTTTTGATAGTAAAACTCAGGACCTGAGGAAATTAGAAGGTTGCTTTTCCTGAACCTAGCCACACATTTTGAATCGGTGAATTAACTTTTTAAGGGGTTGTTTGTCAGAAAGTTCCAAAATTCATCAACAGTATGTACTGGGAAAAGGTAGGGGTGCAAAAAACTCCATCCAGAGATGGAGGCTGAACTCCTGCAGCCAGAGGTGGTCTGGACAGAGCTTTAAAAGGAGCTCGGAAAGCTCAGTCTCCCCCAATTTCCTTAAAAAATATTTTACTGCAAGGTGGAAGCTAAAAATCGGACTGTGACAGGCTCATTTCTCTGGGAAAGAGTGTGGGAAGCACAGAAGGCAGTGCAGGAAAACACCCAGCAGACTGGGGGGCATAAGAGAAAATGGATACAGGAAACAGTTTCCATTGCCTGTAAGGACAGAAACACCTGGGGGATGGCTGATATCAAACACTTCTCTGCTGCTGGATGCCCCAGAAGGGATCTGGCAGGTCACTGTGTACTTGTTCACATTTAGCAGGCCCTTTATTAGAGAGTTTCCACAAAAGTGTCATTTGGGCTGTGACTCAGCACTTGAGGTAGGTGGCAAAGGGAAATAAAATACATTTTTAACCCCTGGAGGTGTTATAAAGGGTGATGTTTATAGAAGGTATGGGGATGACACTGGTGCATTTTGCAAAAGAAAAATTTCTTCATCGTGAAGAAGTTCACAGGACTTAAGGAGGAGAATGTAAAGAACCCAGGAGTTAGGATGGGGTGGAAACTGTTGAAGGAGAATTCTGCACAGGGGAGCAGTGGCTGAGACTGCAGTCTGTGTGATCCACAGCCATGAGGAGAAGAGTTTCTCCCTGCAGGGGAAAAATCTGTTTTCCCTCCTTACTTTGGGTAACTCCCAAGGGATGTGCCCAGAGAAAACTCCTCTCAGTTCAAGGTTTACTGCATCACTTCCAGCCACTTCATTTGCTGGGCAGGCTGTACCTCCAAACTCCCAGACATACATTTAATGCTCAGATCTGCAGTGCTCTCCTCACCTCCCACCCCTCTCTGAGGTTACCAGAGAAACTGAGCCCCTGCAGATGCAGCTGTGGGTCATTTTTGGGGCCATCTCAATTGATTGCCATGTCCTTGCAGGGTGTGCATGGCAGAAATCTCTGTCCAGGGTTATGCAGACAGAGGAGTCACTTCAACAGCTGTGCTTTATACAGATGAGGAGTCAGGGTAGCAATGCATAGCAAAAGCTTTTGGTTTTGATTATTTCATACTAACGGAAAAAAGAAAAGAATTCTTGGTTTGAAGTTATCGTTGTTAGAGGAAAACTTTTGTTGTTTGAATAAGGATAATTAATGCCCTCTCAAGGCTGACACACAACTGAAGGACATTTGTTAATGGGATTGAAAAAGTGGTTGTTGCAGTCTGGATCTTGAAATTAATGTCATCAGAGGTAAAAGCTCCTGGGTGGGGTCAGGCTGATGCTGCTCACCTGGGGGAGTGATGGCTGAGCTTCCTGCAGTGAAATCACCCTGGGTGCCAGGGAAGGAGGGTTTGCTGTGTGCTCCCACCACATCAGAGAGAGATCCTGGAGAACCACCACCTCCTCCTGCTTCTGGGCATCGTCTGCAGCTCAAAGTAAGTGTGATGTAGCTTTTGTCTCTTTGATGGTTTTTGTACAGAGTCCGTGGTGTTGTCTGCCTCGGTTTTGGAGGATTTGGATTAAACCTCTCTGGTGTTAATAATGAAGAGAGATTTGAGGCTTGGTGTGGCTCTGAGATTTAGGGTGATTTTGACCCAGTATCTCCTTTTTTGTGGTCCATGAGGACCAAAAGGCTTTAAATTCAGGTTTTATTGTAATGAAACTGCAAAGTGTTTTCAATAGAGGAAATTTGCAGTGGTTGTGGAAGGTAGAAATGATTCTTGTGTCTTTGGGAGCTGCTTCTTGGTTTTAGGCTTGATTTTGGCTGTTGGTGCTGTAGCATTTTCTGTGCAGTGTTGGAGAGACTTTTTAGAATTTTATTTCCATTTCCATGGTAATGTCTGTCTTTTCTGTTCTCTACCACCACCCCTTGCCCCAGCAGAGTTGGCTGGCTGCTCACTGGTGCTTTCCAGAGGTTTCTCTGTGATGTGTTTCTTTAAAGGTTCATGTATTTCTTGTGGACATGATTTTATCAATTAAGAAATTGAAATATCAATGACTTTTTGGCTGAATCTAATGCAGAGATATGGCAACTGTAATTCATGGAAATGCAAAACCTGTGGTATAAATGAAAAACAGAGGGTTTTGGGTATGAACTGAAGGAAAAGTGGTCTCTGTAGCAAAATTAGTATTGAGTTGCAAAAAAAAAAAAAGGGAAGAAAAATCTGCTATTCTAGACTTCTCATTTTCCTGCAGTAAACTGCCTAAATGTCAATGAGTATGGTAATGTATATATAATCTGGTTTTTCTAAACAGTACAAAAGGAATATGTAATGATGAGTCAAATATCAGCATGAATTTATGTAGTTTCTGATGGCTTTGGAATGTGTATGTATCAGCACTAGTTCCTACTAATTGTTTAATGGGAAAATGCATTTAATTCAAGTGGCTGCTGGAAAACCATGTGAAATCCTGTTTTTTTTCTTTTTGCCAAGTACAAGTAGCTCTGTATGCTTATGGTGGAAGATAATGGTGTCAGTATTAAGAGATTGTTCTGGAAGAGCTCAACCTGTAAAACTGTTGGGTGCGATCAGGGGGAATAATCTGAGTCCCTTAAATTGTGTGTGGGATGTCAAGAATTCACGTTGTTGAGTTTTGGCTGGGGAAGGGGGAACAGATCTGCGTTGCTGGAATTTGGGAAGGTTTTGGCAGTGTAATCTTCTAGTGACAAGTCAGGTTAAAACATGAACTTGAAAAATTTCAGCTTTTTCCTGTGGCAGTTTCCTGAAAGTGGGGTCACCATCTATAGGCTGTGGTGGGAGATGCACCTAGGCTGCTGCAGCAGGGTAAATCCAGAACCTGTGGTGTATTTGCATAATTTCAGCTGATTTTTTTCATGGTACTGTGCTGGGGTGGTTGTACTGTTTCTTTCCCCTAAAACAAAGATGGGGAAGGCCTGTGGTAGAGCTTGTACAGAGGCACATGCCTGGGGTGGGAAAGAGCTGCTATCCCCAGCTGGGCAATTACTGCACTGCACAGAATTCAACAGAAAACTTCTGATATGCAGCAGCTGTGGATGTGGAAATAATTAAAAATGTGTTTTCTGTACCTGAATCATTTTCTGTGTGTATAAGTGGAGCTCACTGAGATTCTTGGTTCTTCTTTTCTATTCTGTGACCCAACTTATTTATCAGCAGCAGCAAATTGTTAGTCATTCTCAGAAGTACCCTGAACAAAATGTGCCAGCTAAACTACACTAAGAGTGGAGGAAGGAAAAATAAACCAAAAAACCCCACAACAAAAAAAGCAAAGAAAAAACCTCCTCGCAACCTGATCTGGCTGTTATGGGAGACGATTATTATAGTTCTTCACTTGCAAATTTTCCATTTGTGTTAAGTTGCTTCCCACAGTCTCTCACTGTCACTTTCATTCAGAAGCCAGAATGGCATTGATAGAGCTCAGCATTTTGGCTCGTTCCCCCCAGTTCTGCCTGGAGACTGGACGTACAGGATGTAACAGAAATCTTCCCCCAAAATTCTGCCCTCCCAGTTGTCTGTTCCTTTTTTTACTTGAAAGCACTTCTTAGGCTCTCCTCCTCTTCCTTTTGTCCTAATTCGAATATGCTTTGAAAACAAAACAAAACACTTGAAATGGCAATTTTGGAGCTTCCCCCTTGCAAAGCTCTTCCTCTTTCAGAAGATTAATAAAGGAAATAAAAACCAGCTCAAAAATGCTGGTTTGAAGCTGCCCTCACTTGTCCAGAGATGCTCTGAGGGCTGGAGCCCCTCTGCTCTGCAGGTAGTCTGGGAGAGCTGGGTTGTTCAGCCTGTTTAAAGGAAAAATGCTTTAGATTCAAGGAGCTGATGGAAAATCATGTAAAATTCTCATTTCTCCTTAGTTTTGCCAAATAGCAGTAGTGGCGTCTGCTTCTGGTGGGAGATAATGGCATCAGTGCTAGAATAAAGAGATTGTTCCAGAACAGATCAACTGCTGGAGTTGAGAACTCAACTATGGAGAAGAGAAGAATCCAGGGAGAGCTCAGAGCTCCTTCCAGTGTTTACGAGGCTCCAGGAGAGCTGCAGAGGGACTGGGGACAAGGCATGGAGGGACAGGAGCCAGGGAATGGCTCCCACTGCGAGGGCAGGGATGGATGGGAGATTAGGAATTGGGAATTCCTGGCTGGGCTGGAATTCCCAGAGCAGCTGGGGCTGCCTCTGGATCCTTGGCAGTGCCCAAGGCCAGGCTGGATGGAGCTTGGAGCAGCCTGGGACAGTGGGAGGTGTCCCTGCCATGGCAGGAGTGGGATGGGATGAGTTTTAAGGTCCAACACAAGTCCAGCTGTGCTCTCTAAAGCAATGCAGAGTGAGGCTCTATAAGTTTCCTGAATTAAAATTAAATAGTTTTGTTTGCAGCTGGTTGCCATCCTGCTCAGGAATATCCACATTAGGGTGCCAGTTGTAGGTGCTGTCAGTCTGGCCTTTCAGTTTAGAATTCCCATCACTATTCCAGCAAGGACAAGGAAACTCACTCCCAGTCCTTTGTGCCTCACATCCTCCTCCCTGCCATCATTTCCTCAGTGTTCCCCCTTCTCTGATGCAGAGGTATTTGCAGCAACGATAACAGTTTTCAAAAAGGACCTTAATAAAATACGTGCACATTTTTATTATTTTTTATTTTTATGGGCTTGTGATTTCCTCCCAACAAAACTGTCACTGAAGCTGGCAACCACATTTAGCAGGAATGATTAGAGATGTGTGACAAATCTACAGCAAAATGCACAGCAAAACTGGGAACGTTTTTCTTTTCATCAGCTCTACGAGAAGCGAGGAGGGGGAAACATGTTTTCTTCTCCCTTTCTGCCTCAGAGAGTTCCTGAAAATTTAAGATAGGGGAGTATAATTTCTGAATGTTTCTGGTAAAGTATCAGACAATTTTTTAATAGAGAAAATATATTCTGGATGGCAATCAGTGGCCATTGGTTAACATCATTAATCAACAGGCATGGGGTATCTTGGCTTATCATAACAAAAACTAGAAAAAATTGCTCTTGGTTTTACAGCAGTTAATAAGGCAAAATTTTTTGAATGAAAAAAATTTAAATATGGCTGTTTGTCCCATAACAGCCATATTTAAAATACTTATAAAACACAGTGTGGTGTTTATATTTTGGTTCTGTACTTCTTATGCCCACATAAATTATGTAAAAATATAAATATAAGAGCCTGTGCTCCCATGGGAGGGACTAAACCACTGAGTACTTCAACAAAATAAAGAGCTTCAAGGTGTTTCTTTGCTGATTTAATCACCATCCATCAGTTTTTCTTACTCTCTAGTTTCTAACAGAATATAGAATTTCACTTTGTTTAGGTCAAGGTAAAAAAAAAAATATATTTTTTTATAGATTATGTTTTTTGTGGGCATGGATTCTATCTATGTTACATATTTTAGATGAATATTCTTAGAAACTGTTTTTAAACAGTGTTGAACACAGGTAAAATTATGTCTCATAGATTGCATACAAAATCCTGAACAGAGTTAATGAAACACTGGTTCTCCCCAGCAGAAGCACGTCCTATATTGGGTTGAGATTATCAGCAGCAGAATGGAAAAAGATTAGGGGTAAAAGTATGTGGAGGCCTCAATCTAATGCAAGTTAATATTAAAATTATGTCTGGAAGTCATTTAAATCCCCCAGAATGGTTAAGCAGAGGGAAAGCAACAGACTTAAAGTGTTAAAGGAGGATATTGGCCTGCTGGTTGTTGGGTGGAGGGAATGCAAAGGTGTTGGACAACTTTGGGAAAATATAACACACACCTCCATGGTCTTAGATCGTTGTTAAATACCAGACCTTCCCTGGAGTTCCAGTGCTTCAGTTGTGCTCCAGGAAAGGCTTATCAAGAGAAAAGCAGAGTTGTGAGGAAGGGAGTTTTGGGGTGATGGATGTCCCAGTTGATACTCTCATCTAGAAGTGAATTTCTTGTTTTTATACTTGGGTTTTTATTGAAAAATACCCCAAGTGTTACAGTGGTGCTTTAAGTTAAAATCAGGTCCTGAACATGCCACAGGATAAAGATGGTCTATGTAGCTTGTGACAGTAGAAACATGTAAATTCTGTTTTATAAACTGTGGGTTTTTTTGCATTTTGGGGGCAAGGACTGAAGCATCGTGTCAGTGTTTTGGTTTAAAGCTGGATTTTTGACTGTTTTCAGGGAATTAACTTTACCAGAAAAAACTGTGCATTTTTTTCTGTGAATCTGTAAGTGTTGATCATACTGTGTCACCAGGAGCTTTAAGATGATAAATTTAAGTTTGTATTTGAACTGAGATGTGTTTAATCTAGAGATACTACACAGTTTTGCCCATGTAGGCTTTATGCAGATAAAGAAAATGACACGCATAAAAAGAGGTGACAGAAGGAAAGGAATATAAAAGAAGAAAGAGTTTGTGATGCTCTGCATCACCATTTTGATGGCTTGGGGAAGGGACAGGAGCTTTGGTTTTCATCTTCATGGAGGAATTGAAGAGATCCTTGCTCCAAAGGCCACACTAAAATGCCACATCATGTGCCCTCATCAATAATCCTCCAGTGATGTTGGGGTGTGGGATTATTTTGGCTCTGTTTCCCATCCTGAAACCCAGGGTACTGTTCCTCATCTGTCTTGCAAGGATGTTGTATTTACCAGGGAATGCATGCAGAATGACTTCTGAAAGATGCTCTAGAGTGCAGAGAATTATGGCATTGTTTTTATTCATGACTTGAGCTGGGTTTTAGTTAGTTGCACGCCTTTGTATGCTGCGTGTTGGGTTTTTACAGCAACGCCTGTGTTCTCTGGGCACCTAAGCAGAGCTTTTCATTTTCAAACTACATCATTCAAATGCTGGATCCGTACCAAATCCACCTCCTCCACACGTTTGAACCGCATTATTAATAATAATATGGTTGATTGCTGATGCTGTATATTTGTTTAGCAGAGAGCTCGTTGAGAAGCTGGGCGTGTTAATAAGGTATGGTGTGTTTCTCCTGTGTTCTCAGCAAGGCTCCTGCCTGGAGCACGCAACTGGCACTGCCCATATTCTCTTTCCACCACCGCTCCTAGGCAGAGCACGCAGGCGTTTTCAATGCACCAGATCATTCACAAGTTACCTCCAACCCAACCTTGTCATTGCAATTTGTCACACTTACAGTGGATGCTTTTATGTGCTGTATCTCGCCGGAGTCTCATCGCGCCAGGCCAGTGCCACAGGGTACGAGACAACAACAAAGATCTCAAGCGTAGTTTAAAAGGTAGCACTATAAAAGAGGGGAAATAATGGCTGCAATCACTGCTAGATATCCTGTTCCCACAGATCCTGCAGCCTTTCCTTGATTTCAGACCAAAGCTGAGTGGTAGGAAAGACTGCCTTCCCCACTGCCACCCTCAGCCTGATCTATCTGGTGCCCTCAGCCTGGAGAAGCCCTGGCATGGTATTTCTGGAGGGAATACACTGGGCACAGTTTCGTTGTGAGAAATGTTGGAGGAGGCCCTCCTTAATCACCTTTTGGCTGACACTCTGTGGGAATTAGGATGGTGTTATGAATGGACCCCTAGCTGTGCAGAGTTCCCAGCTTTGCCACAGGTTCTTGTGGTGTGCTTGGACAAACCACCAAGGATTGCTTTATCTCTTGTTGGAAGCAGTGAAGTTATGCTACTCCTTAAAGGAAAAAAGAAAATAAAAAGGTGAGAACAAAATAAGTCTGCTTTTCCTCTGTTCTTCATCTGGAAAATGCAAGTAATAATTTTCTCATAATCCTTTCCCATCTGGTTTCTGCATACTGGAATTTGTGCCTTAGCATGTTTTCATGCAGCCCCTCACATAATGGTTTCTTGGTCTCAGTGATGACCCTCAGGTCATAGCAACTTTATGGTAATTTCTATCAGGAGATGCTGTTGCACTGTCAAGTGCCTTCTGCAGGGACTTCAGGACAGCCTGTGCACCACTTCCTCCCCCGGAGTCTCCAGTTGTTATTTCCTTTTGTGGTGCCAGACAAACTTTTGTTTTCTGGGTTAGGTCCGATAATGATTTGGTTACAAATACACCCCTGTGAGTTTTGGCACAAAACCTGTGCAAGCCTTAGCATGGGAGGCTGCAATTCCAAGCCAAGGAATAGCTGCCTTGAGGTTCTCTCTTAAATTTCTCCTTTCAGTCACCAGAACTGTGCTGAAGCTGCTTTCTTCAAATTGCAATAAATTCCTGTCTCAGGAGAAAGATAGGATTTGAACTAATGCTGAACTGCATGAGTGAAGATGATTTTTTGGGAGTGAGAACTTTTGTAGAGATTGGAGGAGGGTGGTTGTCCTCAGGAACAGCATTTCCAACCCCTTCACCAGGGATATGGTATTACAGCAGGACAGTGAGTGCTGGGGAAAGTGCAGGAGGAACCAGCTCATCTGAGATGGGGCTGCTTAGCCAGTGGATCTGTCCTGCTGCTGTATTTTATGATGTTTAAAGCCAGTTGGCTGTGGATATTATGAGAAGTTTGTGTCCCTTTGCCTCCCCTCTTTTCTATGCACACACTGGTGCTGACAGAGCTTTTGACAGTGTTCACTGGCTACTGGCAGAGGAGCAAGTCCAGGTGGGCACACAGGGATGCACAGACTCAGTCCTGCTGGGGCAGCAGAAATCATATAATTGATCAGGTTAAAAATGAGATCATGGAGCCCAAGCATTCCCCCAGCGCTGCCAAGGCCACCACTCATCAATGTCCCCAAGTGCCACACCCACAGGGCTTCTTATGCCCTCCAGGGGCAGGGACTCTACCACTGCCATCTGTTCCAGTGCCTGACCACCCTTGCAGTCAAGAAATTTTTCCCATATCCCATCTAAAGCTCACCTGGCACGGCTTGAGGCCAATTCCTCTTGTCCTGTCCCTGTTCCCTGGGAGCAGAGCCTGACCTGTCCCCTCCTGTCAGGGAGCTGTGCAGAGCCAGGCGGTCCCCCTGAGCATCCTTTTCTCCAGGCTGAGCCCCTTTCCCAGCTGCTCCTTGTGTTCCGAACCCTTCCCCAGCTCCATTCCCTTCCCTGGACACACTCCAGCCCCTCAATGTCCTTCTTGTAGCAAGGATTTGAGTTGCAGCCTTGAAAATTCCAACGTTAAGCTTCACCCCTGGAACTCACAGCACAAGCACAGACTGTCAGCCGGTGATGGATTTTGGGAACGTTGTGCTGTCTCTTGAAGTTAATAAGAGTTTTGGGGTTTTTTTGTGATCCCAGTGAAGCTGAAGGTGTGGAAGTTCTGTTCATATTGTTTTTTGCAAGAAGGTTTTTATGTCTCATTAAAAAGAGGAGGGGTGGTCCAGGACACCCTGGACTGGGTGTGTTTGTGCTCTGCCTGAAGATCAGTGAGAGGCTCCTTTACTTCCCCACCCACCTGGCACTTTGTGTGTGTTTCCCTGGCTGTAACTGAGTGTTGCTGTAATGAGATTAGGCCTGGACTTTTCATTGCTGCCTCTCGAGTTTCTGTGAACATGTTCTCAGATCGTAGGCATCTGCTCAAATACACTTCCTGCAGGGAAGAGAGGGCTCTGCTGCCCTCTCCCCTCCTGCAGAATGAAAGGATGGAAAAATGACAGTGCTGCCCGAGTCCTTGGGCTTCCTGAGGAGATGTAGGATCTCCTTGCAGATAATATTCAAAAGATTATTTTTTTTAACGATTTGGTCGACAATGGACAGGAAGAAAAGGTTAAATAGTAATGAGAAACTCCACTAATTGCACTTTTGAGGAGTGGTGCTGTAAGTGATTACACGCATGACTGCAAACCATACGTTGGCTCCACAAATACAGCCTGACCTACCTGTATATTTTCAATAAGAAGTAATGTCTCCTATTTCTAAGAGAAACTACAAAAAAAAAACAACCCTCACCCTGCTGTTTTTAGCTATATACAAATGATAAAAGCAGAGACATCAAAGTGTGCAGCCTTTCAACTCATGCTCAATTAGAATAAAAGTTTGGTCGCTGTTTTAAACATTTTGGGCTAACTGACTGTGACAGCATCTCAGCTCTGCAAATGGGATGATTTTGGATTGACTTTTGATCTGACTGACAGTTTCTTATACACTTCAGTGTTGGTTTATGGTGTACAAGTCTGCATTTGAATCCACATGTGACTAATTAGAAACTGTTTATGGGCTGCATGTATACGTTCACACAAGAGTAAAAGGGTTATTTTCAAACTGGAGCCGTGTTATTAATGGAAGAGTTAATTTAACAAGGTGCTTGATGTGCTATTTTTATAGTGTCTACAACAAAGATGTGAAAAATGAAAACACAAAAGGGTGCATTTAGCATAAAGAGTGAATATATATAAATGCTAATGTCAGATATGGAAATTGTAATAATGAAAATTTATTCTAAAAATTATCATATATATAATTGTTTGGCTGTTAGAGGAAAACAACAGGTTGAATTTTAGGCATGTTTCAGAGCACTTTTACAGTTTATGGGTTTCATAGAAATTTCACTGTCCTTCTGTTTTTTGCCTTTCTGTATAAAACATGACAGAGGAATGTACATTTATGATGATCTCTTCATCTAACTTCACGGGAAGGGCGAATCACACCTCAAGTGGTGCAATGGAATCTGTGCCCCCAAATACAGCTGGGGAGGTTGGAAAAGTCTGCAAAGAGGAGTTCCAAGGCGAACACAAGCATAATAACATTTTCTTGATAAAATAATACTTCCGTGTCAGGGAAAAGGGAACTGTCAGCACGCCTTTGTCGGCCTCTCCCAGGCTTAAGAAAGGGTCCCTGACAGTTTCAGCATTGCCTTTAAATATCTTATTGAAATGTAGATTAAGACTGTACATCTTATAATAGTTGGAAAGCCTTTTCATTTTAAGTCTTGTAGAAAAGCAAGTATTAAATAAGTATTAACTTTAGCAGTTATATTTTAGCATTTTTCTCAGGTTGATCCCTTCTAGACCTAATATTTAGATTTATTTAAAGAGGCAGTAGATTACCTGCCAGTACAGTAGTAGAGCATTGTGCATTCCTCTGAGTCTCCATAAAGTAAGATTAGCTGTATCTTTCATTAGTGCCATCATCTCTCCTGTATTTCACAAAGGTGTCCTGTGTGTGGCTGCTGCTATAATCAATGATGCCTCAGTGTTCCTGGTTTAGCATTTTCAAGTCCTTCTAACCATCAGTTTAATATTAACTTATTTTAAACAAAATGCTGCTGAAATCTTTTCTATAAGTAGGGCTTTTCCAGACTCTCCTGTAACTCAGAAATCCTCATTATCCTGCTCTTATAATTTAGTGACGTGAAACACCGTTTAGTGTAGATTGTTTTTATCAGTCTGGACTCTGATATGTAGACTGTTTATCAATTTCCTTTGTAAAGAATGACATTTTAAATCAGTTTGTGTGGCTCAGTTTCTGTGAGCTAATTTTGGACTCTTGGACTTGATGGGAAAAACTTCAGGAAATCCATTTCTGGTGTCTTGTTTTTCCTTACGAAAATATTTAAATTACCTACAATAATTAAGTATTTGTTCACCTCATGTTTGTAGATGTAAATCTCCACCACAACCCTAAAACAATGACCAGGGTCACAGGATCCTTGACTTCTAGGTGGTGACTTGGATGTGACAAGCATGCCTTTATAGCCATCTTTATCTCTTATATAAACCTTATTTCTTTCATTCATATTTAATTTTCAGGATGCATGCAATGAACTTGATTTTTTTGCAAAGCTAGGCTACCTTGGAAGGATAAATTCCAGCTGCACAGATGTGATGCAGAGCTAATTGAAGTCCAATAAAGACACAATTTATTCACTCTGACCTTTCAGGATGGGTGCCTGCCTTAAACAAGTGCAGAAATCCTGGGCTGTGGTGGCACTTGGGCAGTTCATGCTTGCTGAATACATACAAATAAATATTTGAGTACACACAAGGAAATATAAGCCTGGCTCACACAAGATGGGGCCTGGACAGCAGAAGGAAATGATTCATGAATGAAAAGAGAGACTGAGCAGTGCAGTAACTCCATTCAAAAGAATATTAAAATACTCCCTGGGAGTAGCAGTTCAGACCCCAGATGAACAATTCATAAAATTCTGTAATTGTGTGGAAGATTCTGCTGGGTGTTTTCACGGCCTTTGAAAATACCAAGGTATTTAAATATTCCACAAGTTCCTTGTTTTCTTTTCGTTCTGGGTGCTTGGGTGGGCTTAAATATGAGCCCTACCCTTTAGCTGGGCTCATATTCTGTGATTCTGTCAAGAGCAGAAGGAAGAAAAGTTTTTCTGGGATTTTTAGTGGCCAAGTTAAAATTCCTCAAAGATGCAAAGACTGGTAGGGATCTGTTTTCCTTTATTTGGTGGAATATCTGTCTCAGGGCTTTGGGTGGGAGCAGTGTTGGTGTAGAAGAAAACAAGGAAGTGTCTTTATAGAGCAGATCTGGAGATGTTTAATGCACACCAGACTTATCAACTGAAAATTTTGGTGATCTTTTCTTTCTTTTTTTCTCCCTGTGTCTCCTTTCCTTTCTTCTACAAAACCATAGTTCTCCAAACTGCTGGTGCAAAAATATCGCAACCAAAATATTAATATTTTTTTATTCACAGGGATTTAGTTGGTTTGGATGGAGAGCAAAAATATAACAATAAGATACTGTGTTTTGGCTGAATTTTCTCCTTTTGGGAAAAATCACCTAGAGTGTGATATTTCACTGTTTTAAAGCTGTTCCATGAGCTACTGGGTCTTTGGAGAACTCGGACTAAAGAGCACAATTTTATGTAATTAATTTAAAATTATGGGAAGAGCATAACTTGCATGTCCTTAGTCATGTAACTGTGTTCAGCCCTCTGGTAGGGATTTGTAAACCAAAGGATAACGCAGTTTTATGTGCAGGAATGAGAGGAATGTTCAGCTCCACGCTTTTCAGGCATCCATGGTGGAGTTGTTTGGGTTTTCCCCCCTGCTTTCAGCCTCAAAATGCACATTTAACTTTGTATTTAAAATGGTTTAGTGCTGGAAGAGCACCAGTAAAATCACTGTTGTGATTATTTATATCTGGGTTTGTATCCAGTGATATGAGGAAGGACTTTGTCCTCCTGATCATGCTTTGACATTCAAATCAAACTGAAATGTTGAAATGAAGCACACACAAAATGCAGTGCTCTGGTTGATATTGAGCCAAAACCATGAAAAATAATTGAATTTCCCATAGTTTTGATAAAAAACCATAAATGGTTCCAAGTTTCCTCCAGCTGAGTCCAGAGATTTCCGGCAGTGAGATGGGAGGAATTCCTGAAAAACTCTGGGAATTCAGCAAATTTGGGATGAATGTGGGCTAAGGTTTGTGTTTAATTACAGAATCCAAACCCGAGCAAATTTTGTCATCTTTTCAGTTATGTAATGAAGTTTGTCCCAGGTCCTCCACAGAGCTGCTCATTTTTGATAGATCCTGATGAAATCTGCTGTGATTATTACATTTTATTACAAGTTCTGCACTGAACATGGCCAGAAATGCTTTGTGGCAGTTGCTAAAATAGGAAGTTACTCAGCACCATGATTAAGATTCCTATTTTAAGAAAGTTGTTTGATTTTCTCTTTGGTGAGACAGAGCTTTCCAACTCTTCATCTACCCTCATGAATTTTGGGGGTTTGGGTTAGTTTTTTTTCTCAAAACAACATGATTGCTTTATATAATTTTTAGGTATTTCTTTCCTGGGGAGGCCAGTGGGATATTCAAGAAAACAAACTCCCCAGAAATAATGATTGGGTGTAAGTAAGGATTTTTTTTGGTAGTTCTTTAACATTTTGCTGTGAGCTCTTGTGCTCCCTCTACTGACTTTCCACCTGGGAATGACAGAGCTGCTTCAACAGCTGTGTCATTTCCTGACACCATCACTAGGAAAAATATATTGTTTTTATAGGAAAAACCCAACTTTTTTCAAATTTCCACTCTAGTTCTTTCAGTTTTGGAAAAAACAGAGGGAAAATAAATGGATGTTTGCAGATAAAGGAGAAAATTATCTTCTTTTTTCTGATATTGGGGGGAATTCAAAACAGTGAGGAGATAATAAAGAGGCAAGAGACTCTAATAATTGATTTTATTGGATTTGATGTAGAGATAAAATAGTGGAGGATAATATAGAATATAGAAAACATAGAAGACATTGGAAAAAAATCTACATATGTGTCATTTGTTACCTCTGGTCAGTCCCATGAAACTCCAGGAAATTCTTCAGAGGGAGTTATTGAAATCCATAGTGAAATTTGGGGTTGGAAGTCTGGAAATTTTTCATTGCAGCTAAAGAAACCCTTAGAATTCATAAGAAATTAAGACTAAAATAAAGGTTTCTTACCTTGTCTAGACCAGAGCTGCTTTCAATCATTGACAATGTTATGTGAAAAAAGGAACTGATTCTATAAAGACATCATATCTGAGGAGAGTTTTGGTATTTTCCTTTTTGTGGTCTAAAGTCTTGAAAGTTTTTTGATTTTTAACTCTGTTGGAATGAGCCTTGGAGACGTTAGAAAGTGGTTTTAGTCCAAAATGTGCATTTCACTTGTGACTTAAAATTCAATTTCAGTAATTTGAAGAATAAACCACTTGATCCACTTGGGTTTTTTTGTTCACCTTCATGTGTTTTTGGTGTTTTTTCCCTCTAATTAGTGTCTGGTGATGAGATTAATTCTGCGACTAACAACAACTTGCATGTGGGGATGCGAAATGTGTCCTTGGACTTTAGTGGTACATTCCATCTGCAGAAAGCTGCAATTGTGCATTTTTCTGTTAGTTCATTAGTCATGGGAGTTAATTACCTGTGAGGCCATGTGAGACTCCTCTTTCCTTGGCAGGTCAGCTCATTGTGACCTGTTGGGTGTTTTTTTTGGGAGCCACATGGGTTGGGTTTCTCCTCCCTGACTTTGCCTGTCTGTGCTTTACCACGGATGTCATATGGAATGCCATTATCATGGAATGGTTTGGGCTAGAAAGGACCTTGAGGGTCACCTAATTCCAGCCTCAAATTAGGCAGGAGCTTCTCAGAATCCCAGAGAGGGATTCTGCCCTCCAAGGTGTGGTAAATAAAGGGAATTTTAGCTACAATTACTTGTTTAATGAGGAGCTCCTTCTGCACCCCCTCATGCAGAGGTGCTCCATCCATATTCCCATGTCCTGCCACTTAGAGGACACACAGATCATCCTGCTGGATGCCTGAATCAAGCTCTATGTTTCGTCGTTTTAATTAAATAATTTATTTTCTAGAGACACTTTTGATGTTCCTTGACTTTTGAGGGGTTTAGGAATGAGACACAGATACCTTGTTAGGTGAAGGAAACATCCCCGGTGTCTGGGAGATGAGTCCATGAATTTTACTGCTGTGTTTTGGAGTGGTTTTTGCTGGTTTTTTGATGTGTAGGTTCTTTATATTTTAGCTCTTTCTGATGATTCATTTTTCCCATTGCTTTAGGGGAATTCTGGCACCCCAGTACCAGGTGCAAATATTTTTATTTCCAAATGAACCCAAAAACTTGAGTGATGAAAACACATATTTGTAAGGCTGATGGTACCACAAGATGTGCAATTATTAGATTCCTGTCATACTGCATTAATGTAAATGTTAAAATATCCCTAATTTGGTTTTGGAATAAAATTTAAAAATAAATATATATATATATATATTGCAAATAGAAGTATATTATGCTTCTGAATGACTTTGACATTAAATGGGATTTTACTGGAGCATTTTAAAACACTCAGGATGCTCCTGGCAACTCCAAAGTATTTTCTCTTCAAAGACTGAAGCTGGGTAATGCAAATGTTAGGTAGAAAAACTGTGAGACACTGAATCTCATCTGTCCTAAATTCTCCAGGTTGATTTTCCTAATGTGATTATGTCCCAAATCTTTCTCTTCTCTATCCCTGCCCTGCTGGGGCTGGAGAAAGGAGAAGGGACCACCCTGGGTGATTCTCCTCCTCCAGCCAGAGGTGAAAATTCACTGCAGATGCTGGGCTCGAGTCACGTGCAGTGGCCAGCTCAAAGTGTGAATCTGTCACTTGCTGAACAATTTGTCATACAAAAGTCATCCCAGATTGCTTTTCCCTCTTGCCACTTCTCCCATAAGCCCTACTGGGAACCTGTGGTAGATTCCAGGACCCCAAGACTCACCAATGTGTATTTCAATATAATTTTGTCTCACAGAAAAAAAGAAAAATTTTCTTAAATCCAAAATACTAAAAGTTTCAGAAGGTGTATGTTTTACTGAAATGTTTAATTTTTATATTAGGGTTGCATTAAGATTTATGAATCTACTGCCTGGTTTTGACCTGAAGTAGAGTGAGTTGTTAAGACTATAAATATTTTTTTCTAAGATTTCTTGCTGTTCATGTGAAACACCAGTAGTAAGCAAACTTTAGGTAAAAAGAAAAATTAAAAAAAAAAAAAAAAGGAGAAAGCTTTGCATTTCAATGACAATTCCAAAGTGTTTGTGTCTCAAACAACTCATCTGGGCTCCTGTAAGTTATGCACCAGCATTTTTTTGAAATAGTAACTAAATAGGGGATACCTGAGTTTGTTTTCAGGTGGATCAGGAGTTCTTTATTTTTATCCTTGACCCTTATTTTTATTTGCAGTGGATTACAGGTTTGTCTTCTTTGTTTGCAGCCTGAAAATTGGGCTGATTTTCTTCTGTAAGCTACTGGCTGTCTTTGATTGTTGTTTGGAGCTACTTCAGGTAAAATTTTCTATCTCTTCCCATGGATGACTGATCCACCTACAGGAAGAGCTGGGAGCTGATTTGTTCTTGAGCAGGCTTGGGTTTAAGATTTATCTAATTAATAAAAAAATAATAAGAGAACTTCTGCCCAGGACCCAGAGTTCTTCAGCATTGTTTGTCTTTGCTGCTTTTCTTTGTCCTCTCTCAGTGGGAGAGGTATAAAAATAAAGGGTTACAAAAATATATTGGTTAAGATTTGGGTCCACTTTCAGGAATAGGCTGAAATAAATTTCTCTCCATGTTAGATGCTGCAGATGATATTTTCCCCAACATTGCACTTGGCTTTATATGAATGTACCTGAAAAATCTCTCAAATTTCCTTTGTCTTGGAAGAATATATTTAATTATAATTGTCAGAATGGTTTGGGATGATGATATTAGCTCAGGTAGAGATATATTTGTTTTAACTCATGTATATTTAGTTTTGTGAGGATTAAAGCAGCGACCCAGTGATTCTTTATTCTTACTCCCTGTGATAATACCCCTCCTGTCTCATAAATAATAGTAAAAAGTGAGTCATCGATACTTTGCAGCTTCTTAGCTACAAGGTGTCTGTAAGAGAAGTCAGTGCATTGCCCCGAGGGAGCAGATTAAAGGCAAAATGAGTGTGTTTCTGCTTACTTTCTTGGCTCATTGCTTTATGGATATGTGGGATCTAAGAAATAAATGGTGGTCAGAAAAGAACAAACGCATTTATTAGGGCAGCTAGGAAAAGACACTGTTTTGCTGTTTGCCAAGGTCCTTCTAAACAGCTACCAAGTGACATGGCCTGCACTGAGCTGGTTTTGACGAAGCCTCTGGGATGTGTTAAAAAGTAAACCAGAGCAAATCACGTACTGGAAAGCATAACTCAATCAAGGAAAAATGTATGATTAAGGGCGACATGGGCAAGGAAAGCTTTGCCAGAGCTCAGGGTAAATATTTGTATCAGTGTGAAGTGAAAGCTTCACATCGCTGATGTCAAGCAGCTGGAATTTTCATTGTTTATAAACTTTTGTTGTTACAGTTGGATTTTGGCAGAAAAGGTACCAAAGAGGGAACCGTTTCCCAGCAAGAAAGTTTGAGTTTTGATAAAACAGCTTGAGCAGATAGGAACGTAAAAATGCAAAAATTTATGGGCCTTTTTTTAGCATCTCATGTGACCACCAGTTGCCTTGTGATGTGCAGCTGACTCGTCCTGCAGGAAGTTTTTTGTGGGCAAAAAAACCAAGGCTGACCACCAGTTTCTTTTCAAGAAGGTGACCAGCAATAGTCAAGTTGAGATTTAAATACTTGCTTTAATAATTACAGCTTTACCTTGTTCCGAGTCCAGAGTTCATTTGTCTTCAGAGAACATTGCCAGTGTGAGTCAAATATTTTAAAGAGAGAAATATGACCTACTTGGGGATTCAACCCAATTTTTGGGTTCTATCCAGGAGCCTTAAGATAAACTAATATGCCTTTTCCTCCACCCCTTGCCCTCAGTGCCTTAAACTGCAGCTATGGGCTTGTGTTGCTATATTTTACACCATGTTTTATTCAGCAAGAATATTTTGAGAATTTTAGAGCTGATCTGTGGTGATAGCAATCTGGGGGTAGAATTTTTTTTTATTCTACAACAAGTACATGGCTAGTTTTGGTTATTGTTCTCTAGGCTGGGTCTGTCCTTGTAACACAGGAGGGAAGTGATTTATACAGATGTTGAGTCACTGTGAGTGGATATTTTTAACACTAGAGGTTCTTGTGATCTGGGTCTTAATCCCAAAAGTTTGTTATGGGGCTGGTGTTTAGCCTTTTTGAAGGTGAATCTACAGCTGAGAAACATTGAATCCTCCAAGGAAAAAGAGAGAAACTGAGGTTTCTAAAAGCTCATGGGAAAAATAAAAAAATAAAAAATGAGTTTCTTGGGTGAAAACTCTGAGACTGGTGTTTAAATTCCCAAGTAATGAGTTCCTGAGCCTTGAAGGAACATGGGCTCTGCTGGAGAGTTGGATGTGTATGTGGAGTGTATGTGTTTTGTTACGTATGTGAAGACACTTCAATTTCAAGAGCTTTATATTTCTGTCAGAGTAAACCAGGGGCTACCCCTGCCAGTGAGAAACAGAGCTCTGCAAGAACCTAACAACATTACCCAGCTGCACTAAGAATAGAAATCAAGCCCCTGCTGGTATAATTAAGAAATCTTCACTTCCAGTCCCTGGGCTTTAGAGACCTGGATCACTAACTAATTCCAATTTAGAGAGCTTTTTTGATAAGAGCTTTTGTAAACTAGGAAATAAGCTGAGAATGAAAACTTTTCAGTGCGAGTATTTTAGCTGCGCACTCAGCCTGTTCAGTGTTATTTAATGTTTGGTCTGTCCTGGAGGGAAATCAGATATATCAGCGTTGAATTGAAGAAATACAGCACACTCATGCTCCTAAGGGTTTTGTAAAAAAAATGGTGGCACTCATCCATGGTCTCAGATCTTACATTTGGAAAAGAGCAGCAATTTCATTCATAAATGTGGGGCCTGGCCATGCAGCTTCATGGCAAAGGAACCTCCTGTGAGTCCTGGCTGCTTGGAGCTCTGGGTGATGTAGGGGTAGAATTCAGATTTTTTTTCCTAAATTTAATTATTTTTCTTCTTTTTTTTTTCTTTTTTTTTTTGTAACATGAACTTCATGGTTGAGTCTGGTCTCGTTTGTACTGTGTGGGAGCTGTGGCAGGGAGTTGCTCTGGTTGACAGTGATGGGAAGGATCAATGTCACCTGTTCTCTTCTACTCCAAACAAGATTAAACATATATTTATCAATATATCCTCTTTATAAATGTGAAGGATTTGTCAAGGATGAAAATCACCAGGAGCTTGACCGACCACCATCTACTTTTTTTATGTACAAGTAGTTACTGTGGCTTTATTTTCATTATAGCTTTTGTTCTGCTCATCTCATTCTTGTTTCAGGTTTTATTAATTTCCTTTATTCCTCACCAGCTGGCCACTCCTCCTCCCGCAGTTTCCTTGAAGCAGCAGGCAAATTTGGTTCTACTTCTGTGTGATTCAAACCTCGTAACCCACACATTGCAGGAGGTTTAAAGACGCTGGTGAGATCACCCACCCACTCATTGCTTATTATTATTTTATGTATCATGGTGTAACAGGTCAAATATCTGCCTCGTAAAAGTGTGCACGGAGAGGGAAGTGCTGCACAGGAGATGGAACAGAGTATTCCATTTCCAACACTCCTGTTGGCATCCAGATCGCTCGCTCTTTCCCACTTGGCTTTGTCACCTAGGATGAAAGAATGGTAAACCCCGCTGTCTTTTGGGAGCTATGTAAATTTTGGACATATTGGACCCATGAAGTGAGATAATAATAATGTTCATTAAAAATTCTTGCAAGATCTGCACAGTTTTTAAACTGCTTTTCTGATCTTTCACATATGTTGAGTGGCTAGGAGGGTTTTTCACAGAATCCCAGAATGGGTCAGGCTGGGAGGGACCACAGTGGGTCACTGGTGCCACCTCCCTGCTCCAGCAGGGCCATCCCAGAGCACAGGACACAGGATTGTGTCCAGATGGTTCTGGAATATCTCCAGTGAGGGAGACTCCACAGCCTCTCTGGTCTCTGCTCAGAGCTTGGTCACTGCACAGGAAAGTTCTGCCTCCTGTGCAGGGGGAATTCCTGGGATCAGTCCCTGCCCACTCCTCTGGTGCCACTGCTGGATTCCAGAGCAGAGCCTGGCCCTGCTCAGTCCTGCAAACAGGGACAGACAGGGATGAGCTCCCCTCTCATCCATCTCTTCTCCAGGTTGAGCAGTTCTGGTTCCCTCAGCAGGGAGATGTTCCATTCCCTTTATTTGTGTTAGTAGAATATGGTAACACCTAAGAATCTTTTATGAATTAACAAATTATTCCCCATCCTATTCTAAATGGAAGCTTCCTTTTTTGTCTTGCTCACCTCCTTTCCTCCTTCCATAATTTGATACATCGTCCTGGTTTGTGTATTCCCAAGCAATATTATGGCAGGAATGTGAATGTAGGAATTTCTTTAATGGAAAGGGGCCTCCACTCCTCACCAGACCTGGTGTTATCAGGAGACTGTTGCCAGATGGAACTCACTGATTTGATCCAGCACAGGGGTTTGGATGGGCCTGAATTATCGAAAAGGAGCACAATGTGCCCAAAATGCCTATTTATTCTGTTTTGGTTTCTTCTGTTAAGACACAGAGCTCCCTTTATAAGGTGCACACATCAGGTGTAGGGAATGGCAGGAGACCATGGAATTGTTCAGGTTGGAAAAGACCTCTCAGATCCTTGAGTCCAACCATTAAGATGAGTGAAGGAGTTGCCCAGAAGCTGGACCACACCCTTTAATACTCTAATCTCTTCTGGGTCAGGTGGAGAAGAGTTTTGGCTGTAGCTCTGTCCTGTTTGCCCAGTTGGTGGCATTTCCTCCCCATGGATGGTGTGGGGAGGACGGCCTTGTACTGGTGCCCTGCCCAGACAAACTCATGAAGGCCAATGATTGTGCAGCTTTTTTTCAGGAGGGATTTCCATCTCCTTCCTGGGAAAGCTGCATCCAAGGTAACAGGATGGGAGGGACCCCGTGGCCACCAACATCAGAGTTGGAATTTGTGACCAAGGTATTTTTTTAAAGTAGAAAATAAGAATAATTTCCTTGATGCTTTCAGAGGGTGGTTACTGCTGTTAAAAGTTGCAACCCCAGTCATGTTTGAAGCTTGATTAAATTTTTTTTTTTTTTTTTTTTTTTTTTTTTAAGGAGGGCAAGAGTACAATTTAGACAAACATTTTTTTTTTATATGTATTTTTTTTCCCTGGAATGATGAAACTACTGCACTGCAATCAAGCTGCAATAAAAATGTGATATACTGTCAGACGATACGAAGCTGGGGCAAATGAAAGCCAGTGATAGAGATGGAATCCTAAAATAAATTCCAGGAAAAAGCAGGCTATTTACTTTCAAAATACAGCAAGTAAACTAACCTTAAAAGTAGTGGCACAATGCATTAGCTTTGGCTGTGTATGTGTTCAGCTGAAATAGAAATGCGTGTTGCTTGTGCAGCGAAAACAATTGTTGAAAAAACTGAAATAGAACTATTAAAAGTAAAAATTTAAATAAAAAAAAATCAGGAGCAGAGGGAAGCCAGGGCTGGAGGAGTCAGCTTTGCGAAGGGGACTGTAGGTGGAGCTCGGATCTGCGATTCCTCGCTCGGGCTCCACAATGAAGCAATTGTTTGCCCGTCTCCGCTCGGCAATCCCTCCTTCCCCCTCGGTGCTTTTTGGTGGCAGTTGTGTTTGTTTTCACGTGTTTATTTTCGAGTGCACCTTCACGCCAGGGCTGTCGCGGAGCGCTCACATCCCCCGTGGATGAGCGCGGCTATTCCCATGGCTATTCCCATGGCATCCGTGGGCTTCGTGGAGCCAAAAAAACCTTCTGAGGAACACCTAATCCTTGGGCTGCCTCCAAGCACCACAATCTCTCCGCACAACTGACACGGGCCACTTGGGACACTTGAGGGCTTTAGGTGTGTCTCTCTCTCTGAAGTCAGCCACAGCCAAGCATGAGGCAAATGTGCCCAGACCAAAGAAAATAAATTATGTGGGCTCCAATTTTCAGCAGTTATGAAGTATTAAATTACACATCTGAAGAATTCACTCGGGGATTAACCCTTTGGAACCCGCACGGAGGGTTCTGGTGGCTCCTCCTGCGGGGATGGAGCTGCCCCGTGTTTCAAAGGCACGCGGGTCATTGATCACAGGGCTGGAGCGCTAATTGAAATGTGTGTCGTAATTAATTGTTAACACAAAAAAGGGAGAGTTGGAACATGTGGAAAAGAGACCTGGTACCTGTGCAAAAGCTGGGGGGGATGAAGAAGCAGCTCTGGGTTTTGCCACTTCTTGGACGCATCCCAAGAATGTCCTGAGTGCCGCCAAACTTATAAATAAAACTCTAAAGTTTTAGCTTCAGTTTTGGAGCTACGAGTGCAACTTCCAATACGACATTAGCAGGCACTCCAGCACAATTAACGCGGCCTCTGGAGCTGACTCTTCATTCAGGTTTTGGAGAAGTGCTCCTGAGCCACTGCGATTCTGCTGAATTTCTTGCTGAAAAAGCATCAGCTCTCGGTAAGAGATACAAAAAGTACAGCCTGCCCTTCCTCCCTCAAGTATTTCTGGTTCCCCACAACCATCTGTAACATGAAATATCTGGTACGTTATGTTGCTGAAACTTAGAAGTGTAAACCCCACACTGGAAAACAAACGACTTAATTTATTTTTTTTTTCTAGAGGATTTTTAAAGGTATTTTCTTAAGCAAATAATTAGCCCATGGAAGTGATAGTGATAAACAAATAGACAATTATTCAGGAGGAGGCTTTGGGCTTGTTCCCCCCACTCCTCTCTTACTGCACTAATTAAGGTTTGTGGTCTTCTTGCAAACCAGTCTGAAACTGAATTTTACAATAACTCCAGGAAGCTGCTCTGGCAGTGAGTTCACTGAAGTTGATGCACCCTTGCTGCTGCCTTCTGGCACATGCAGCTTTCCATGGATACAAATCACTGTTAGCAGTCATTACAGATTTTTATTTTAATTTATTTTTTTAATCTTAGAAGGACCTGATCCTCAAAACAGTGAAAAACAATATTTTGTCAGCATGTAAAGAAAATCTGGGAGGTAGCACTTAATCTTCAGAGGCAAGCTGGGATAATTCCTCTTGCTGGTCCCTGCCCTGCCTTGCTGGGGCCATGGGATGCTGTGAGGTGGCCCTCTCCCAGAAGGGACACACAGTGGGGCTCACGGATCATGAGGATGCTGGGCTGGCCACACAGGAGCTGGAAGTGGAGTGAAAGGGACACATAAAAAATTTGGAGGTCGCCTCTGAGGTCTCAGGGAATGCTGTGGCCCCGTTGCCTGTAACCTCTGTGGCAGGATGGAAATGACAATGACCCTGTAAGATTTTGGGCTTGCAAAACGCCGTGTGTATCATTAAACTGCTTTTATGCCTCATGTACCTCTTAGAGATGACATGTTTACGTGGTTTGTATTACAGATAAATATCTCTCTGGCCTGAGAGTGTCTTTCCAAACTCCCTTATTTCTCATTTCCCGTCCTCAATGACATAATAGATTTAAAGTGCAAGGTAATTTTCCACCTCTGTATTTTTAGAATGGTTTTCACTAAAGAATAGACCCAGTGTTTGAGGGGGTGGCAGCTGTAAGCATCAGTAAAAGATGGAAGTTGTAGAAGATAAGGCATGGAGGAGGTATAAATACTATTTCTGTGTATATTGAAAACGGCTTCAAAAGTGAGGATATGTTTCTTTTATAGTAGTATATTCTCCTTAAAGTCTGCTGTAGTAGGGAATGAATCAGGACATGTATGTGTGTGTAGGGGGTTTCCTTTTTTTATTTTTTTAGGGATCACTTATTTTTTGATGTTCCTTTCAGTAGTGTTACAGTTTTCCAAGAGTTTCCAAAAACAACTCAGTAGATTCAGTGTTCTGAGTACATTTTTTTTTTTTTCCTAACTGATATGTGGCATTAAAATTCATGTAAAGTGGGAATATTTGAAAGTAAAGGAAGTAGAGTACTGGAGTGATACCATGAAAAAAGTGAGTCTCTTCTACATGCACAAGCAAATGGGCAGCAAGAATAAATGATTAGTTTAATGACTTTATAAGTAGTCTTTAAAGATTTTTGGCCAAAACTTGGTAGAGAAGTTATCCTATGGCTGTTTTTGAGGCACATGGGTTTTTATTAATAACTCTCAGTCCAGTTTCTCCCAGCTGTCTTTGGATCACATTGTAGGAGTCTGCTCAACACAAGCAACCCCTACACAATCTTTTTTTCTGGGGTATCAAGGAGATTTTGGGTCAGTGTGGGAGCTCTGTCAGAGCTCAGTACCTAGCCAGGGTGGGTGGGGGTGCTGCCCAATGCCAGATTTGTCAGGGGCACACAATTCTTGTGTTATTTCTTTTAGTTCAGCAGTCCAGTACAACTTACACATCAAAGCCTGGTCCTTGTTGCTACCCCTAAACCCCACCAAATTGGAATTCACCCATAAAAACCCAGAGAGTGCAGGAATTTTGACTTGTTATTCTTTATTGGAGAAAGCTCTGCTTGCTGGGAGCAGTTTGTGTAACACTTTTTTGTTACACCCCTTGCTTTCCATGTGGGGATCAGGTGAGAAGGTTATGGATATGTGACAGTGTTGACATCAAAAATACGACAGTGGAGTCATCATTGCTTTTAGGATCAAACATAAGGCATTTCTGGAATGTATGAAAATCAGGGGGGTTTTGTCTGCTGAAGAGAAAAGAGGATTTGGGAAGTGTGGAATAGAGCTCTGTGCAAGGGCTTTAACGCAGATTAGAACACCAAAGCATTTTGGCACGTTTGGGTCTGCGCCAGAACATCACTGGGATGAGGCCAGATGAAAAACCTGCATGTGTAGAGTCCCTTCCCAGCATCCCTAGTTTGATGGTGTTTAGGTGGCTGGATTAGTTCCAGCTTTGGGGCAAGCTGGTGTTCCCACGTTCTGGTGTGAGGACCTGGAACACGTGGATTTTCTAGCTTACATGTTTAAGAGACTCAGGAGATTTTCTGAAGCTTTCCTGAGCTCCACTTTTGAACCTAATCAAGCTCTTTTGTGGAATTTAGAGTCAAGTGAAAAGTGCAAAAACTGGATTGTGATCAAGGAAATGCAATGAACACTTGAACTGGGAGGTAAGGGGTAAGGTGCCTCCTGTGACTTACAAGATCCAAAACAGCACTGAGGATATTCTCTCTCCTGTTCTAAGAAACCAGATCCAAATGGTTTCTTTGCTCTGTTCCCTTTGTAAAGTAGCTATGAGGAAAATTACAGATAAGTCTCAGCCAGAAAATCCATCTGGTATGAGAAGAAGGGGCCAAAGAACAGCTCTTTGAACACTCAAGGCTGCCTTCTGTCTTGACTAAGCTGTCTCCTGCCCAGTGGTGGGGTCTCCCATTCCCTTTGACTCTTCTCATCACTTTTATTTTGCATGTGGGTAGTGGAGGCGCTATGGTAAATCCATTCTTCAGATTCTGAAGGATTTAGCACGGTGTTTGTTGCCCTTGCAGAGGTGTCCTGCCCATTTCTCTCCCCAAGGTTCTCTTGGATCAGGTTGTGTCAGGGATCATTGGTATTAAGGTCTGAGGGCCAGGGGAGACTCCTTGGCAGGTCTGTTCTTTCAGCTGGTGCTTTTGTCCACAGTTGGTTCCAATTTTTTTCCCCCGAAAAAATTTAACAGTCACTTTGGTTCACAATTTTCAGGCAAAGTTAGGACAGAACAAAGCAGGGGATTTTGCTGAATTTTGTGTTTAAACTGTAAGAAAGAAAAACAGAAGTTACTTGAAGTGAAGAGATTGTTTTGAAACGCTAAAGCTGAAGGGTTTCTTTCTTGCTTGGTAGAAGATAATTTTCAGTTTGTGTGCATTTATTTAAAGACAGGTTCACACGTGCTAAGTCTGCATGTCCTTTTTACTGAACAAAGCAGGATATGGCTGAGCTATTTCCCACCTCTAGCCTGTGGCTTCAGCTGAAATATTGGTAGGGGGTAAAGCAGAGAGGGACCTGATGCCTTCTGGGACATGGTCACGAGTCTCCTGCAGCCTCTCCAGCCCTTTCCCTGCTGCACTGGATGGAGCTCCATGCTTGGGATGACAACAGTTCCAGGTGGCAATGTGGCAATGTACAAGTGACTTATTTCCCAAGCCTGAACTCTGCAGTGGCAGTCACCTCTAATTAAATAGTTACAAGAAGTTGCTTTCAGGCAGTTTCAGGGCAGCAAGAAAAAAAACTTGCTCAAAGGTAGGATCAGGCACAGCTGCAACAACATCTCCCTGAGGGCATCTAATGTGCATGGAGTAGAAGTTGAGGGTTGTGTCTACAAAGGTTTAAACCTCGTCTTTAGTTTTGCTGCAACGCAGCTGGGAAGGAGATTATTCCAATTCTTAAATAGCCACTAATGCATGCACAAGTTGCAGTAGGATCACCTCCAGGACTTTTCTTCTATTATCTTTTCTCCCCTGCTTCACAGGGAAAAGGTCTTGCACTGGTGTCACCCAGAAGCTGGTGGTACTTGTTCTCCAAATGGTCTTTTTGCTGTGTGGATGATGGAATCAACGGCTGCCAAGGCATTTGTGTATGGGAGACCCCACACCTACCCTTGGGAAAGCTGAGAAAACAGAGTTTGTTCAGATTGAGGTGAGCTGATTGTGGTGTTTCAGTCCATGAAGGAGCCAACAAGAAAGATGGAGAGAGATTGTTTATGAGGGCATGGAGTGCCAGGACATGGGGAATGGCTTCAAACTGAGAAAAGGTTTAGATTTAGAAAAATTCCTCCCTGCGAGGGTGGGGGAGGCCCCTGGATCCCTGGAAGCATTCAAGGCCAGGTCGGACAGGGCTTGGAGTAACCTGGGACAGTAGAAGGGTGTCCCTGCCTATGGCATGGGTTGGAATGGGATGATGTTTAAGGTCCCTTCCAACCCAAACCATCCTGGGATTCTGTGACACAGGTGATGCCAGCTATAGGAAATGCAGCTGGAATCTGCTGCAAGTCTGGCCTCAAACTGAGCATGTCCCTGTGTAACTGTGAGCAGAAACATAGAATCCCAGAATGGTTTGGGTTAGAAGGGAGTTTAAATAAACTCATCTTGTTTCAAACCCTCTGCTTCAGGCAGGGATACCTTCCACTCCACCAGGCTGCTCAAAATGGGGATGGGGATCCAGCATGGCCCTGAACACCTCCAGGGATGAGGCAGCCACCACCTTTCTTGAATACCTCAGCCAGGAGGAGGAACTTGTGTTTCTGATAACAGGAGACACCAGGGTACCCCTATGGAGTGCTGTGACTGAGAATGGGTGTGGGAGTTTATGCACAGTGTGACACCAATGTTTTGCTGATCAGAGGGGTGCACAGAGCTCCAGCAGCTCCTCCTCGGGCACAGACCTGGCTCCAGGTGGGGCTCCAGCTCTGGGAACGCCCCGTGTGTCCGTGCAGGTGTGGCAGCGAGGTGCGAAGGCCGCTTGTGCTGCCGCCCTGCCCGGCTCCACACTCTCCATCCCTCATGTGGCAGCTCTGCTCACCCCCTGCAGCAACAGCAGGTCCTGCTTGAAACCATTTCAGAGCCACAGATGACATGGGGAATCAGGCAGCTGACATTTGCAGGGAGATTGGAATGATTCACTGTTCTCCAAGATGCGCTGCTCAGGGAGACCCCCACTGCTGTTGCTGTTCGTGCTGAGGGCTGCTTTTATTTTTTTCTGTCCTAGATGCTGTGGAGTATTGTATTGTATTTTGGCAAATTGATTATAGTTTTAAAAACATCTCCTTGACCTTTTTGGTGATGTTGCAGTGGTGCCCTTGGTGTGAGAGCGTGCCTGGGGTTTGGGTAATGGCTGTTTTGTTAACTCTGTGCTAACAGAGGAGTAATGTGAACGTAGGCTCTCTGTCCAAAGCAGACAGTGGATTTAGGAGCCAGAGTGAGCCAGGGGATAAAAAACCTCCATTGCACAGTTCCTGTGGTTGTCCTTTCATGTCCCTGGCACATCCCTTTGGAGTCATGGGCCCGGGGACATGAAAGGACAAATTCCTTTCCTTACTTTGTCCTCATGTCAGAGGCAGCAGTGATGCTGGGCTGTGCCTGTGTAGGAGGGCTCAGGACAAATGTCAGATGGGGAGGCTGACCAGATGAAAGAGGCACACGACTGTTACTGTTACAGGACTGTATTTCCACATTTATTTGTTGTTTTTTTTACAAAGGAGAGGTGGAGCTGGTGGCAGAGGATGAGGCTCTGGAGAGGTTGTTAGACCCATGTAAAGAATAGGGACCTGGGTAAAAAAAGGTTTGCTGTGTGCTAACAATACCTGTGTCCTTGCACTCTCTGGGAAGTATCAATAGCTGCTCTCTCTCTCTCTCTTTGAGTTATTTTAATTAAACCAATTAGCAGTTAAATTCATTTTGGGTGCTGTGCATTCCCTTTTCATGCCCATGGATCTCACCAGGCTCAAAGCACACACCAAGGCAGCGGAGGTGATGTTACTCCAAGGCTCTGAACTGTCTTAACAATGCCAAGGAGACAATTTTGCTCAGTAAATGCTGCTTTTCCACCTCCTCAGAAATCCAGAGGGTTCAATAACAAACATGCTACAACAATGGATAACCAAGGTCGTGCCACAAGAACCTAAGTGCTATGAAATACTAATAAATAAGTTGAGAAAGCAAGAGCTGATGTTGTAATCACTGGGAAGTACCTTCAGATTGCAACCCATGGAGTTGTTTTTCATTGCTTTGGTGCCTTTCATAGCATTGCCCTGCCATGGTTTATTTCAAGGAAAATGTCTTTATTGACATTGGACTGGGACCATTGCCTATTTTGAGAAGGGACTGGGGACAGGATCAGAGGTGGTAATTCCTTACAATAGATTTCATCCCATGAGTTCTTTGCACAAGCAAAACAAAAACCTGAGTGAAAAATTCATTTTTAATTCTACATTATTTTAGTTTTGTGTTGCTGGGTTTTTTGTTTGGAATTTTTAATGAAAGGAACATCAGTTATGATTAAAAAAAAAATCTGGCTTTAAAGTCTATATCATTGAAATGAAGGTATATAAGGAAGTAGAGAATCATGAGGTGCCACATAGAGCTGCTCCACCCAAGTGCAGGGCTTTGCTTGTCACAAGCTCTGTGCAAGATCTTGAAACTTTCCACAGGGCTGGAATTCACTGTCCTGCCTGCAGCCAATGGCTCTCCTGGGAAAGAGGCCCCTGCACATTCCCTCAGGAATCTCCATGCCTGCTGGAGTGGCACTTTTCTCAGTTGCAAACCACACTGGGTTTAAAAGCAAAACTTGTACTGTATCAGGTTTTTAAGAACAGGGCTCATTTAAAAAAAAGACAGAGTTTCTTTAAGGTTTCTTTAACCCCATTAACACAGCTGTTAAGAACATAACCACCAGACTGTGTTTATTTTTTGTGGGAATTCTTGGCAATCACTCAGGGGATGCTATTTCCCCCACTTATTTGCTTCTCCCTCCACTAGAGGCAGAAATTCAGCTTTTGCTCTATTGAAGAGAGTCGGAGAGCTGCCATCAGGGCTCTGTGCCCAAGGAGCAAAAACTCTCTGGTTGCTTGGTGATAAAATGCCCAAAACAGGTATTCCTGAACCTTTCATAGGCTGTTTCCTCTGACTGAATGGACAGGTTTGGTTTTTAGGATCTGAGGACCAGGATGCCTGTCTGATCTGGCCTATTATTGCATCATATACTGTTATCACAGAATGGTTTGGGTTGGAAAGGACCTCAAAGCCCATCCAGTCCCACTCCTGCCATGGGCAGGGACACCTTTCACTATCCCAGGGTGCTCCAAGCCCCATTCAACCTGGCCTTGGGCACACCCAGAGATCCAGGGGCAGCCACGGCTTACCTGGGCACCCTTCCCCACCTCACAGGGAAGAATTTCTTCTTAATATCAAATCTAGGTCTCTTTTATGCGTGCTCCTCTTAAGCTGTGACACAAAATATTTGTCCAAACATTAATGTGGCCCTCTCTCCCTACATTCCTGTTAAGTTAAATGAGAGTTTGTTGGGTCTTCTGCTGAATTTTTGGCAGTTGCTCACATGAATCTCAACAGAATGAAAGCCATGTGTAAAACTCTTCCATCTGCCTCTAGGGGTAGAACAGGACATGCCCAGAGAGTAAAAAAAGAATAACTCTTAATCAATAAAAATCTTTCTAGTGATTTTTCTATATCTAGAAGTTAATTTTCAAAATGTCTTAATACTCTCCTTCACCTTGACAACCTCATCTTTCAGTGGTTTTGACTTCAATCATTCTACAAGCTAGAACCAAAAGCAAAATCATTTATTTAGTTTCCCTCTCCTTTTAAAAAAATCTTGTACACTGCATAGACAGTAACACAGTCTAGTAAATTTATTATGTTTCTTGTGATTTTTAACATGGAATATGATCATATTTCTGAAATTTAGTGCACACTGCTGGCTTAGTAAGATAAAAGAGCCTAATCTAAAGATGGATCATTGAAAAATAAACACTAAAAATATTGAATACTCTGAAGTTTTTGGAACCTGAGGACAGTTAAGAATGGGGCTAAATGTGGTCTGAAGTCCATTATTTCCTGTCAACATTTTTCGACATCAAAGAGGGTGAAATAATCCCAACCTTATAAAATGTGATAGAAATATTTTTACTATGATTATTTTAGGTCAGCTGTTAGATTAAGTGTGGGAAGGAAATGAGTTTAATCATCAGATTAAGTAAACCTAATCTTCAGATCAGAATTTAATGTGACTAAAGATGAAATAATTTTATATATTCTTGAGATTGTGAATAGTTAGTGTTGTCCCCTGCTTGGAGAAGTGCTCTGCAAAGCCTGGGTTCTGCACTGTTTCCTCTTCCTAACCAGGTGTTGGGGGTGTTTTGCATCTTGTGCTGCTCCTTTCATTCCCAGTGTGAGTTTAGGAATGCTGTGCAAAGTTAGGCTCAGTTGTCTATTGCAGTTCAGTAGTTTGAACTTGGGAAGTGAAAGACCTTTAACCTTAGAGCCACAGTGATGAGTTAATGGTGCTGTTATCACCTTAAAATGGCACACCAGCATGGGAAGCAGGCTGTCCATGGGCCGCTGTGTCCTGCAGAGGTGGTGGCACCTGGAATTGCAGCCCAAGGAGCAATCTTGAAAGGAACTGCCCGAGATGTTCAAAAGGGCCAGTCAGCTAATTCATTCCATCCCTGTGGGTCAGGAGAAAGATGAAAACTCACTGCTGCTTACAGCTGATGGTCCTGTATTGAATATAATTATTTTAAGCATTCAGCCACCCCTTCATCCACACAGTTGCTGTTTGGATTGTCAACTCTGTGTCATGCCGACACCTTGACTTACATAATAAGGAAGTCACTTTTCATGTTTTTAAGCCTGATTCCACTGAATCCTGCATGTGCTTCCCAAGCTGTTCTTCCCTCCTCCTTGTATTCCTCCGACTATCTTGCCTGGTTTCCCGCTCGCTGTTTCGTTAGCGTTGTTGCTCCGATGGCTCGTGTTTTATGTCCACGCGGTTCCGGCGTTCCCTTACCATATGGTCATCCTGATGTTGCCATTTGCCTCAATCATCCTTTTTGTAGCTGCTTGAACATCTTAATTGATCTCCTGAGCTATGTTAAAGATTTATAACAGACGTCGGCGTAATTCATTTAGTGAGCACGTAACCGTGCCTTTCCGTCTGATTGGATGTCCACACCTCTCCCTCGTAAAATTCGCAAAAACCTTGGCCTTGTGTCTCTGTGGTAAAATAATGGATATCTTGAAGGATATTAGAAACCTTGTGCCACTCTACTTCAGCCAAAAGGATAAGCAGTGGCCCCTCAATTGGTGCTAATAAGGTGTTCTCTGCTCTCTTTTACACAATACCTCAAACTGGAGAACTTTTCCTTTTTCCACTAGTAGCAGAGATGGTGAAAATTTTTTTTTTTGTGCAATATTCAAAGCCATGTGTTGATAATATTGTTAAGCTGAAGTGCATATATCAGAGTGGTGATGGTGCCAGGAACTTCTTTTGGCCAGGCCTGTGTTTCTTAGTATATGCGGCAGAGGCATGTGCAATTAATGATGTTGGCAAAAGGAGCACTGTAGGAAGAGCACACGAAATGAGAGGTTTGATGGTTTCTGCAAAGTGCTGTGCCCATCTTTTCATGCAGAAAATGAGTAAACCATTACTCCACATATGATTGGAGCAGAACAGAGCACTTTTTGATGGGGTTTGTCAGAGAGCATTCAGAAGAAGCTGTATATTAGAAGATAAATTTCATTACCCAGTTAAGAAAATATGTCTAAGGGTAGATAGGGAAAAGATAGGGCACGTCCTTTATGCCGTTACAGGGGTGGATTTTTGACTGTAAATGAGTGCCAAGCCTGTCTGATGAATTTTCATCAGGATATCCAACTATGGTGTACGTGTTGAAAATTATCTTTGGCCAGATGCTTTGCTTAAGAGTTCTATCCATTGTGACTTCCTTCCTTACCTGTGCCACTGAAAGTGGGCTAAAATCTTTATTTTTCTTCAGCTTTAGTTTTGATTAGAAGGTGTCAATCTGGTACCAGATTTTGCACTGGTTTGGTAGAACTTCTGTGTATCAGACTTCACTATGCACTGGCCAAACACTCAGCAAAGCACGTTGGGTGAAGAATTTGTCTTGCAAAAATTTTCAGGAAAATTTTTAGTGGATGTGTGCAACCCATTTACTTCACTGTTCCTTTTATAATAGTCTCTCACTCCCTTCTCTTTGTGGTAGTAATTTGAAGATTACTTTGTGTCTATGCAGGTAGTGGTATTTGTTCATTTTTGTTTGGTTGTTTTTGGTGTGTTTTTTTTTTTTTTTTTTTTTTTTGGGTTTTTTATGTTTGTTTTTTTTTTTTTTTCCTGTTCTGTGATGACACCAGCTGAAGATTTCTAGCAGTAGTTTCTTTCTCATTGGTGGTATCTCTTATAGGCTGAACCACATCTGGTCTCAAATGTCTTGTATTTCTGTTTGGAAACCAAGGTGCCTTTAGTGGGAAAATCAAAGTATTCTAAAGCTTTGTGTGATGTATAGAAATGGGATGAAGCAATAACCTGTGTTGCAATTCTCTCTCCTGTAAAAAGAAATAAAAACTCTACACATCAAAGGAATAATGTGAAAATTTTAAGTTAGACTTCGTTATAAAGTCAGAGACTATTAATTAATCTTCCTTACATATTTCAATAATCTTAAAAGCTGTAAAATGTTTGGTATTTTTAAATTTTTTTCCCTAAGAAAAAATTGGGATTGAGCCTTTGGTCTTAGATCTTCCTCCTGTGGCATGGTTGCAATGAATCTTCCAAGGTTGGGAGAATCTCTTTATCTGAGCATTACAGAGTAACTTAAGGTATATCTTTGAGCTGCTTGTTGCTATATTTCTCCACTTCGATAGACTTTAATTTTTAGACATTTGTAGAGTTTATCTGATCATGTCACTTTTGCTTTTAAAATACTTTACTAAGAGCAGATCTTTCTTAATTTTATGACAGCCAAGATATTACCTCTGATTCTTCAGTTTTGTTCCTCCTCCCCAAAAAAATTGCTCTCCAAATGACTTTTTATAGTGTGTGGCTGTTCCTTTGGGGACAGAAGCAGTGAATTTATTACCTGGGTAGTTATGTAGGAAAGGTCCAACTTTAACCCAAGGAAGGTGATTCATAGTTGACCCAAGTCTTTATAAATAGTCTTCTATTCTGCTTGGAAATACTGCAGAGAAATCTTCCCCATTTTTGTTTCAAATAAATCTCATGGAGTAAATATGGGGGGAAAAACAAAAAAAAACAACCCAAACTCGAAGAGTGTCATTAAAATCATGGAAGAAAGCAAGCAATAAATGTGTGTGCTCACCTTGGCAGTAAATTCTGATGATGTGTTGTCCATCACTTCTGCCTCCTCTGAGGAAGCTGCCTGTGGGACTGGCAGCTGAACACTGATCCTTGGAAGCAGAGAGAGCCCTTGCACCAGGCCTGTGCTTGTACATAGCGCTGGAACAGCTGGTTTGGATTTTAAAAATTCTGTTTTTATTAGAACACTGACTCTTGTTTATCGTTATTGATTTTATTGGGTTATTATTGACTGACTGCACCCCATGGGCCTATTAGTGAAGTGCTAGTAAAGCATTAAAGGAAGACTTGGGCTTTTCTGTGCTTTGTACTTACAACATTTGCTTTTATCGTGACTTTTAGCTGGCTGCCTAACTACAAATATGGGCAGCCTCACCCACCAGAGACTGAAAGGAGGACAAGAAAGGAAAGAATTTTCTATTTTTTTCAATCTTTAGAAGAACAAAACAAAGTTTTGAGGTTATTTACTGTTTTGTTTGATTAATTCTCAGGGAAATGTTTACATCTTTCTTGTCTTCCTAAGACTTCTGGCTAATATTAGAAATAGAACAAACTCATCAGTCTTACTCAAAAAATAAAAGTTATTGCAGATTCTTTTTATTATTATTTGCTATTTGATCTTTCTGGGTGGAAAGGGAAATTTATTTGCTTATTAATATGAATCAAATGATACATGATATTCAATTTAAGCCAGATCAGAGTTGGGTGAACTCTGACTGGTTGTATATCAAAATCTAGAGGTCATCTTAATGAAATTTGAGGTATCATTGACTCTCTCCTAAAACAATGTGTCTTCACATAGTGCTGTAATCTCTGGATGCTCTCACTGATCCAATATTCTTTTTCCGGTTTCTTTGATGTTATTTTTTTTCTCCCCTGCTTCATAAAAATAATCACTTTTTCCAGTATACCCCAGTTAAGGGTCATGGGCTGGCCTCACTGAGCTGTACCAGCACTGGGGGAAGAAGCACTGAGCAAGTCTTCATTGTCTCATTTGTGAAGATCCCATTCCAGGAAGTGTCCAAGGCCAGGTTGGACAGGGTTTGGAGCAACCAGGAATAGTGGAAGGTGCCCCTGCCCATGGTAGTGGGTGGGATGAGATGAAATTTTCCCACCCAAACCATTCCATGATCTTGCGATTTACAAAACACTGGAATAAACAACTTCATGAATATATGAGGGGATAATTTTCACTGAAATGTCCCCTCATGAAACTGAGAATTTTGAGAACAACTTCCTTTTGGGTGAGAAGAAAAGGAAGGAATAGAAGAGAAACACAGCAGTCCTGAAGAAAGGAAACTTCAGAAGCCATAGGGAAGTGGTGGAAGTGTCCTGGCATTTGAGCACAGTGAATGCTCATATTCCACATGGAAGCAAGAGTTTGTATTCCCAAAACTGCGAGCAGACAATCAGATTGGGATGGCAAAGAGGTCTCAAACAGGTCCACTTTGCTATTAATGGTAGCCTGTTGCTGCTCCTGACTGCTAAAAATGTGTTACGGGATAACAAAAATGGGATAAAAATGAGAGTCTTCTGCTCCTCTCTAAGAGCAACAAAGTCACTGAAGATTAATTATGAAAGTCATATTTTTCTCTGTCAAATCTGCTGCTGTGAGTAGTAATAGCTTCTCTTGAAAGCTGTCAGAAAGCAAAAACAGTGACAAAGAGATGTCTCTGCAGCATAATGTCAAGCTGAACTGGTGGGCAAACTTTATTCGGAATGTGAACAGTGTGTTTTTGGGGTTGTTATAGGAAAACAGCATCTAGCATTGGATAGACAGGGGTGAGCTATAGAAATGGTCGCATAGCCATAGGTTTTAAAGCTGAAAATTAAACAGATTTACTGCCTTGTCTCAGAAATAACCCCCAAAGTTTATATTTGTATTTACTTACCTTTGCTGTGAACTTTGAGGATGGAAAGTGTCACACAGAAAAGAAGTGCTGAAAATCAGCTTGGGGTCTGAACTTTATGCAGGAGGAAAACTTACCTTAGGATTGTAAATCCAAATAGAAGTTTGTTTTTCAAAATGATCTTAATGCAGATTCAGCTCACAAAGGAGTCCCTTGGCCACATCCAGACAATCCAATGTGTGAATGTGCCATTAAATGCAGGAAGAGCCCTGGGAACTTTCTTCAGATGCAAACACATTTTATTTTAAAAGTTTTTATTTTAACTTTGCCTTTCAGCTCCACGATGGGTGCAGCAGACAGCAGCCAGGCATCACCAGTTACTGTTTAATTTGCTGGTACAATCAAACAGTGAGATGCTCTCACAATTGACTGTGCCCACAATTTTGTGCTTGACTGCAGGTGCAAAATCGAGGATGCAAAAATCAGAACACAACTAGATGACTGCTTAAAAATTTGGTTCATTCCTGTTCAAAAATCTTTAACTGCTATTTGTCACATAAAATATTTTGATTTTTTTTTTTGAATTGGAGTTGTTCACGAAATTTACTTTGAAGGATAAAATATTCACTTGCAAACAGCTACCATATTTATACTGTAATTTTTAATGGAAATAAAAAATTATAAGGTGTTTTTATAGCCTTTATCTAGCTTCCCCCCCCAAAAAAAAATTTATCCACTTATCCCAGGTAAATTAGTGTTTGAACTGTTCTTTTTTTTTTCAAGGTGTTTTTTTTTAATAGAGTACACAAATAGTATTTGAAAATTCTACCACAGAAATAAACATTCAAAAAGTTATTTTTAACAGTAGTCACCCCAGAAAGCTACAAATACTATGAAAAATTGGATGCTGTATTCTTATCTCACAAAATATGCATATTAAAAAATGTTTTGATGCTGCTTAGACAGAAATATTGTGTTGTTCAGTAGCAGCAGCATTACACATTGACTTGTGTGAAATACAGAACTCTTCTGATAGTGATATATTTGGCCAAATTTGGCAAAACAATACCTCTGGGTTAGCCAAGTAACACAATTCAGGGACTGCTGCCTTATACATGATTGAAGTGCTTAATATTGTTATTATTTTATGGATGTCAAATGTTCTGACAACAGATCAAATGCTACAATTTAGGTTTATGGAGCTAATTAATTATTTCTGGATAGTAGTAAGTTGGATTTCCCAACTAGTCTACTTCAGAAAATGAGTTAATATTTAGAGACATGCTTTTACTGTCAGACTTAAATTTATGTTGCATTTTTGATAACTATAAAAAAGCACAGTACATTTCTGTAGTGAGATTTTGCTTTCTTTAGTGAAACTGAGACCAATTCGTTGATTGACCTCTCTTCATTCATGTGCAATTCACAATCTCCCCTTTTTGCTGTGGGACATGTCTGCTTGTACTGTTGAAATAGTGGGGGGAAGAAATTTCTCAGTTTTGTCCTCAGTAACACAATGGGACAATGTAGGACAATGCTTGGTGTAAGTCAAAAACCAGAGAGTGAAGATGGAATTTGTATCTTTGGGTTGTGCTTTGTTTTGCTTTTTGCGTAATTCTACCTAAAATATTGATTTTAATTTTTTCTTACATTTGGGGGATTGTTTTGTAGGAAGGGTGGCATTTATCTATCCAGATATTTCTGTCTGTCAAAAAGAAGTCTGGATCTGCACTTTGAGGGTTCTCAGAAATGTTTTGTAGTGACAATCAGAGTTTGTAGGACATGACCAGTGGAAGGAAGTGGCCTTCAGCCACCCTGTTGTTTCCATGTTTCCACCTTCCCAGAGCCCACTATTCTTCTTTATCCCTGTTCTTCTGCAGGTACCTGGGTTAAAGTGGAACTCTTGAGAGTTGTCTTACTCCTTTTCTGTTAATGCTTTTTTACTCTGCTCCTCCCTCTACCTCTTCCAAGACTGTTGGAATGTTTAGTGGGCACTGCAAATCTGTTTTAATAATTGTTCCTCACTAAAGAACAAACAGCCAATCCAGCAGAAAAGATGCAGGGGAATTTGGATGGGGGAGGGATTTCTGCTTTCTTTTTGTTTTCCTTCTTTCATATCATCACATTTCCTTTACCTCTTCTCCGCCCATTTCCTTTTCCCAGTCCTTTCCTCCTTTCTGTTCTTTCCCTGTTCCTTTATTAATTCTTCTTCCTCCTGTTATGTTCCTTCTCACTCCTCTCTAGCCCTTGCCAGTTTTTAACAGTCCATGATTTCAGATGGAAAATCTGTCGCCAGGGCCCCTCCTCCAGGAGCATTAATGGCCACTCTGGAAATCCTGCCCTGCCCTCCGTCATCTCATTCCAGACACTGAGGGGGCAGACGAAACAGATGGTTGGCACAGGGCTGGATGATTCACTGCTTGAAATCATGGTGCAACATTGCTGAAATTGGTGAGGGAGAAGGAGGTCTGACATTTGACAGAGCCGTGTAAAAATTGCCCGATCCAGGCAAAGTTCAGACTAATCACTTGACTGTTATTTTCCAGATGCACTGATCATATGACTGTAATTGTAAAGATTATATTGACAGTGCACCGTTTCCCAAACATGCTACACTCATTCTTAACAAAATGATTCTCCCTTGGGATGCTCAGGTCAGGATGCTGTGGGGAATTGTGTGTTGCCATTTATTCATCCTTGAATTTTCTTTTATTTTTTTTTCCTTGAGTGGGTTCATTCATCTACTTTGTGATCACACGAAGTTGTAGGTTTTCAGGTACACAGTCAAAACTGAACAATATATTTGGGCACTTCCTTTCAGGCAGGTTTCTTTATGAAGTGGGCTAAAGAGACAAGATTTAAATGTGAAAAATAAAGAAGGAACATAAATAAGCAAGGAAAATTGTAGGGCATCAGCTTTTCAGTGTGTGTCTGATGAAAGCTGAATATCCATTCATACTGTAGTCATAGAAATAGGTTTTTCTAAAGATGGTAAGATCCTGCTAGAACTGAGGCAAGTATAAGATCATATGGATTCTCTGGCTAGTGTTTACAGTTAAGATTGTGGAAATAACCCTGGCATCAAAATTTTATTGATTCCTAATAAGTAGCTGCTTGCTGTTGTCCGTTTTGGGTGTCCCCTTCAAAACAATCACTTTGGACTGAGTCTCTTTGAAGCAGAGCAGGAAATTTCCTGTAAAACCTTTCAATCAGTGAAAGGACAATTATCTTGAGCATCATGGTGGAAATTTCTCTAATCACAACAAAACCCAAACTCTTAACTGCATGAGTTGAAAAATGGCTTGAGGCAAAGGAAGAAAAAAAGATGAATTTTAGATAAGCAGTTACATTTTGGGTGCTCCTGAGAAATTCCAAACCCTTCCTCAGCCCTGATGTAGTTTGAAATGTCTAAGAATCGAGCTTAGTGAAGTTCCTTATAATTAGTCTTGCTAATTTTTATGAATTTCGGGGAGAGCATCCCAAATGTTCTCAGCCTTCTGCTGCTCCTATTGCTCTAAGCAAGGCTGCGAATCTCGCTACTTATTTAGATGTCAAAGTGGTAACTGAAATATCCTTAAATGTCAATGTGGTTTCTGTTTAACACCCTTGAAAATTAGGCCTTTGTTCACTTAAATCTGGTTCTGAAGAAGGAGAGAAGAGGTGGAACAACTTCATTTGCAGTTTTCAGTTGCTTTTTTGAATTCTGTGGGTGAAAGTTATAACCACAGTTGTTATGGGTAAGGATGTTAAAGAATGGCCAAAGCCCCAGATCATCTGTGTTTTTCCATCTGAAAGGCTGATTCTATTGTCTCAGATAAAATTAGCACCTGGAGAGCTTCAAACATGAAGGATGTATTTCCCAAGGGGTTCAGATGGCTCAAACTCCTCAAGACAGAACAGGTCTGAAAACATAATGAGCTGCAAAGTAAGAACATAAGTGAAAATACTTCATCTTAAAGAAGAGTTTGGGAGCAGATGTGGGCATCTCCAAAAACAGGGAAAGGCAGGAATATGAGGAAGACTTTAATAAACTTGATAAAAACCTTGTGGGCTGACAACTTCTAGGAAGTAAGGATTATGGATCTTTCCTTCTGCTTGTGGACCAGAGGACCTTTTCCTCTGAAATAATAGTTAGAAAAAACTAATCAGGAGATACCTGGAAGAATAGACAGAATCTGAGTGTGGAAATCCCTGTACATGCCAGGCCTTATCAGAGGTTACCAATAATTAAAAAAAAAAATTAAAAACACCTTTGGTGTTTGTGCTTGTAAACAAGAGTCCAAGTTGGTGCTGCCACTTGAGAAACTGCTGGTCTTGTGGTTTTATTGTAGAGTTGTAGAAATTATTACTTTAATGCTTCTTTTTAAACTGAAGCCCTACATCTTCTGAGTTTATAAATCTTTCTTTGATTTTTGGTTAGTTGGGTTGAGTTTTTTAATTGCTTGTTTGTTTGGCTTCTTTTAAATCTTCATGTGTAGTTGAGGTTTTCTGGCAAACTGGTAGCTGGATTCTGTTCCAGACAGAGATACCTCATATGATTTAGGTATTTAAAATCCTTCTCTAGCACTGAGATCTATTCAATACAATAAATGCACCTGAGAGAGCATTTCAGACCCACCTAAGCCATACACCTGCCTTTTGCCTTATGAATTTCTTTGTGCACTGTATGAACTTTCTGACCGTGGTGAACTTGGGTGAGAACAGGCAAACATTGAAATATCGAGCTGATATTTTGCTTCTGTGTCTCAAATCTGAGTCTTTTCTGTTCTCAGTGGGTTAAAAAGAAGGATTGTTGGTGATAGGGAGAATTAACTTCCATGGGGCCATGAATGTGAGGACCTGCTCCAGGACAGGGACCAAATTCAGCACCTTGTTAGAAAATTCGTCTCTTAATTTAAATCTTTTTGGCTTGAAAATGTCTTTGGAATGAAGGTAATTGAAGCTTTAGGGTTGTAATAACAACTCCCAAATTCTCATTATTTAGTGTAATTGATGGAAAAGGCTGAGAAGTAGAAAAGCAAAATATTGACTTTCATGCATTTAAGTTTTATTTATGTGATGCTGGTCCAAAATCACCAAAATAACTCATGACACTTTATATATAAATGTGTGTGTATAACTTGGGTCATTCTAAAAAAAGTAAGTTTCTCAGTTTCCCAAAAAGGAACCTTCTCACAGTTTATGGAAAAGCTGCAGACACACTTTTGTCCTGTCCCACTATTCTCAAACTTCAAAGGCCAGACAGGACTTTACATGAAACATAACTTGATGATTTCTATCTCAGTGATTCTCATCTCTCCTATCTGATGCTACTGAATTTAATAAATATAGGGAGTTTTTCCCCTTCCCAGCCCTTGCCTTTGGGATGGGATTTTGAATAAACACTGCTAATGTCACAGTCTCAGAAAAAAACCCAACAAAACAAAACAAAACAAAAAAAAAAAAAAAACAAAAAACAACAATAAAAAACCCCCAAACAACAAAAAAACAGACGACGACAACAAAAACCAAAAACAATAAACAAACAAACAAAAAAAAAAACCCACACCAAAATCAGAGGGAAAGAAGGCAAATGGAATGTTTGGATGAGAGAAACTGATAAAATTTGGTTTGGCAGCATTTAGCTGGGAATTTATTGAAAGTCTGGTTTACTTTCTAGGAATAAGCATAACTGCCTTATAATTCTTAAATACTTTTTTCAGGATATCACTGGTATTTTTCAGTTTTATGACTTGAAGAATAGGTATATTTATCATTATAGGCAAATGTTAATACAAATTTTGTTATTTTCAATCCTTTAAACTTAAAGGAACTGTCAAGAAATTTTTAACTATATTAAAAAGTGTTCTACTTTTTGCTGGGATTTGTGTTCATACAGAGAATTTCACTTTATTCTAAGCTATATAACTATTTTAATGCAAGTAGTCTTTTAATGGCATATTACATAAGTTTCCTTTGCTGAAAATGTATGTTAGTTGCTAGATTATGGGAATGTATCTTTTACAGGAATTGTCAAATGCAACTGAGGTTCTTGATGATTAGAAAACTGGAGTTAGATCTGAATTTCTGAACTATTTATAAGCAACAATATTTTTTAAAGTATCTCCAGAATTTGCAGAAAGTGTGCATTGCAGTTAACTGCTCTGATTAATCACTAAATTTGTCAAAGAGAATAATAAAATATCATTTGGAGGATACTTCTTTTTCGACAGAAATTCTTCTTGCCTCTACAAATCATCTGTGTGGTGCTCCTTCTTCCAGAATTTGTACAAGACAATCACAGCTAATTAGGAAAAACAGGGCTTGGTATTTCTCTTTTATGGCTGGGTATGTACCAGGCATTTACTTTAAAAAACAATCACCATGAAACTGCATTTAAAGTGGAGAAAAGAGGGAGTGGAAGGGGGGAAATTGGACCCATTTTGATAGCAAAAGCAGTGACTGTCCTGGATGGAATATTTATGGCACAATATTAAGTGGCACTTTTTTTTTCAATTAATTTTAGGTAATTTTGCAAACTGGATCATTTGTTACCAAACTTGTTCACAAGTTTTTTTGGGATTCATTTAAAGATTAAACCAGCTTCAGTAATATTTCAGTACAGGAAAGATAACGAAGGGAGGTATAACTATACCCTGCTTTTCTGAAAGGAAATCCTGGAATCCCGGAATGGTTTGGGTTGGAGGGGACATTGAAGCACATCCCATTCCATGAGATGGGCAGGGACACCTTCCACTAGACCAGGTTTCTCCAGAGCTGTTTTTCCATTTCCTGAGGAATTCTTCAGTATTGTATGGGATAAACTGGATAACTTGGTCCTGGTTCAGGCTTTGGTGATTGTGCTGTACAAAATGCCCTTGGAAGGCTCACGAGAGGATAGAACATAGAGTAGAATCAGGAATATCCCAAGTCCAACTCAATACCCAGACACCCCAAATCCCATCCTGAGCATCCTTGGCAGTGCTATCCAAACCTCTCTGGAGCTCTGGCAGCCTCGGGGCTGTGCCCATTCCCTGGGGAGCCTGGGCAGTGCCCAGCACCCTCCAGGGGGAATAACCCTTTCCCTGATACCCATCCTCACCCCTGCACCCAACACAGACTCATGCAGCTCAAGTACAGTAGGATGAACTCACACTATTTATCTTTGGATTTACGCATGTCTTCCTATTTTTAAGAACAGTTTGGAATCGCTCATCCCATTCACTACAGAAAAGCCAAGTTCAAAACTGGGCTGCAAATTAGCAAAAAAGAAGTGCTGGGATTTCCACAGAGAGCCCAGAAGTCTGTTTCACATCGCTCAGCCGGGCAGGGCACTGTTGTGAGCTGTAAATGTGCTTTTTTTCCCCTGTGTGTGGGCAGTGAATCAGCAAATGCTCCGGGAGTTCAGGGGGAAATGTCAGGTGCTGTTTCAACAGTCGGGCTTTCACAAGCTTCAGGGTGGGTCCTCAACAGGGGACCCACCTTAGAACTGGGGACCCCGTGGCAACGTCAATGCCCTTATCTCTCCCCCTCTGAATTGGGAAACCAATGCCTCCCAAAGATGTGCTGCCTGCTTTGGTTAATTGATGCCCGACCACAAACTGCTTAATAAATAAGTTCTGTCTGGAAAATATTATTCCCTGAAATCATGTCTGAATTACCCAAAAGTCAAATTAAGTAATTGAGAAAGCATCTGCTGTGTGGAAGGATGTTTGTTTGTTTGTCCTGTGTTTTGTGGTGTTTTTTGTTGGTTTTTTTTTTTTTTTTTGTTTACCAGGACAATCACTGGAGAATGTCTGGGAGAAGGTTTATTTGCAGAACCACAGCTCAAATCTCGAGATAAGGGAGCATTACAAAGAAATGGCATGGCTTTCGAATGAAGCCTACAAATAGGTTTGCAACTTTCTTCTGTCTTTGGTAAATTACCCAAGTGAAGCCAAATCACATTCCTAAAGACAGTCCCCTGGCATCCTTCAATAAACAGATTTTGCCCTGTGTATGAAATGTTTAGCTCAGTGCTTTATGAAGTAAAGGTCATCTGAACAGAGATGTTGCAATAAAGGGCTGCCTGAAAGTGCTTCCACTGAGCGTGAATAGCAGCAATATTGCCTTGAAAACTCTGGGCTAATTGATTAAACTTCCAACAAACTAATTTTAATTAGCCATACTAGCTTAACTTTCTTCTTCCTTTTTATGATTCTGAAGGTTTATTAATGGTGCATGTTCAGCCCCAGTTATTTATTAGAAAAATTAAGGTATGGGAGAGAAATATGAATATCATACATATTTTTCCTATTTACATGAAGGTTTTCTGCTAAAATGTACGTGCTTTCAGCTGGGAAGTGAAAGAAAAAATGCTTTCTTTTATCATTGCTAGTCCTTAACCACGTATTCATGCATTTGCACTCTAAATTCATATATTTGCACCCTAAAATTGCTCCTAACTCTGATACCTCTCTTAAAGCTCTTGTGAAAAAAATCACTGCACATACCAAAAGTACATCTTTTGGTCTCTCTTTAGGGTCTATTTATGTCTGTAACAATTCAACCCTGTCCAGCTTGACCTTGACATACTTGACAATTTTTCATATCTTGTTGAAGAGTAAAACCTCTGGGTGCATTGGATCTTTATGCAACAGCCCTGATTTCAAGTCTGTAATTATAAAATTAAGTAAAGACAAACCTTTTGCCTCAATATGTACATAAAGATGGATTTTAGCTATAAAATCCATCTTGCTTCATGCAACAGCTGTGAAAGTGGCATTTTGGTCCCTCTTTAACCCATCTTTCTATGGAGGTATTAATGCTTGGGACTTACATGGAAATGGGATCTAAGCTGGGTGTGAGAAGTGTAAAGAAGGTATGTGGTGTGAAGAGACCACCAGTAGTCTGAAATTTCATTTTAAGGGCAGTGTGATTCCGTCACAGGGTTTGAAAACAGACCTGCAGCCTGGTCTGTTCCTACCTCTGACACTGAACTTGACAGTGGGCACAGAATCCCAGAAGTATTTGGTTTATAAGGAACCTTAAAGGTCACCTAGTTCCAATCGCATCACGAGACCACTGTCCTTCTGTTGGGTGTGTTTCTTCCCCTGATGGATTGGGGAAGTTGTACTCTGTGTCTTCAAGGCTAAAATGTTTTGAACTCCTGACAAAACTCATGGCAGCAGCAGCATGCTGGGCAGTTTATGGTGACAGGCTGTATTTTGGAAGTGTGTACCAAGCAAGGGGATGCAGTTCAAAGGGTTGTAGGATTTTGGCAGGAGCTGTTTGTATGGAGGTAAAAATTTACAGATGTGCTGCTTCTGCAGAAGGACAGTGGGTCTGCTGCTGGGTGAAGCCCTGGGGTGCCAGGCTCCAGCTCTGTGAGCCCTGGTGACTCTTCATTCTGTGTAGAGTGGAAACTCTGGGCTTCCTCTGTGGTTTTCAGACCCCCAAACTGCTGTTCCACAAGAGGAAAAGAGTGGGAACAGTTCCTGAGCAGAGCTGAGCACCCCATGTTGCGCTGAGGCCTCATCCTGTGGCTGTGGTTGTCAGCTGTCCTTCCCTTCTGCTGCTGAGGTCAAACCAACCCACAATCCCTTTGAACTGAGCCCACAAGGTGACAAGAGTGTGACATCCCTGCTCCAGATGTGCCGTGGGGAGCAGGGACAGCCCTGACGTCACGCCAGGCGCTGCCGCGCCGCCGGCTCTGCCAAGCGCCCGCGGATGGCTCCTGTTTGTTTTGCTCCAGCCCATCTGCTTGGGAAGGAGCAGCTTTAACGAGCTGCTCCTCGCTCAGAGTTGGTGCTGGGGACCAGGCTGTGCTGCTGTGCTGGGCAGGGCTGTGCTGAGGGCCAGCTCAGGGGATGCAGATGGATGCATGGCTCTGTGACACTGCCAGCCAGTTGTCACCAGGCTGCTGGCTCAGGTTGCCCACAAGTACATGCTGGAGACTGTGGAAATGCTTTAGGGAATATGTGTTAGAAACAGACACTCCACTATTCTGAAGGCGTCGTTTAATCTGAATTTCAAGGTGGTTGAAAGGAAAAAAGGAGGGGGTGAGGAGGGAGGGAATCCTCCAACACCGTCTCTGCTGTGGGAATGTCACTGTGGGCACTGAGGATGTTCAAAATGGGACACGTGGACAAAATAAACCTCAGTGCCTCTTCTCCCTGTTTGTTTTCAGATATGTCCCCTAATGCTGTAGTGGGACAACAGCCAATTTGTTCCATGACAACTGGACTGAGGAAATGTTTTAGTTAATGAGAATAGCCCCATTTATTTAGGTGTTGAAAATCTGGGGCAAAGGCTACAACTATCTTTAAATTAGACACTGTAATAGGTGTTGATTGTGCAATGTGGACTTGGAGCTTCAGTGTGTGAATGTTAAATTTATTACAGTACCCTCAGAGCTGGGGGCTCACTTGCCAAATAGGCTGATCCACTAATTCACTTCGCTTCGAGCTGCTCTCAGAACAAAACCAACTTTCAAACATTTTCCATTTGCAATTGTAATCAAAGGACAAGCAGTGATACAAGAAATGAAGCAATGTGGGTGAAGTAGAACAAAATCATTTAGTGGGCTACTGGAGTAACAATTTAAAATGTTTAAACATGCCAAAAGGAAGGAGGGGGAAGACCAGGATTCCACTTTCATGAACAATGTATCAGAAAAATGAGTGAAAATATCAAGTGCTGGCTAGAAATCTAAGGTGAGGGTGTTCTGTTTTGTGTATTTAAGGATTTAACGCATTTGAAAACTTGGCAAGTTTCAGTGTTGGAAGCATGAACTGATGTTGTACATGGCTCTTCAGTCCAAGGGAATATCTAGCTTGGGTGGCACAGGGAATGAATGCCAGTTAAAACAGTGCTAATGAGGTTAAAGAGAACTGATCGGGGTCAATTTGTCTTCTTGGGAAGAAGCACTAAGGTGGTGAGAGGATTTTATCACCTGATGGCTGAGTTAGAAACAGGTATTATGGTGAGGACTGGGATTTTACAGGACCAGTGGATTTTGTGGTCTCTCTTCAACCACACATTCTTTAACATGTTTTTTAATGAAGTCTATGAAGTGTTCCCAAACCAGCTTCTTTTTCTGTCTTCTCCTCAGTTCTTTTATTCCCCTGCAAATGTCATAGGAAACCCTCCAGCATCTTCTCCAGGCTCAATTAGTGCTTTCAGTTCCTATTAGGGTTTTGGGATCCATCTGACCCTCCCTGCAGCCCTCCTGGCCAGTGCCTTCCCACCAGCAGAACTCTGCTCCCTCCAGTCTCTCCCAGGCAAGCTGCCTTGGGGCATGGACAGAGCCTCCTCTTACTCTTAACCACTGTTGATTAAATAAATTTAAAACTGCTTTTATATCTGATTTGTGAACACGTGACTGCTGCCTTCTGTCCTGCAGCCCATGGGTGCTGCAGGTGGCTGTCCCAGCAGACCTGCTTTATGGTCAGTGAGATGTGAGAAGGAGTAGAGAAATTGTCACCAGGTCTTTTCCTGGTCAATATTGCTGGCGTGTTTTGGTTTTGGTTTTTTTTACCCGAGGACAATCTTTCCAAATAGTGGTGTAGTCTCAAAAATGAGCTCTGGTGAGGACAGCGGTAGAAAAAGGGAATAAAGCAGATACAAATCCTGTCACAGCAAGGCTGAGAAGTCATGCTCTAATTTCATATGGGTTTTGGGATGTGTATTTATCACTGGATGTTTAAATGAAGACTTTGGTGCACATTCACCTTGCTTCTCTCAAATGTGGGAGGGCTTTGTGTTCCTGTGTCATTAGCACAGGTAGTAAAACTTACCTGTGTGGCTTTGGAAAGGGCAGGAAGGAGACTTTCCTGAGAGGTTTCTGAGTCTCTTCTGACTGATTAAAAGCTGAAGAAACTCATTTAGAAATGAGGACTCCGTGCTTTGCTTTCAGGGTTATTGTAAGTTTTGTTTACTGGCACAGGTTTCACAGGGAAGCTGCGGCTGCTCTATCCCTGAAAGTGTCCAAGGCTTTGTTGGATGGGCTTTGGAGCAACCTGGGAAGGTGTGGGATGAGATGATCCTTAATATCCCTTTTGATCCAAACCATTCTGTGATATCACTTTGGTAGATTCAAATTGGAGATCACAAAGTGGAAGGAGAGGCAAGCAGAAGAAATAAAGAAAAAAGTGTTTGCGCACTTCCCTTTTATCCTCCATGAATATTTTGGTGGGGATTCTAATCCAAAATGTAGCAATAATTCCATATTGTCACTTAAAACAATTAGATGAATGTTTTGCTGCCCAGGAGCTCATCTTACCTGGGCAGTGTTGCACATAAACCCCCTTAAGCACCTTTTAACGAGGAGTTGGAGTTAATGGCCCTGAGCTGCACTTGGAGCCATCAGCCCTTCCCAGATGGTCATTAATCCTTAGATGCTCATTAAAGATAATATTTGGTAGCTTGAAAAAAAAAAAATTCTGTGCTCCCTGTCCTTTAGACACTTGTTATTCTGCTTCCAAGATTGTCCACCCTAGCAAATATTGGACTTTTTTGCACCCCTATAGCTCCTCTGAGGATCAGGCTGGAGCTGAGGTTTACAAAGCAGGATAGTTCTTAAAAAAAACATGTATACATAATATTGCATACATAATAGATGGGAATGGTTCCAAAACAATCTATTGCATAATTACCTAATTAATACAATCTGTAATAATTAAAAATCCTTTGGAGAATTTGTAAAAACATTTTACTATGCATGTGTCATAGATAATTTTTAGACTCAGTGTCTCAGCTGTTTGCTTTTTATTTTTTTTTCCCCTTTTTAATTTGGTCTTTCAAATTGCCAACAGTCTTATTGCTGCTTTGTGGCCCAGGCACTTAACAAATTTCATTTCTCAAATGGAAGGGACTGAATTTTCTCCCCAGAAGTGCAGTTCACAAGCAAGGGCAACATTCAGCACTAACTTTTCTTTTGCAGAGACAAACACAAAAGGCACGTTTAAATAAGTGTATTCCAAGGGCTTTTTCAACTGTTGGGGGGAGTTAATAAAGCAAAATAAAAATTTCAAAGTAACAAAAATTGCTTTGGGCTCGACTTTTAAATCAAGATAGAAAAATTGATTTTGCAGATGCATTATAACCCTACTCATCTCAAAATAGTCCCACAGTGCAATTGTATCAGCAGTGCTTATTTATATTTATATCCAGCAGATATTCTGGAGCATTGTATGAACCTCTGCTTCTGTAAGTATCAGCTCCATGGCCTCTGGTGATGCCTGCTTCTGTGTTTGAGATGCAGAGGCAGGATGTGAGTCTGGCCCCAGAATTGCTTTTAACTTATCTGGAAGTGTCCAAGGCCAGGCTGGATGGGGCTTGGAGCACCCTGGGACAGTGGAAGGTGTCCCTGCCATGGCAGGGGTGGCCAGGGATGGGCTTTAAGTTCCCTTCCCACCCAAACCATGTTGGGGTGCTGTTCAGCAGAGCACAGGAGCAGTGTTTGCCCCCATGTGCACCATTCCAGCTCAGTTCTCCTTTCTCTACCTTTGAGACACCATGGGAAAGCTTTTATTTCCCTTTTTTTTTTTCCTAAGAACCCAAACAGGCATCACAAGTAAAGGAGAATGATGAAATCTGCTCTGTCCTGGACAACCTCTGACTGCAGCTGGTCCAGTGCTGCAAGCAGAAGTTTTTCGCATTTTTCTCTCTCTGTGATGTGTAAACTAAAATGGCTTTGATTAGGTGTTAAATATGGTTGGAGAGGCTCTGTCTACCAACACTTAATATCAGGAAATTCTTTCCTATGAGAGGGTGGGCAGGCCCTGGATCCCTGGGAGTGCCCAAGGCCAGGCTGGACAGGTTTTGGAGCACCCTGGTATTGTGAAAGGTGTTCCTGCCCATGGCAAAGAGTGGGATGAGATTGTTTTGAGGGTCCCTTTGCACCCAAACCATCCTGTAATTCTGTAATTCTTTATAATTTGTGCATCCTGGGATCTGTAACCTGGATTTTGCTGTTACCAAACCACCACAAGTTCTACAGTCAGGCAGCAAATTTTGCAGACCCACAATTTTGTGTCATTTAAACCCACCCTGACTCCTTAGCAGGGAGAGAAATTTCCTTTGAATAGATGATTAAGCAGAGTGGACAGCACTAAGTGTGTGGTCAATGCAGGAGGTGCTCAATGAATAATTATTAGAAAATAAAGGTTTTTTGCTTCATTGAAGTGTGGGGTTGCATCTAATTGATTCTTAATTGTGAAATCCATTTTTTATCTCAAAAGAGCCACTGATAGTTTTGTCAGCTGCATTTGTTACTCAGCTTTGCAGGATCTGGAGTCTCTAGTACCTGAAATGAAAAGATTCACCTTCCTGTACTTGTGGTTTTTGGAAGACCAGCAAATAATTCAATTTCCAGGGAAAGTAAACTGGAGAATTTGGCCTTTTGGGCTCATTAGTGATCCTTGAACACCAGCTGATGGAAAAAATCCCAAAATAACAAAGCAAAGAGGGGGGGGCTGCATCCAAACCCAGACTCTGGTGCATCACAGCAGGAAAAGGGCAGGGGATGATGCTGATGAGCTCGGTGTTGTGAGTGCCAGTGTTGTTGGATTTATTCAGCGTTAGCAAAACTGTGGGGGGAAAATGTAAAGGGGAGGTTTGGAAGCACAGTCTTCTGGAAGAGGTTTTGGGTTTATTTTTGCTTTCCTGAGGCTTTGCCTGGGTGCTGGCTGTGATGAGCACTGTGTGGGATGCCCTTGGCTTGTCAGCTGAGCCCATGCTCACATTTCCTTTCTGGAGATCACCTGTACCTCAGAGATGTAACTTAATTTGAGATGTAACCTAATTTGAGCTGTTTTGAGGGGAATTGTCTCTCCTGAGCAAAGCAGCGTTTTCCAACCTCCCTGATAAAAGTGCATGAGCATCTCTTTTGCACTCAGAGTCGACAAACAAGGGTCAGCATTAGCCCAAATGTGTGCTTTCAGTCCCCAAGCCCCAGCCCTGTGGGTCAGTGGTCACCTCTGAGGGGCTGTGAGGAAATCCCCCTTGCCCAGAGCCTCTGTCAGTGCTCCCGTGACAAACCCTGCTCCAGCTTTGGGCAGCAGGGCTCAGGCAAGTCAAGGAGCTGCTGTGTTCTCCCCAGATACATTGTGTACCTTAAGATATTTAATTCTGGCTGCAGATGTTAAGTAACTTCTTGATTTTTCATAACTCGAGTGACTAAAATACTTCTTTTTTTTTTTAATCTCTGTTTTGCAATCAGTGAATCATATGATGAGCCTAAGGATATACAGTTTGCAAATGAAATCAGATTATTATTAGTCTTGGCTATTTCAGTACAGGGAAGAAAAGAGAAAAAAAATGTGTGTACATTTTTTAGACTAGTTGCTGTTTGTTTTACCAGTTTCTCAGACACATGCTGAGGAAGGTAATGACCATACGAAATAGGTTTTTGTGCACAGGGTGGCTGGTACAAGTGGCAACTTGGAGTAACCCAAGATGCTACTTTTAGTCCACAAAATAAAAACTTAAAACAAAACTCAAAGCGTTTTTTGGATTTAGGTGAAAAGTAAGACACACATTTCTATGATTTTTTTGTCATATTCTTTTTCTTCCCCGTTGGCAGGAGATTTCTTGAGAGTAATTGTGCCAGCAAATTAGCATTTCTAGTCCTTTAATAGACATTCCTAGAGGTATTCTCTTCCAAGGAGAGCACTTCTGGGAATGACAGCAGCATGCTTGGGAGTGCTCCAGCTGTCTGGCAGTGAGGTGTGCTGAGCAGCTCTTGCCTTTCCCTGGTTGTTGGAAGACACCTGTGTCTTATTTGCTGTGTTGCACCTTGGAAGTTTTGACTCTTCAGAAGGATGAAATTCCTGCCAGGTGGCTCCTGGGAGCCTGCCTGCAACTTCTCCTGAAGTCACCACTCGGGTGTCACAGACCATTTTTAGTAATTTTTCTTGATAGCCATAATATGGGCATGACTAATGTTATTCTTTTTACACCCTTGTTTTTGTTTTCTTGTGCCTTTTCCAGCAGTCACACTAATTCCAAATGAGCTCTGGCTGTTCAAATGGTTTGTGGCCTGGTGGTGGAAGAGGATGCAGCACATCACCTGAAAGGCTGCAGTATGTTTTGTGGCACGATGTAAAACATCCTTCCTGTGGCAGCTCTCCCTGCACAGGTGTCATTACACTTTGTGTCAAAAGGCTGGGAATGTCTTTTGTCACTTTGCTCATTGTCTTCCTGACTGGGAGCCTCCACTGCCCTCACCTTGGTGCCATGGGGAGGAAGGAATGTTCTTCCCTCACCCCAGTGCCACCCTGCCCACACCAGGCACTGCTCTGCTCTGATCTGGGGCACTGTCGTGGCTGCTGCTGATTCTCCAGTGATTTTATCCTGATAAAGGCTGGAAGAATTGGGATTGTCCAGATTAAGGGTGACCTAATCCTACAGGTGACCTAATTGAGGTCTTGCAGTACGTGAAAGGAGCTGGCAAAAAGGATGGGGAAAGAACTTTATAAGAGCATGCAGTGACAGGACAAGGGGCATGGCTTAGAGTGGATTTAAACTGGCTACTAGAAGAAACTGTTCCCTGTGAGGTGATGATGCCCTGGGACAGATTTCCCAGAGAAGCTGTGGCTGCTCCTGGGTGCCTGGAAGTGTCCAAGGCCAGATTGGACAGACCTTGGAGCAGCCTGGTTTCCCACCCTGTGTGTCCCTGTCCCAAACAGGGGCTGGAACTCAGACACAATGACCAGCCTGTCCAGTGGGGAGGCAGAAAACAGTTTCTTTGGTCTGGAAGGTTGATGTAGCAGGACTTCTTAGGGCTTCTTGCTCCTAAAAACTGCTGGTGAAGTTGTAGAGCCCTTCCCACAAATCTGCGAAAATGAAACTGTGGGTAATGGCTTGCAAGGAAAGAAGGAACTTAATAACAAGAAATCTGGACTCAATAACAGAATGCTTGGGGTGTTCTTTTTTGAAGTTCAACACCTGCTGCTGCATAGAAATATAGTTTTGCTTGTTGCACAGAGTTTACTCTGCAAAATGCTTGGCAGAGCAGCAAGATTTTTCATTTATACTCAGTCCTTTCACATGTCATCATCTCACAGGCCATCTACAACCTAAAGGATTCTATGATTTTATGTCCTGTTGTACTCAGGTGTGTCAGTGACACAGTTCAGAGCTCTCTTCTGCCTTCCTCAAGTAAAATAGTCACACAAAAAGCTCTGAAAGTGCTTTTCTCTGAAGCAATCATTGCATCAACCAAGGGAAGTCCATCTCTAATACACAAAACAACCCTGGTGCCCCTCCCTCCCCCAAGACCTATTCCTCAATTTCTAATTTTGTGTAAAGTTGAAATACTTGGCCTGTTGGAAGCTTTGCAAGAATCAAGCCAAACACCCCTCATTATGATTTATTTGGGTCTGGGATAGAAACCTTTCCTATCTAAAATCAGTCTGGGCATCATGGACTCAAAGTGAAGCAAGCAGAATACATATGGATCAAATGCAGCCCATAATAACCAGTGCTGGCATTACATTATTACTGACAATTTACAGTTACAGTGCATTTGCACAGTGCTTTGTGCTGTGATTATCCCATGGAAATTTGTGATAGCTATCACTAAAGCTTACATTGAAACTTTTTTATTTTTTTTAGGCATGAAAACAAGATAAGCTATTGGAGAATTTTACAGGTGTTAGGAAAATTGGTTAAGGAATTATCCTTGATAAATTATGACTCGTGTTATTCCCCACCCTTTTCTTCTGCACAGGAGCATTTTACTGGTACCTTTTGATAAGAATTTGCAAGTAATTAGCAATCTTTTCTTTTCCGTTTAACTCTAAAAATATGCACATTTAGGAATTTTTATTTATTTGCATTATTTGATACCTGGAACTTTATGAAAATCTCTGTCTTGGGATTGAAACCTCTGATTCAACTCAAAGCAGAATTTCTTATTCTTCTGGCTAAATCACTTCTTGTGATGTTGCTTAATTTTCTTCTCACACCACCCAGATTATCTAAAAATATGAAAAAAAGCTTTGAAGTGGTGTTTTTCCCCTTCCATACATGGTGTGATGGAGCAGAAACTTGCAGAGAAAATGAAGTCACGAAACCTCAGAAAAATGCAAGTTAAAATAAATGACCAAAAAAGAAGTGAGGTGTGAAGTAGGTAAATTTTTAGTAGCTCTGAAATGCAGATCCTTGGTACATTCTCTGTGGATGACATGATTCATATAGTTTTATTGCATGCAAAGTTTATTTTGCAAATTATGGATCTTTTGACGCCACTGCAATGGGTGCTTTAGGAATCCTGGAGATACTGGATGGATGTGAATAAACCAAGCAGTGAATAGCAATACAAGAACAATGCACTGAAGGGTTTTATGTTGGTCAGAGACTAAATTTTATCCTTCTTATTAGAAAGAGATATTTATTACAAGAAAGTCTTCCTGATTTTTTTTTTTTTTTTTACAGTGTGCAATGGAGCATTATTTAATTAAATGCCATATAAGCTGGACAAGGGGAAGTTCAGTAGGGCAAGTGCACTTGGGATGCTTTATGATTTGTTCCTTAACTATGAGTGTATGGCAGGTTTCCCAAATGAGGAATCACTGCCTCTGGATGCATGAGGAAATAGGATTTCAGACAATCCATAGTCCAAAAAAAAAGGGGACATAAATCTTCACCCAGGTATCTCCTTCCTTGGAAATGCAAGAAGGCTGAGAGGTTTTTCTCCAGGAGAAGTGAGATGAGCCCACAGTGAGTGAGTGACACAACCTTGGGTCTGGGACATCAGGATTGCTTGGGGAAGGGATGGAGGTGCTGAGAGGAGTGGCCAAAATTCCTTTTAATTACAAAACCAAGCTAAAATTCAAGTGGTGAGGATCATTTATCAATCAAATAAAACATGTCCAGTTTTTTTTTACTTTAGTTCTGGCAGTATGTATTTGGCCATTTGACCTCTAGTCTTTATATTCAGTGTTAGCAATGACTTCTGTGAAATCATCTCTGAAACAGTCACCAACCTGTTGCCTCTCAAGAAAACTTTCAGAACACAAATGAACCCAAAACAAAATTCCCTCCCATTACAAAAAGTGAAATGCTGTTGGAGAGGTTGGATGCTCGTCTGAAAATACCAGTGAGAGTGATGGTAACCAAAATTTGTAGCGAAACCCAGTGTGTGCTATGGACAAATGAACTGCACCAATTAATATTAAAAACACAAGTTTGAATTTAAATTAGGAGCTGAGCAAAGGCTTGTCGGGGTTAAACAGGTCAGAGAGCCTCTGGCTTGGGCAGTTTGATATCCAGGATGCTACGTGATGAAATTCTATGATGAAATTCTTAAATTAAAAATTTAATTTAAGACATGGTTCTCTGTGAAAATGAAATCTTTACTTGGAGCACTTAGGGGGAGGTATTTTTCATGCTTGTTCATCCATATGTGTCTCATTTCATTCTGCATAAATTTGCAGCGAGTTTGACCACAGCCATGGGGTGCAGTGGAATCAGAGCACTGCTGATCACTTCAGTTGTCTGGTCAAAATGCCTTTCATGCCTTTGTTGGAAAATTTAGGGGTATTAACACCTCCTAGAATGAAAATTAGAGGGGAACGGTGGGGGATAGAAATAGTGAGAAAATCAGGGATGTGTCAGAAGACCAAAATATCTTGTATTGAAATCCTGGCACAAACCCCTGAACTATCCAGGTTAGAGCTGTTTTCTTTAGGTAATAAAACCACTTTTCTTAGAAAAATTATAACTTCTTTCACGTGAGCAACTTATTGAAGCTCCATTTTATTCCTTGCACAAATGCAGAATTGTCTTGCTTTCCCACTGATTAAACACCTCTCCATCACTTTCTCATGCCCTTCTCACACCCCCTGAAGTTGCCCAACTTCTCTGGGACATTCCCATCCATTTCAGAAGATTCTGCCCCTGTACCCAGAAAAGAGTTTCATTCTTAAAAATCAAACCCTTGAAACCAAGAGTTTCATATCAACAAACAGGGAAACAGAGCAGAGAACAATGCAAGTCCTAGAAATCAGGGTTGTTGTTGTCAGCAGTTTTAGGCAGTGGCAGAAGTTTTGCTGAACCACTGAAAGGAACTAACACTCACAAGAGGAAGATGAGCAGAAAAATGTATCACAGTAATCAAATTGGATTGTAATGAGAGTATTAAGAAGAATCTCTGAGTCAGTTAAGCAAGAAAATGTCTTTTTTTCTGGAAATACTTTCGATGGGGAAATACTGAAAGGGCTAACAGTGTGCTCAGATGTGGAAAACCTACTGTCAAAAATGAGCCAGGTTTGCTAAAATATCCCAAAAGCAGGATACCTGTTGCAACACAAAGAAGTGTTGCCCCTTGTCACAAATAGATTTCTATGTTCTGTAAACCACTCCATTATGTTTTGTATTTGATGAGACCCTAAGAATTTTCTGAGTCTAAATTGAAAATTTGAAGATGAGCATAGCAGAATTGAAGGAAAATTATAAATGAATCATGTGTTCAGTGAAGAAAACGCCCTTCCTAGTGGTACAGAGCATTTAATGAATACTGGTGGAACTGGAATAAAGCCCAGCAGAGTAACACACACAATTTCTGCGTGGCTGGAGGTATGGGAAAGGAACAAACAAAATCCTGGCACCAGCCAGGACAGAAACTGAGCACTTAGCCCAGCACAGGACATTAGACAGCCCAATAAAACTCCATGGTTCACAGGGCTGAAGGCAGCTGCAGTCTCTAATAACATGAGTACAGTCAAGGACCCTGCACCAGAGTTAATAAGCAGATCATTACAGACTCTGACCAAGGCAGTCTCCACACTGACCTAATCGAAATCCAGAATGAGCATTATCCTAACGTGCATGATGAACCAATTAGCCCAGAGCTGGGTTGCTTCCACCTGCTCTAGTATCTCAATTTAGAATGGCAAATTAAAACCAAAGAGAGACCGGAGAAGATGTCAGAGGTTGTTTAATGTGGGAAGATGGCACAGGCTTTAAGAAAACTGGGTTCCTCTGAGGCTGCAGCTCAGTGCTGCCAAGCAGGCCAGGTTTTATGGATCTCCCTGCTCCCACTGAGATGGGATGGTCAGCCCCCAAAATAAAAGATGAGTCATCGGGGTTTTTTGCTGGCTCCAGAAATGTGACCTAACAACTGTGATGCCTGAAGGTTCTTCTGCTCTGTGGATCTCTAAATTTTCCTCCTTCCTGAGGATGTTTTCTATTTCCCTGCCTTTTTTCAGGAATTGTTGTGACCATTCAGGTCACAAAAGAATTGACAAAGGGTTTGGCCAAGCTTGGTCACTGTGTATCAAGGGGTCTCATAGAGAAGTGGGAGGCTGCCTGTGCCTCTGGATCCCCCTTGGGCAGGGGCAGGATTTGAATCTCTCCTGGAGCACCTGTGTGTTTTGTTCTCATGTTCAGTTAGAAAAGAGGTTGTGAATAATCTGGAACACCAGGTTTGCTCTCCTGACTCATGGTCCTGGCCACTCTGGGGTGTGGTTTCAGTGAAAGGAGTGTGTCATTAGCCAATGCATCCTCTAAGGACAGTGAGATGGAAAAGTGGAAAAACGTTGTGCATGGATTTACCGTGCAAAGAATTTAAGAAAAGGTCTTTGCTATTTGCAAAGGCACTTTGATCCTTTCCTCTTGTGAGGATCCACCCAGAGCACCAGAGCTGTGTTAACAGAGGCTTCAGGAGTCCAGAAATGGGTAATTGGCACAACCCCCATATGCAGACTGATTTATAGGGTCATGACAACTCAGGGCAGAAAATAAAAACACAGGAATGTGGCAGAAAGAGACCCAAGCATAACACAGGTGATACTTCTTACTTTGTTTTAGGAAAATTGGTAAAAGGAAAAATAATCCATGGTCTACAACTGGCCTAGAAAATGCAGATACCAGATGATATTTTCAATACTATAATTAGCTACTAAGTGTGGTATTTATGGATGCATTGTTTTAGTACCGTTCAGTAAAGATGAATTTCTGGCCTTTTCCTTAAAGTTATTTGTTGTCTTTCCTTTCAGAGTAACCACACCAGTTAACTGTTCTGCACTCAGGGTTAGTAGGTTTTGTTTCTAACCTGCCATCTTCCTCTAGCTCTGGCCGGAAATACATTTGTTAAACCCTGTATTCAAACCCTTTAAGGATTTGTGCCAAGTGCATGAGCTCCTGTAGAGCAGAATTCAGATTCATGTGTCTCAGCTCACCTCACAGCAAAGTTTTTGTCACCTGTGGCTGCATGTGCTTGATATTCAGGAATAAGGAGTGATCTACTGGTAGATTATTATATATATTTTACATCATACTGATTTTGCAAAGCTCAGGGTTTTGTTGTTTGTAGCTTTTACAGTCAGCTGGGGAAAAGAAAGGGAGGAATGGCAGCAAAGAAAGATATTAATCCTCAAAATCTCATTCTTTGGACGCTATTCTGTAATCAAAGGGCAGGCATTCCCTGCTCTGCAAACTGCCCACACCAGTGGCCTCTTGCATCAGGCAGTGCTGCTGACTCTGGTGATTTACTGAGACTCTCATGACTCCGCACGTTTGTTCCTTTGTGGCTTTGGAGGAGGGTTTGAGAATAGTCTGCGAGATTAAACAAGAAGGAGGAAGATTAAAGTCTGTAATGCACTACTTTGGAGGCCCCTGTGCTCTGCAGGGTGGGTTTGGGGTGGGCAGAGGTTCCTGAGCACTGGGGCAGTGCCAGCACTGAGCCCCAAGTGCAGCTGGACCCACGTGGCCACGTTGGTTGGGAGTGTGACAAAGGACACGAGCACCAGGATGGCCGCGGAGGCTGACATGTGAAATAGGTGGTGAGGAACAGGGAGCACAAAGAAAGACTCCAAGGCCCCGAGTACACATACATATCCTGGAGTCCTGGCTTTAGCTGGGAAATGGGAAAGGTTTTAATTTAAAATTTGATTTAAGGGAGAGAGACTTTTTCATTAGCGTAGCAGTTACTCACTCAGTTGGGAGCTATTGGAAGAAATTAAAGTACATTTGGCAATCTATATGCTTCAAGCAGGAATGGGATCTATCTGTCTATTTATCCACCTTTCTGCCTAATCACATAAATTCCATGATATCCAGGGTTACATTTTCCCTTTTCTCAACGGCTGCAAAATCTGCCTGCCTGAAACCCCACTGAAAGGAGAAAGTTAATATCAATGTCAACCACTCTCTTAAGTTTTTGTATTACTGTTTCTTTCTGCTGTTAAGGGATGGGTTTTCTCTCCATCAGCTGAAAAACCACAGTTGCAAACATTTTGTTATTGGCGTTTTTTTTTCTTTTCAATGACATTTGCCAGGGAGGAAAAAAAAAGGAAAGCAGGCAAAAAGAAAGAAATGCAAGTAAAAAATCTAAGACAAAACCAGAGGAGAGTGGTTTGGGGAAGTGTGTGTTGTGTTCATAGCCCTGTTTTAATATACAGTTACCTCCTTTCACATGGAGCTTAGCATAAAGTTTTGTAAGTTGTGGGGCTTTTTTTTTTCCTCTTTTGTCAAAAAAAATTATGAAAGTGTCGCTTTTCCTTTGCGGTTAATTCAGGAGAGATCCTCAATTCGAGCAGGGCACATTTTCATGCAAATACAGCAGCACAGTTTCCAGCCCCCTAATAGCTTCTTACAAATGATGTGCCATTACAACGAGGTTTATTTAAACAAATTTAATACATCTTTAATCAAGCTGGAGAGCATTTTCAAAGGTCACGCTCCAAATCAGGATCACTGTTCAGAGCTTATCAAAGTATTAGCTTAAGGGGGAGGGAGAATTATTTCTTGGACAAGTAATTTTAGGCAAATCTTTATTTACATTTTTATTCAGTTATTAAATTTTATTCCTTTCCCTCCTCCTCCTAGTCTCCATTTATGAACCTATAAGAAAGTCTGTAAATGGAGCCATAAGCATATCACAGCAGTTACTATTTCCAGGGGCTATTCCTTTGAATCGACTGGGCCCATAAAAGCAAGGATGAAGTCACTTTTTTTTTTTAAAACACAAGCTCTATGTATCCATTTCATACAACAAGCTCTTGCCTGAGGATCTGGTATTAGGATAAATATATTGGATAGATTTAAATTAACAAAATAAGTTAAAAACAAATTCTGAGCATAATGGGTATTTAAAGGTTCTTGCCTGTTCCTGCTGCAAGAGGATAATTGTTGATGTGAAGTCATTAGGACTAATGGGAGCTGCACTAATGGAGCCCAGAAATCCACCCCAGCTCACACCTCTGGTGTCATTCACTGGGTATTTATCTGGAAACAGGTCAGAAGTGAGCACACAAGGACTTCTGACCATTGCAGCTAATCCCAAAATATGGGTATTGCACTGAAGGCATTGCATTTTCATTTCACTAAATGAAATTCTGTTGGTTGTGTTTGCAGCAGCACATCTTCGCTCTGATCAGGAAGTGATACAGGAACTGTCCAAAGCTCCTGTAGCTTTGCTTTTCCTTGGATTGGTGTTGGTGGTGATCCATTTGCCTGCAGGGACACTGAGATTCCACTTACAAATTCACTGGCAATAGTTATCCCTACCAGCTCATTCCTCTATTTCTTTCTCTTAACATTCAGAAATTTTAAAGATGTTCAGTGTTAACACTCTTCTGTGACTCTAAATTACATGGCTGGCACGTGGTTTGCTTTCATTGCATATTTGTGTTATGCCAGTTTTAGTTCCTTTTTTCTTTTTGTTTTGTTATGCGTTTGTTACATTTGGAAATTTGTTCTCAGGAATGTTTTGTTTTGCCGTAATGGGTTGTTTGACCTCTTTTGGTTCCCAGTTCACAACAGGGAGGTGGCACTTGTGCTCATAGCAAGGGTTTCATTCCCCTGGTTTGACAGGCAGTGGCTCTTCCCAGGACATAATTGGGTGTATATATTAAAATATTTCTGCTGCAAATGTTAATGTGGATGAAGCTTTTGCTACCATTTGTAAAATATGAGGAGGATAAAGTAACAATATAAGTTGGAAGTGAAGAAACTTTAATTCTAATCTCATCCTTGAGGATCTACAGAAAAGAGGTAGTTATCAAACACCAAATTGAACATATGCTTATGAAAATAAAATAAATGATAGCAAACAAACCCAAACTATGATGCCAGCTTGCTCCAAGTTCTTAATGGTTTATGCAGTAGAAATTAGTTTGTTAAAAACTGGAAATATTTAGTCTGAAGGTGCTTACTGGTGTGTTGTTTGCTGTTAAATTATATTTTTGAAAAGAAATAGATTTGAAGTTATATGGAATATTCTCTTTTGAAGCTGTCTGAATTAAATAGAGTATTCAACCAATCTAATTCTGTTCTTAGATTTTTGTGTTCAAGAAATTGTGTCCAGCTTGGGGACTTTTTTTCAGAGCTCAAGATTTCAGGATGAGATAAGAAATCTCCTCATCCTTCCCATTTTCTTTTGTTCCTTCTATGCTATCAGAAGTATCTAAACACAACAAGTTTATTCAGCTAAAGGAAACGGTCAGCTGGTGCACTTTCTGCTCATCTCCAGTTTTTTGACGCTGCAGAAAAAAAACTGCTAATTTTTTTTTTTTTTTTTTTTTTTTTTTGCTTGAAATGGTGTGATTTGGGTCTGAAAGAAGGAAATTTAATGGCTGGGATGGCATCGTGGGCACTCCCTTGATGCATACGAATCGCATCTTCCAATAGGCACGGAGAGCCAACAGTGCTGCTCAAATTTCCTTTTTTTTTATTTTTAATGCTATGTGACAAAACTTGATGCGAATTAACCGAGTCCCCTCTTGATCTTCTGTTGAATAAGTAGTGGGCTGAGCAGAAAAACAAACAACACGGGGCTGTTGGCACTGTAAACCCTAAGGGTTCCTTCTGAGAGAGACTGGGTTGGAGCAGAGTAAATAAATAGGTCAGCAGCTCTGCAGACAGCATCCAGGCCCTTCCAGGACTGCCTGACCCATCAGGCAGTCAACAATTTTGGTCGGATAGTGCCTTAATATGCTCTAGTAGAGCCAAGAGGACTCTTTCTCTGGAAATAGCCACAGTAGCAGAAGTGTAATTGCCCCATTCGTGCTCCGAGGGTCGTGTTCTGTCATGTACTGTGATAAATGCTCAACACGTTTGCTGTAATGCTGTCATTTATTCCTTGTAATAATCCAAGGAGGTGATGGTTATTATTAGCTGAAAGCATCCAGTATTGTAGTGGAGGATTTGTCTGACCTCTTCTAAAAAAGTGCAAAAAGGGAAAAATTAAAGAAAAAAAAAAAGAAAGGCGTTCTTTGCAGTTGTGGTGTCAAATTTCCACCGCTGGAAATTTGGAAATTTAAAGAATGGAAATCTATTTGTCAGTGCCAAGCAAGGCACATGGCACAACACAAAAAACAAAATAGATGTCTAACCAGCAAGAAAGCAACAGGAAATGAAAGTACTGGGTAAGATTGGAATATATACATTTTGATAAATGTACCAAGCATATGGTATCCAAAAAATAATGTTGATCTGGTAAAAACAAACAAAACCACCTCTGTAATATGATATTGATCTTGTGACAACCTTTTTTTACATTATTAGTGAGTTCATATATCTTTTTTTTATGAAGTTCAAGTTTATAGCCTGTGCTATAATGAAAATTTCAGGACTTTCACCTAGTTTTCTTATACATTATTGGGAGAAGCGTGCAATTATTTTCCTCTTTCAGCATGTGCTCCCAGGAAAGACAGGGAGAGATGGGGATATAGAAATGAGTTTTAGCATGTGAAAATAAAGACTATTTGGCATTATAACCCCAACCAACCAAGCAAAGAGTGTTTTTCATGGTTACAGTATTCAGGAATAGTACGTGTTCTTTGGATATTTTGTCTGGAAGGTCAGAGAGTTGCTTTAGATGAATTTTGGATTTTTTTATGGAGCAGGCTTGATGTTCTGAAGTTGGGATGCCCACAGACACATGAGTGTAGAAAGTGTCTCACTACTTGCAGGCTGCAATTCCTCTCTAATTTGTGGCTTTGGGCCTTGTTTTGAATTCCCACAGTACTTTATTGACAACTTATGATCATGTTCACCATACATATGAGGAGGATAAATTGTACAGCTGTCCTTCAAAAAAATTTTTTTTAGTTTTTTTTCGCTTCTCTTCCCCTTCCTTAAAGGATAGAAAACAGCATAGGTATCTGTCATGACAGTGGATATATCATTATTTTTTATCTGATATATTGGGATCCTACAAAGGAGTACTAGTCCAAATTAAGTGCAGTTCTTATTTCTGTAATCTCACCATAGTTCTTATGCCTTTTTTTCCTGGCCCAAGCCCAATTTTAAAGTAACCCAGAGTATCCATGTTTTCTGTGCCAGCACTAAGATTCAACCTTCATGCTTAACCTAAGCTGTACTCGGTTTCTCCCCATATAATTGCACTGTGATTTGGAGAAAAAGTTCTTGAGTTTTTCCTTGCAGAGCTGCCCTACACTTCCTTACCATTTTAAATCTCTGGAGAGATTGTGTCAGAATTTAAAAGTGCCCAAAGCTGAAATTACTCAGTATCTGAAGAATATTTTTTAGAAAGCTGAGGCTTGGTTTTTCTTCTTTTTTTTTTCCCTCCTCTCTATGAATCTTGAGTTGCTGGGTATTTTTTTATTTTAATTCCTAGTTTGAGAATGATAGGCCAGTTGCCTGTCTAGTGATAAGCATTGCATTTTCAAGATTATGCCATGAATAATTATTTCTTAAGAGCCTTTATTTTTCCCCTTGTGAATCTCTCAGCACTTTTTTCTCTCCCACTTGCTCCTCCTGGTTAACATTTGTTCAGTGCCACTCTGCCAGCAGGACAGTGTGGGACCTTCTCCCCTCCTTAGGTGGAAATCATTTCCTTGGTGGGGATGTGAAGCCAAATGGGTGGGACAAAGAGAGGCAGAAGAAGGAAGAAACAGAGGTTGGAAGCAACCTGATCTAGTGGAAGATGTCTATGGCAAGGAGTGAAATGAGATGAGCTTAAAGTCCCTTTCAACTCAAATAATTCTGCAACTCTATGAGTAAATAAATCCAGACCAAACTCTGTGTGCATTGCATCGGCAGTGATCACAAAAGAAGTACTGACAAGTGTTTCAGTACTTGGTGTGTAGTCTGAAAGGAAATATTCTGAATTTACAGGCCAAAAAGACTGTAGCAGTGCCAGCCTGAATGGGAGGTGAGGAAGAAACGGCTCCAAACCCGCTCAGGTTTGGCAGGGTGGGAGCTGTAGGCATGGAGAAAGCAGAGCCAGGAGAGGAGATGATCAGCTAATGTCCTCACAGCATTCATGTCAGCACCAAAGTGCTCTCAGGGGGGTGAGTGTGCTCACGAGGAGCTCAGCATCCCACGCTGAGACAGAGGATGCTAGCAGGTACTAACAGGACACTCACAAACTCTGTGCTCAGACACCAGTGAACAAGTGAGGGAAAATCAGCCCAGGAACTGGCTGGCTGCAGCCCCCAGGAGTGAGCTGACAGAGAGAAAAATTCCCTTTGCTGTGAGCAGCCCTCCCACGGGAGTTCTTGGAGTGTCCCACGGCCACAGGCAGGGATTGAGGACACCTTGGGATGGCTCTGATGGAGCCAGAAGTGACTTCCCAGCTGAGGGAGCGTGAGAGGGACCTCAGAGGCAGGGAAATGAGGTGATACAGAGCAAGAGTAATTGTTTTGGAAAAAAAACCCTCACTCACTCCTGTTTTTCCCGTGGGGAGGTTGGAGAAGACAGGCCAGGAATGAGGAGTGACCCATCTGAGCTCCGTGACTCCCTCCCTGCTCCTCCAGGGAAAGCATCCCTGTCCTTACTGTACATGGAGAAACATCCCGGTTTCCCACATTCTAAATCAATCTCAGGTTTAAGTGAAGGTGCAGCCTTAAAAGTTATTCCAGCTCCACTGTTTCCCCTGATAAATTACATGAATAACATTTGAGACAATGCATTGTTAAATATTTATGTCTAGTACTATAGAACCAGAAAAAGCACAAGAACCCCTAGAAGAATAAATATATTTACCTAAATAAATTACTAAGACAAATATACTCCTATGTGCTCTGTACCAATAAACAGTAGGTATTCACTAAATTGTGGAATATAAATGGCTCATTTCCTCTAAATGTACACTGAAAGATCTATAACATGTTACACATTTCCTGTGCTTTGCATATATATTTCAATATTCATCATGAAAAGGCTTGCTTATGTGTCAATATACATTACTTTGCATGCATTAAGAAAATATTTTTTTAATTTTGCCATTACAGATGTGCATTGCTGTGGGGGGGTGCTGGCGAAAGCAGAGGCTTTATTTCATGATTAACCCTTTGGTGGCTCGTCCTGTTTTATCAACGTGACATTTGCACAAAATGAATTGCTTGCTTAGACACAGCTAACTAAATAAAAGCAGGCCAGAGCTGATAGTATGAAAAATGGATTTTCATTACTGTTTCATTGATTCTTGTAAATAAGGGCCTGAGGCCTGCTCCAAAAAGGCTGCAAACAGTAATAATTTAATCTGAGGTGACATAGACCAAAATGTATGTGGACAAAAATCATCCTTGAATATTAAACAACAGCCTGAAGACAGAGAAAAGTGTTGCAGGCGAATTTAAATGTATGCAGATCGGTGGGTAACATATTTAAAAACAGAAATTAAAGATTCCTGTCATAAATCACATTTGCTGCCATGGATATGCCTTGTTATGCTGGTGTTTAAGGAAACCTGAAAGGTTAAGGCAGTTGGTGCATTAAATCGTACAAGGATAATTAATACTTTTCTTGTGGCTATTTATAAGAAATGGAAAATATAGTTAGATCAGCTGTGGCACTGTAGTAATTTGAGGGGGAAGAAACGAAAGTATGAGTCAATAGTTTTAACTGGACAAATGTCAAAAACTTAATGAAGCAGTATCCTAATTTGGAGGCCTTTTAAAAGTTACACGCGAAAAAATGAGACAAAATAGTTTGTTCTCGTATTGCACATAAGGTTTTGTTGCTTTTCAAACATTTAGAACCTGTTTAATAAAAATAATTGAGAATAATTTCCCTGACTGAAGTTTAAAAGAAAAAACACGGAATCTGTCAGGTCTTGACTCCAGAATCAAGAACTTTGTTTTTTCTTATATATCTTCTAATTAAAAAGACCACTATATTTTGCTATAAAATAGCCTGAAACTACATGTAAGAACATTATTTCACTTATAGTAGTTTGACTTATTACAGTATCACCTAATGCTCAGGATGGCTCATAGCAAGACTAATGTAGAAAATAATTTTCCCCTTCAACCTGCTGAAGCATTAATCCTTTTTGTCTTTCCGGTTTTTTTTTCTGTTTGGATTTTTTTTTGTTTTGCTTTGGGTTTTTTTTTGTTGTTTTTTTTTAACTTGGGTTTCATTCAAACAAACCCTTCCAACTACCGTAATTCCCCAGAGAAAAATACTCCTTCATCACTCATTGAGCTCAGGTTTATGATCAGCCTATTATTTAAAATTCTTATTTTTCTTTTCTTTCATGAATAAAACCAATAAACTTTAGTGGTATCAAACATTATTAAGGGGTCTCAGAGCAACAAGACAGAAGGTTTATATGACCAAACTCTCTTAATATAAAGGAGTTGTATATTTTCAGATGTCACTGCCATTCATCTCTTCTCTCTTTCTCTCTCTCTCTGCCCCCCTTAAGCGAGGAATAAAGATCCTATTTAAAAAAATCTCACCAGCATGTAATAACTTTTCACCTGTTTCATGAAAAGTTAAACATTTGGAATGCAATTTGCCTCACTGTTATTTTTATTCTGAATGAAAACAGGAAGTATTTCTTTCTTCAGAAGGGATTAAAAGAAAAGCAAGGCAAATAATCTAAGAAAATTAATATCAATCTAAAGATGACTTGCTTTGAGGGGTGGGGGGAAGTATTTCTCAAACCTCATTGAATTTCTGATCTATTTGGAGAAGGTTTAATCTATCATTGTACCAAAACCAAACAATTTAGATTTTTGAAACTTTAATCTGGTTTTGATTTGCAAATATTCATAAAAATTGCCATGGCTTCATGCAGATCTTTGGAAACAAATATTAGTGATTTTTTTTTTCACAGCTCTAGCTAGAACACGCTGTCTTTGGCAAGTTTCTGTTTGCAACAAACAAAATGTGATACTTTATAGGTTATAATATTCATCATTACCCTGATGTGTCATTGCTATGTGGTGTCACGCCCTGCTACTTTCTGGACAGTGTTTCCAATTTGATTATGACAAACTTTTCCTTAAAAACTGAACTTTAAAAAAAAAAAAAATTATAAGCTATTAAATTAATCTAAAATAAAGAAAAATTTGCCTTTGGAGAGTTGTATTGCAAATAAAAGATGGGTTGTGAAGTGCATTCAGCATGCTGACTTTCCAAGAATTAGCTGGAAAATAGTCCGTGTTCAAAGAAAAAAAAAGTGTGAAATTAGAAAATTCAAAATCCGAAACTCACAGCTTTATGAGGCTTCTGTTAAAATGGAGAGAAGGAAAAGTATTTCTTTGTAGTATTCCTTAGATAGAAATGTGGATTTAGCAAATGATAGCAGTGTTTTGTTGTTTTGATATATGATATTTTCCTTCTGTAATGGTATAAATGTCTGACTATCAGAAGCTGAACTGGTTATGGACTTTTCTGGTTAGTACATTTTCAAAAGAAGGTATAGTATAATGATCTGTTAAATAAAACCACTTGTATTTAGTCACACCCTCCTAATTCATGAACCATATCTTCATAGCTGAACATCTCCCACACTACAAGTAGTCAACAATTGGTTCTGGTGGTTGGAGACTTGCAGATATTTAATATATATATAGGTTTTTTTATAAAAAAAAATAGTTTCACAGCCACTCTATCAATAAAAGCAGTGTAACTTTTTATCTCTGCTACAAAGCACACTTTCCATACAATAACTATAAACTGTGGGCAAAGTTCTTCTGACAGCGGTATGTTCAACAGAAGGAAAATGTCTCGAACATTATATTTTGATCTGGATAAACAGGCAAACTGCAAAGAAAGATGTAAGGCTCACGTTCGCAGAGCAAACAATTTTTTTCCTCTTTTAAAATTTTTAAACTCATAAACAAACAGCATAAAGTCACAGGATCCAAAAAGCCTGTAAATCTCAGTCTAGAATTTTAAAAAGTGGTTTGAACCCAACTGTGTTTATCTTTATTTTGCCTAGACATCTGCCAGTACTTTTTAGGCTGCTGCTGCTCGTTAGGCCTGAGCAAATAACTTGTAATTATTAATGTTTTCCTTGAATTTATACTACATTTTCTGTGTATGAAATATGTGAAGAAGATCATGACATTTTCAAATGTCTTTGTTATTGGAAGTTATTTATGAATTTTTCCATGGCATATTTTTCCCCGTGGGTGGTATTCACTTTTGTGCATGCACAGGGACTAAGCAGTACTTAGACCCCACTTAAATCTTCAAAATATGTCTTGTGCAGAGGATTGATTTTCATGCAGAGGGACTTGTATATTTGATCAGAGGGATATTCATTTTGCTATTCAAACAGATATTTCCAGGAGATAAGCAGAGATGCAGCAGCTCTGGATGCGTCGTCCGGCAGCTCTGGAGGAGCCACATGTAAATCAGGCTATTTCTATAAATAATGTACAGTTCTTAGAGGGAAAGACTTAAAAAACACAGAGCACCAAATTGTGCTGGTGTTGTTCTTGAGTTAATTCTCAGCAAACACAGAGCTCCCCATGAGCTGCAAGTTTTCATTAAATAGCTCCAACTTTTCTTCCCCCTTCAAGTCCAAACTGCAGGTTTTGCTATGTCATGGGTGGTTGTATTAGGAAGCCAATACTTTAATTAGTTTGGTTTTTTTTAAATTTAAATTAATATTCATTTTCATTGTGTGATTGGAAGACCTCCAGATCAATTGGGAATCTGCGACTCTTGGGCTTGGAAAATAATGAACCCAAATGGTGCTTTGGATATCTTTCATGAGGAGAAAAAACTATGAGCTATGTGTGAGTGGCATGGAGGGGCCCAGAGCACTGAAAAAGGAAAGCCCTTGGTGCCATAACCCTTTCCAAAGGCAGAGGGGATGGGGAGGAAACACAGTGACATGGGAGGGACAACTGGGAACTCCAACTGCCACATAGCAAAAAATTCCCCAGCAAAAGGACTATGGCAGCCAGAGCCAGCGGGTTCATTCAGGGGTGAAGGGGGTAAAGGGATGCTCAGAGCAGGAAAAATCACTCTTGCCCAAAGGACGTGAGGTCAGGCATGACTTTGGCCATGCTCATTTCGCTCCTCACTTAGGCTAACTCAGGCTTCAGCTTTTTCATGCCAAACACCAAGGCCTGCACCTCTGCCTTTAATCCATTCTGGCAGTTTTTTTCCTCTTATGGGAAGCTTTTTTAATTGGCTTCATCTTCCTCAAGCCAAATGTTGTGAGCTTTCTCTGCTCCCCTAAGCACCAGGGCTGTTGCTTCTATGTCCACTCCCATTAGATGACTCCCATTACCAGTTCCACCTCCAGCATGATTCATAAAGTTTAAAGCCAAAAGGAATGATTAGATCATCCAGTCTGACCTCCTGTATACCACAGGCCATTAAATTTCACCGAATTACCTCTGGATTGGTCCCAATAAGTTTTGTTTTTCTGAAGAATATTTTGGAGAAATCACCCAGTCGTTGTTTTGAGTGATCAGGGACTGGATTGTCCCTGTAGCCTCTTCGTAGATTATTCCTGTGGTGAATTACAGTTGATTGCAACAAAAGGGTCAAGAAAAACATTGAAACACTCTTCCTTAAATTCTGAAGATTAATTAGCATCCTCTACCTAATCTGTGGATGATAATCTTTTATAGTTCAAATCCTGTTTCACTGAAGATCCATGTAAGCATATAGGTTGTACATAAAAGAGTGGGAGGTTTTTTGGTCAGAACTGGCTCTTTTCCCCACAGAATTTCTAAATATTTTTTCTCAAGAAATCCAGGAAAATATGTCAATTTTATCAGTATATTACAGGTATGAGTGTGTGTATTCATTCCTGTGTAATGTGTGACTCCACAAAGTCCAAAGTTGACAGTAGCCTGTCTCCAACACTGGTTAAGGAAAAGTGTAAGAACAGGCCAGGAGGAGAGAGACTCCCCTGGCACACCCTGCTGATGCTGGCAGTGAGGCAGAGGTGACACAGCTGTGGCCGTGTCATTGTGTTCTGTCTCCTCCACTGTTTCTGCACAGACACTCTGGTGATTAATCCCATTTAAAACTCTCATCTTCCTATTGAGTTCTAGAGCTCAGTTGTGCAATGTGTGTCTGAAACATTTGGTTTTGTTAGGTTGCAGCTTGGTACCTCTTGTCTGAGTGCTGTTGACTCCATGTTTTATTAGAAAATATAGAGTTTGGTTTTTGGTCTCTCATTTGGTGCAATTTCGTGCAACTTTTCTCAAGTATTTCTAGTGCTGACCTATTTGGATCCTTTCTTTTTGAGAATTGATGATCTCTGATTATCCCGATTTCTCTTTATTCTATGTTGGTGTCAGTTATGCATTTTTCAAGGTGAGGGTGATAAGAAAACTGAGAGTTCAATATCCAAGATACAGGAACACAGCAGATTTAAAAAGAATAATAATGAATTATCGTAGAATTCCACAATGGTTTGGGTTGGAAGTTTAAAGGTCCTATTCTACTCTTCCAGGGAAGGCAGGGACACCTTCCACTGTCCCAGGCTGCTTCAAGCCCTGTCCAGCCTGGCCTTGGACACTTCCAGGGATCCAAGGGCAGCCACAGCTTCTCTGGGCACCCTGTGCCAGGGCCTGCCCACCCTCACAGGGAAGAATTTCTTCCTTAGATCTCTTCTAAACCTTCTCTCTGTAATGGTTGTGACTCTTTTATATTTCTTTTCTATTAATTCCTATCCCCATTTTACCTTCAGAGTACACCTGATCATTGTGACATCACCTATTTGTCACCTGTGAGTGATTTAATGACTCCAAAGCTTCTAGTTCAAAGTCTGATATTTACTAAATGCATCTTATAATTTGGAAGAAATATATGTATATGTTTTAAATTGTTTTACATATGAACTAAAGCAATAGGAATTTGTTCAAATTAAGTTATCTTGAGGATGCCTTTGGCCCTACTGTGATCTGGCTGCTTACTATTTTATTTAAGCAAACATTTTTCCTATCCTGCATTTCATCCGAAGAGGGCAGCTATAGATGACCCAAAAATTCTCTTTAACCATTACTCTTACAATTGCCACTGTGCTTGAAATGAAGCTTTGGTACTCAAGACACACACACACACACATTCCAAATAAAAATCCCAGAACAAAGCTAGAAAAGCATTTAACTCTCATCTGTAAATAGCCCAGCTAGCTCTGGGAAGCAGTAGAATACATTGATTTTTACGCAGGAAGCAGGAGCTCGTTATGCATTGGTCCCCACCCCTCTTTCTAGACCCATGTGGAAATACATGTGTTAAATAACCCACCACTTCAGCAATATACCCTATTTATATTTTATATAAAATAATAATCTGGGCCATGGTACTTTGAGTGGTTCACAGAAGCACAAGAAGTCATTAACCTAATCCGCAACATAACATGATGTAAATCATATAAGATGTCATGCATTTTTAGAGGAAGTATTATTTTGAGTGAATACAGACACAGCTATTTGGCATGATTTCTTGAAGGGGATGGGAGTGTTGTGACCCAGAAAATGTGCTGCATTTATTGCTTTGACTCAGGATGTCATGAAGCTTCACATAAAAATGGAAGTTTCAAAACAACAACTTAAAAAAAAAAAAAAAAACTAAAAAAAAGAAAGTTAAATACCAGGAATGTCTTTGTCTAGCTCTGGATTGGGCTGTGCTGAAGTGAGCATTCCAGCCCCTTGTATTCATGTCTTTACCAAGTGTCACTTCAAAGAAAACTTATAGAAACCAGAAAATTCTTCGTTATGGACGACAAAACTAAATTAATGGTGCTAGTTCTAGTGCTGTAAAAATTATACTTTTTTTTTCTTAAGAATGAGAAAAGGAAAATCTGAGTAATTACTTACAGGACACTGTATGTGACTCATTTTTTGTCATCACAGCTGTCTACACAAGGTTTTAAAAATCTACCTACTCTTGTATGTGCTTGGGTAATAAAGATCCAGCCCATATAAAGCCAGATCCAGAGCTTGCTGAAATCATAGGGAGGCTTTGTAAATATTCCAGTACTCTTGGATGCAAGCTCTGCACTTAGTTCTGCAAATCAGGATGTAGTAGGATTTTTCATAGGAGTAAATCACATAATATTTTTCATAGAAAGTGAAGTATGTGCAGAGGAGATGCTGCATGCTTGGAGCATGAGTTCAAAGAAGTGGAGAAATCATCAACAAGTTCCTGGCTGTGTCCCATATGGAAGCAGGATACTTGCAACCTCAAAGTGGTAAATCCCACTCGTTAAATTTCCTTTAGAAAGAGTTACAAATCACTGCTTTTGAGCTCATCTGGGAGCTCCACAAAAGCAACTTCAGAAGATTTTATCTTCATTGGAAAAAGTTCTGGTAGACTTCCATGAGTTTTATCACAGAATCACAGGATGGTTTGGGTTGGAAGGGACATTGAAGATCATTTCATCCCACCCTTGCCAAGGGCAGGGACAGCTTTCACTGTCCCAGGCTGCTCCAAGCCCTGTCCAGCCTGGCCTTGGGCACTCCCAGGGGCAGCCACAGCTTCTCTGGGCACCCTGTGCCAGGCCTCAGTATCCTCATAGGTCTGTACTTGCCCCTTACTCTATTCCATGGCAGGAAATCAGTATTTTATAGTGACAGTATGAAGAGACCAGGCTCCTTGCTCCACTGTGATGGAAACCACATTCCCCAAAGCTCTCCTCAGGCACACAGGAAGGGTTGCACTGTAAATACCTGAACTTGTAAATGCCATCTAGAGCTATGCAACAACTTTCCTGAGTGTCTTTGACTCTCCCTAGGGATTTTTTTTTGTTTTTTTTTTTTTTTGCTTGGAGGTAATTCCTAAAATCCTGCTCTTGCCAGCCTTGTGACAACAGGAGAAAAGTTGCCGCCCCGTTATCCTCACCCAAACTCAGGCAGCAGTGGCAGAGCTGTAGCTCCTGCAGCAGTTTGCAGCCCACTTGTGCAGGCTTAAGTGGCTGATGTAGTTAGGGCTCTTACCCTAATGTGGCAGCACTCAGCTAAATGGAACCTATGATCTCCTCTGAGGTTCATCCATCATTATTCAGAACCTCTGCCTTGTGCCGTCATGCGGGCAAACGCTTTCATGTATTTATTCATCTCATTGTGAGAATTTCTGCAAGCATATGCAGACCACTAAGGCCAGCAGTGATTAAAGCCATGCAGCCTTGAGCAGATGTAGACACTTTAGTTCACCCTATTCATCCTGCTGGAGGAGTCTAAATCAAGTATTTTCGGCACCAGGAAGAGAGCTCATCTGTTGCTGAAGATCACTGCTCTCCCCAAATATCTTTCTTAATCGTTGTCTTGTTATAATACTTGCCTGTTCCATAATTCATTTTGTGCAGAATGGAGCAGTGAAATGGATGCTGAACTTTTCTCACATTCCCTGTGTCTGGGTGACTCTAGTAAAATCCTGCTTTTAAGGAGGTAATGGGAAGGAGCTGTGAATCCTGGAAAGGAGAAGAAATCGTTTCGGTTTGATAATTTGTTACCTTTCCAAAACAGCAGAGATGTGAAGGGAGAATGTGAGAGGAAACAGCATCCGTGGAGAGAGAGGATTCAGCCAAAATGATTTTAATTTTAATAGGTGATAAAATCCAGGCTGAAACTGGCCTGTGACACACAGAGCCGCTATTTGCAGCAGCACACTTTTAACCGCAGCCATAAAACATGTTTTTCGTCTAAGGAGCATTTCTCTACTTGGTTAATTTTTGTGAGCCTTTCATTTATACAGTAGGTCATCCTCCCAGACAAGCTTTCTGCTGGCCCTGGAGCTCCAAAGGAGCATTTGATTCTCTGCTTGGACCCTGTCCTCTACCTCTGTTCCTTGCCAGCCCAATTAGCCTTACACTGCATGGCTGTCAGTAGCCTAACTACCTTGGAGCCATCAGATTAAAGTTTCCCTTTCCCAACTACTCTATTCATCAGGAATCCAGCACAGCCAAGGTTTGTATAACCTGCTATGCTGAGCCCTCCCACTCAATTGATTTCTGATCCCTAATGAACCATAGGCTGATGGACAATTACTCATCTTGCTGAGACATGTGGGGACTGTTAAAGGCAGGGTACTCGGGAGCTTGTGAAACTCTGTGCTTTCTTATTTAACATTAGCTGTAATTTCTGACACAGGAAGGATTATAACAGGATCTGTTAAACATCAACCAGACTATCTCGCTAATGGCTGAAATTGTTTTTTAAAAACTCTCAGTCCCTTTATTATTTACTTGTAGATAAACACGTAACGATGAATTTTAACAATCTGGTACATTTAGAAGAAATGTTACAAGCCCCTGAAATACCCCATGGTGGAACATGACATTAATAGCTCAAAGCAGCTCAGCACTGCTAATTTGGACTGCTCTGTGTTGGACTGTAACTCAGATGGATACAATTAAAATAAGAGTATGATTATTGCTGTTACTGTACTGTGTTATGACTGCTCTGAAGTGCTTCAGCAGCCCCAGCCAGTGCTTTTAAGCAGGGTTTTGCCACACTGAGGGTGTTAAATCTTAGCCCTGATGTGTTGATGAGGATAACGATTGGAATATTAGAAAAATCATCTATTCTTAGACTTAAGCACTTTAATAATTAGACAGCTAAATTTGTTATCCCCGGGGTCATAAAACTCCTCAGGGAAATAAATTATTAAAATCTCCTGGTTTGTGAAGGGTAAGGTATGTGATCTGTGCTGCTTTTGAAAGAAATGGCTTCAAAAATGTCTGTCTGACTTTTGGCTCACTTGGCTTGCTCATCCTTTACAACCAATGACATCATTATAAAATGCACCACTCATACCAGTGATTTCACTTCCAGTTTAAGGAATTGGCCTGAAAAAAAAAAAAGAACAAATGTATAACTTCAGGAGTAGTTGTGTTATAAACTGATTAAGATAACAACAAAAAACAGCAGCGTAGTTTAGCAGCACACTTCTAAGTTCATCATGTAAATAGAAATATTTGCCCTCTTTATCTTCTGAGAAGATCAAATGACCTGATATGCAAGTAATTTAAGGTAACATTGTTACTCATTTGTGTAAATAGTAGGGAAAAATGTGAGAGTGATTTTTATTTCATTTTCTGGTTTCTTTTCCTCTTTATCTTCCAACCATCTATCTGAAATGGTTTGCCTCACAACCTCACTGTCCTCCTTGAAACCCCTTATGCTCTTTTTATCATTTTCCTTTAAGAGCATTCCTGTAGACCTGAAACAGTCCAATTCTTGAAACTGGGTGCTCTGCTCTTCCACAGAGGGCAGAGTCTTAAAGAGGGCAAAGTCTTAAAGTCTTAAATGTGTCTTCATTTGTGCTCTTAAAAAGCCATTATGGCTATTGCTATTTTTAATTATTTATAGGGGTCCCTATAGATGGATACTGTAACATGGAAATAGATAAGCTGATGACCCTTCCCCAGCAACACTGGTTTTAAACTAAAATATGAGATAATGAGAAAATAGCAGCCCATGGAAGCAAATAAGAACAGAAGTTTGGAGCAGCAAAACTAACACTTTTCTTAGGGTTAGAATTGAACATGGCTTGGAAATAGGGAATTCCAGAATAGTCTGGGTGGGAAAGAACCTTAAATTCCATCTTCTTCACCCCCTGCCACGAGCAGGGACACTTCCACTGTCCCAGGCTGCTCCAAGCCCCATCCAACCTGGCCTTGGACATTCCAGGGATCCAGGGGCAGCCACAGCTTCTCTGGGCACCCTGTGCCAGGGCTTGCCCACCCTCTCAGGGAAGGATATTTTCTAATCTCCAATCTAATCCTTCCATCTGTCAGTTTAAAGCCATTGCCACTTTTCATACCACTAAATTAAAATATTTGGAATATTTCACAGATCTGTAAATATGCATGAAAAAAACTTCTTGAGTTATTCAAATTACCTGTTCTTATCCATTTCCTCAGTTTCTCAACATTCATCTTGACTGGGAGAGCCAAACCTGGTCCCTGTTGTTCCAGCCTGTTACTCTCTAGTACACAGGCTTGTTTCTATTTTAAACCTGATTTCTCCATGGCAAATTATTATTATTCCAATTGTTTTTGTGTTGACATAATCCTTTAGGGAATGATCCTTATCTTTGGTGCTGTATCCTCAGCATGGCTGGATACTAGACCCAGCATCTTTCTTTTGGAGTAAAAATGCAAAGATCTTCCCTTCTATTATTGTCTTCTAGTCCATGTCTGAAGAGTAGCACTCGCTCTTCAAATTGAATTGATACTTTTACAAATGTCAGAGTTGGTTTTCCTGAAGGAGGACACTTTATAACTTGATTCTGTCTCATAGTCAGAAGAAGCACTCCCCTTGTCCCTCACCACCCCTCCACCATTTCTCACCCCCTCTCACACCCTGCACATGAGAGGGCTGGCACAGCTCCAGATGTGGCCACACCTGGGCAAGAAGACAGCTGTGCTCAGGCTACAACCAAGATTTTATAAGGAATGGGCAAACTGGATTGCCTAAAAACAAGGCATGAGAAAACTATGTCCAAAATGAAAGTGAATTTTTTATTACTGTGGAAATTTTCTTTAACATTTAAAAAAGATTTTTAAAGGGGGGGTGTCTTTTTGCTTATTTTTTCATACTGATCCTGCAATTAAAAAAAAAAAAAAATCTGCCTCTTGTTTGGGCTCTGAAACTGAAATGTTTCACTGGCAGGGTAGAAAGCAAGAGGAATGTTACTTCCAGAAAAAAGAAATTTCTGCTTGATGTTGAGTTGAGACCTCGGAAGTTTAAAAATTGAATTTAAAAACAGACTGCTGTTTGTATGAGCTTCTTTGATTTGTCACTAATCTGTCCCTTTTAAACACTCTATTTTATTTTATTGGGACTGGAGGGTAAATGGCAATTGCAATTCTGGTGTACTCCCTGATATTCCCAGAAAATCTTGTTGGATCATGAGGAATAACTGGCAGGTGTCCTGGATGATGTGGTGTCTGGCCTTTGTGTATGACAGCTTCCATCCCGGAATTTCTGCCTGCATGGGGTATAAATATGTGGTCAGCACCAACCCTCAGACTGGGATCAAGCTGTGCTGCTTGAACTCCTCACTTCTTTTGGGTTGGAATCCTTCTGATTCAGGCAATCCTGGAAACCAAGGGGTTTTAGCAACTATGGTGTCACAGGTAGAATGTGTTCATTTATAATTTTAGGGGTCTTTTTTAATGTTTTTATTTACTCTAGAGGTGTAGTGATAGCAGGAAGCCAGCTTGTTTTCACCTGGCTGGAAGGAACTCCAAGGCAAGCCCAGGATGGTGCTGGTGGTGATCAGCATCAGATTCAAAGCAATAATTTCGGTGCCAAAAAAGTCTCTTGTAGAGGCAAAGCTGCTTTGTGTCCTCAAGCCCAGCACTTTCCATCAAAAACCTGGCCACAAAGCTTGAGCAGCCCTGTGGTGACACAGCCTGAATTCCTGGTGCTGTCAGAGAGAAAACACCTTTGCAGGCTGTGAACATTTCTCACTTCTGACACCCTCAAGCTCCTTGAGTTTCCCAAAGGAGCTCTCCAGCCTGGCTCTTTCCCCGAGATCCCAGCCTTTAGGGTCGTGGTGTTGGTGTTTTCCTGTGCCCTGGTGCTGTGGGACAGCCTGTCCCAGCACCAGCCCCAGGTGGGTGGGAATGGGGACGCTTCTGTCACTTGGATCTTGTGTTTAACAGCAGAGACAGCAGCGTCACCGAGGGCTGGGATCCCTTTGGATCCTGCCAGGATGTGCTGGGCCAGGCTGGAATGGTGTGTGGAAATCTGTCCCTGGCCCTCGGGAATGCTTTGTTGCCTGCAGCAAGAATTTGGCTCTTCCTTGGCACCAGGCTGGGGGTGGAAAGTGTGAGAAAGGAATTTGGCATCAGAGCTGTGCTTTTGGGGCATCCCTGATGGTGGGGAGCTCGAGATTTCTGCCTGTGGGGGGAATTGGCTTGGCTGGGGGTTGTGTGTTTGGGGGTGAAGTGGAAAGGCTTCTCTTCTCCTCTTCAGCTGCACTGAGTGGCCTCCTGTGCAATCTCCAGTTTAAAAACTGTGAAATCAGGATTAGCTCACAATATAAAATGGACAAGCAGACACAATTTTTAAAAGTAATGTAATAAGAACCTTTGATTTGTTTTAATTTCTTCTCTTTTCAAAGATTATATATATATATTCATTCTCAGTTCAGGTTGTGCTGCATGTGCTGAAAATAAAATCTGTGCCTAATACCTAAACTTGCAAATAGAAGGTAATAATTTCAGAGGTATTCAAAGGAGAATAACAGCAGGTATATAAGAAGTGAGGGAAGCTAGTGTTTCACTAACCATCATTAAAAATTACTAGAATTACGAGTGCATTTTGGAGCTAATTTACAGAGTGTGCTACTTTTTTTTTTCTTCTATGCAAACAAGGAATGAAAAGTTCTTTGAAAATTGAATTTCAAACCATCCTGGTGAGAGTTCACTATCCATGGTAAGCAGTGGGTGGAGAACTGAGTTAAAGGTCCCAGTCAGGGAGAACTGAATTGAACCTGTCCTGAAATGTGAGCTTTGGAGGCCCTGGATGGGAAGGTTGCAGGATTAGTGAAAGGATCAGTAGTGGATGTTTTCTCCTGCTTGGGGTGAGGGTTTCAGTGATCCCTGCATGTACCTGGTGGAGATGGAAGCCCTCGAACACCTGATGGAAAAAGGATGCCTTTTCCTGGTTATTTACTGATCCAATAGTGAAGAGTTCCACTGCACATTTCTAGATCAGCATAATTTCCCTCCTTCTCCCATCTGACACAGTCTCAACACTCACTCTCTCTCAGCTGTGTCTCCTTTCCTCTCTCATTCCTCCACCATCTGCTCCACATGCTTTCCCATAAATTCCTGACTTGGACTCGGTTCCCCGGCTCTGAGCTTATCTGTCTCAGGGTTACAGGCTGGAGCCATCAGAAAGGCATCCCAGAACTTTCTCTGTAAAATGAATAGCCGTGACAAAACCTCCTGAGGAGTTTGGGAGGTCTCTCTCAAGGGGTCAGAACTTAATTTCTTGTTTATTTTGAGGGGTTTTTGTGGTATGGGAGGACAAGAGAGGTGTCAGGAGTTAACAGAAGTTTACATGATTAATGTTCTCATGTTTTGAATGTTATTCCCAGAGTGGATTCAGATGGAGGAAATTAAAAATAATAATAAAAATATTACTGAGTTCTCATTCCTGTTACAGATAAAAATTATCTTCTTTTTTTCCCCTCTCAGCCACTTCTTTCTTTTTAGGAAAAGTCCTGTTTCCTACAAAGAAATTACCACTACCCCATGACCCACAAAAGCCCCAAACAAATTCCCCCAAAAAAGGAAAGCTATTTTACTTAGAATACTTTGTTTTCTGAACTTGGCTGTCTCTGTTTTGAAAGTTAGAACTATCAAAACTGAGGGGAAGTAAGGAAATGCTTTCCAAGCAAATATAAAGGTTAATTAATTTCTGTTACTCAGTTAGCAAAGAAGGACCCACATGGTGGTACTGTTAGAAATGGAGACAGTTTTAAGTACATTGTGCATCCTTGCTTTGGAAGATTTTGAAATCCAGGGAAGTACAATTCCCAGCCTCTCCTGAAATCCAGGGAAGTACAATTCCCAACCTTTTCAAGCTCTGCCTTCAGTTGTGGTTGCTCTAGGAATTGATGTTTGTCATGTGGCAAAACTACCTCTGACTCTTGGAGTGTTGGAAGTGGTTGGATTCTGCTCTGAATTAGAACATGTTATGGGAAAAAATACCATTGTCTACAAGTGGCTGTTTGCTCCCAATGCTGTGGAAATTAAGAAAAATATGGCTGATTTTAGTGAAAACCAACCACAGAGCCTTAGAATTGTTTTGGTTGGAAAGTGACTTCAAGACTCATCCCATCACCTCCCATAAGACCAGGTAGCTCCAAGCCCCAACCAACCTGGCCACAATATCAAACCTGGTTTATTGTACCTCAGCATTTCTCTTCAGAAATGATGCACTGATTTTTTTTTGTCTTTGCAGAAAGGAAAAATTTAGTATAATTAAGGCAGAAACCAATTGCACAACTTTGTGCAGCCTTGACATCCCTCACTGCAGTGGGCTACTCCAGGCATCCTGGTTCTTGTGTTGGAGCCAACCCAGCTGGAGCCAATCCTCATTGCCCAGGGGTCTGGCTGAGCTCCTGCTGCAGCTCTGCCATCACATGGTCATCCTGCTGAATTTGAATCCTGGACTTGTCACTGTTTAGGAAGCTGTGGGATTTCCTTACCCTGCTCTTGTCTGTGGGTTTGGTGAGGGGCAGTGGGAATGCCAGGAGGGGTTAGGCTGGAAGCGAATCATGTGGTGCCACCTCCCTGCTCCATCAGGGCCATCCCAGAGCAATGGCATGGCACAGGATTGTGTCCAGATGGTTCAGGAATGTCCCCAGTGAGGGAGGCTCCATGCCCTCTCTGAACAATCTGTTCAGGGCTCAGTCACTGCTCAGGGAAGTTCTTCCTCCTGTCCAGGTGGAGCATCCTGGGGTCAGTTCCTGGTTCAGGAGCTTCCTGGGCTCTGCTCTGACCGTCCCTGCAGACAGGGACACACAGGAATGAGGTCTCCTCTCAGCTGGGGCTCCTCTCCAGTCTGAACAGCCCCAGCTCCTTCAGCCTTCTCTCCTGCACTCAGAGACAGTGCTGGAGTCTAAATGCTCTTGCTCTGAAGGAAACCAAGCTAATAAACAAAGAGTTATATCAACATTATTTAACTTTTAAAATAATAATGGACTTGTTGATTTCTGAGATGGAAAAATCATTAGGTGTGTGTGCCTAAGAGTAAGTCAAGTGAAGGAATAATCAAACTCTCCCCAAATAATCTTTGTATCAAAAGCTTCACTCTGTCCTTATTTCAACTCCAGAAACAATAGATGTGCATCACAGCATGTCCAGAAGGTCATGAAGCTGGCATGTTTTGCCCAGATAAAATGAGCTATCAGATATTGGGGAAAAAAAGCATTCTGGAATTGATCTTTTGTGGCTTCTGTGAGCAAGAAACAAGGTTATATTAATTTCAGAACCATCTGAGCTTTGGGCACTGAATTTCATTGGCTGAGATGTTAATATTTTATGTGAGCCTAAAGCATGCCCAATTAAAGTGAGATCAGAAACGTCCACAAGTATATTCAAAGAAAAGCATTAGACTTTTGGACAGTGCCATAAATCCGCTCGCCAAAAACCTACAGAGGGAGAACGTTAAGGGTCTGGCAAATAAAGAAATAAATAAAAGCTTGGAATGTCATTCCTGCAGCTCAGGCAAGTCCCGTGGTGTGAAAGCAAGCCTCACCAGAACTCCAGTAAAATAATTACAGACGTGACTGCAACTGGGCAGGAACTGGTTTAGGGGGTGGGTGGTGGTGCCACAGGTCAGGGTGCAGCCCTGGGATGGACCTGGAATTGGGGCTGTCAGGTGGTGAGGCTGGTCCTCAGCAGGGAATCAGAGTTGGGGAATATCCCGAGTTGGGAGGAACTCACAGGGATCTTCCAAGTCCAGCTCCTGGCCCTGCACAGACACCCCAACAATCCCACCCTGTGCCTGAGAGCGTTGTCCAAACTCTCCTGGAACTCTGGACTCCTTAGAACCTGCTCAGCCTCAGACCTGAAAACAATCCTGACTATGGAAATTACAAGATGCTGGCCATCTTAGCTGCTCTCTAAAACTAAGATTCTTGCTGTTTCTAACACCGACCTCCCCATTTTTACAAACTTCTCTTTGATTTCTTGAGATATACAAGACTGCTGCAAACTCACCAGCTGTGTTAATCTCTAAAGGGTTTTTGTGGGCCCCTGCACCACTGCTCAGCCTTTAAAGCAGCACTTTGAAAGGCTCTGGAAAAGCTTGAGTTGGGTGGAAAAGGCTGTTAAAACTATGGCCAGTTCTTGTAATTCCTGTTAATAAATTCTCTTACTGTCCCTGCTGCCCAACATCTTTCATCCCATCTTTCACCTCCATCCCTGCTTGGAGGTCTCACCTGGATCCATTTACCTGTGGTGCCTCTCCATACTCATGTTTCATCACCTGATTTTGGGTTCTAGAAACTAACTTTCCCCTAAATTTTGTCTCTTTTGCTGCTGAGCTAATTCAGACCTGGTATTGCCCTGGTTGTGCAGACCTGCCCTGGAAAACAGGGAAGCAAGACACAGATTTTACAAGTATTAAATCTATTATATCTAAAAAGTCTGCTGTCGTTGTCTGCATGTGCCTGTGCATCTATGGCTCTGTTTAAAAAAATTGAAACAGTGTCTGGACTTTCTACAGAAAAGGCCTTTTTATCTGTTCAGCTAAATATATATATATATATATATATATATATATATATATATAGTTTATGGCCCATCATGCAGTTTTGTGAGCAACACAGATATTTAACAGGTTCCTGTCTGCATTCTGGTGGGCAGAATTTAATAATTCTGTGATGAAGCAGGTTCTGGCCCCTCACCCCCTGAGCCTTGCTCCAGACACCACTGCTGCTCTTCACACTGCACACCAAACTCCTAAACAATCATTTCTTATGGAAAATCTGGGGTCTTGACCATGGAATAAATCCATAGGGTCTCAATTTTCAGTTCTATGTGATTTATATGCATAAAATAGTGTCGTTTGGAGGGGTGTTTTTTCATTATTATGTAGGTATTTTTTGTTTATTTTTGCTTGATATTTTGTTTAGTTATTTTTGTGACCAAACATATTTTTCTGTTTACTTGTCTTTTTTTTTTTTATTGGGATGAAAACTCTTGTCTACCAAGTGTCCACACAGAGCAAACTTCTGTGGATTAATCAGGGTGGTTGAAACACTTTAGATAAAACAAAAACCAGAACTTTCTTTCTTTTTTCCTTTATTGTCTTTGTTTTCTGCATTCTTCAAACCAAACATAAACTTTTCTGAGGTTTCTGAAAGTTTTGAAAACTTTCTGTGTTTGTTTTACACATTTTCACATGCCTTTATGCTTCCTGGTCATTCTCTGGGTCTGTAAGGAGAAAGAAGTAGTGTATAAAGAAATGCCTGGTATTTGTTGGTAACTCCCATGGGAATTTTCCCCTTCAAGTATTCAGCCCTTTCATCCTCCTGTTCTGTATCCATGGTCAGCTCAGCATCATGGACTTGGTGATTATTGTTAGATGAAGTTTGAATACTACCTGCACTTGGGTATTTATTGGCTCGTTATAAAGCTTATATGAAGTTATGTAATCTCTTGAGAGGGAAAGTTATGCTTGTGTAAAATGATATTTACTTTTGTTACAGAAAAAAACCCCACTGTTTCCTAATTAACAAAGAGCCCTGGAAGCAGATTTGTTAAAATTTTCTTGACACTATCCCCTAAATCTGCTCATCTGAGGGTTTTTGTAGTCCAGAACGTGGGTGAAGCTTGTTTAACTTTAGAGATGTTGTAAAGAAACTTGTGAGAGTGTTTTGCCCAGAGTGTGAGAGAATTCTTAGCTGTATGAAAACTCTAAGGATCATTTCCACATTTGGTTCTTGCTTTTGGTTTCATTAGACACTGAAAATAGGAAAAGGTGGGAAGGTGTCCATCCACCTCTGTGTTCTGCACTGAGCCAAACCCAATATTCACTGGGAGAGTGAAAATATTTTGTGTATTTAATTTTTGTGTATTTTATTTAACAAACTCAGTTACTAACAGCCTGAGTCAATTCTGAGTAATTGACTTAGGGCTGAAAGGCTTGTGTGCTATTACCAATCCCCTGAGCTATGCAGTCCCTAGAGAGGAAAATTATTGTGTTTTCCCATCCCCTGTCTGCTCACATGAGCAGACAGAGCAGGGCAGGGGAATGATGTGACATGCACGTCTGTTCTCATGCGTCAAAGCAAAGCTGTGAGGTCCAGCTTTAGTCTGTTTTTATTTCCAACCATGTCACAGGGCCTTCAGTAAATAAGAAATACAATTTGCAGCTGTTTGGAGTACAAAATGTCTTGAGTAGGTGTCTTCACTCTTCAGGTATTGGAATTTTCTTTATGCTTTTCCTCATCCTGAGCATTCCTGAGCCTCAAATAAGGTCTAAGGATTTCTCTCAACATCCACACCAGTGGTTTGTGCTTTGCCTGGCTGGTTTGGCACATGGACCTTGCTCTCCTCAAGGACTTCAGCACTCACCAGGTGCTGGATCTTGCCCTTCCCAAGCATGGGAGGGAAACAGTGGGTCTGTCCTGATGTGTTCATAAGCAAAGGAAGAGATTCAAAGCAAACATATGAAAACACCCATTTCTTGCCTCTTTGCAAATGTCTATCATGGTTTAAACCACCACTTCATCTTCTTTGGTCTCATAGGTTATAATTTCCTGTTATCAGGGTAAGGATGTTTTAAACAGCTTTTTGCAGATGATTAGGTATTTGCTGATCATTCAGGACAATTTACAAAGATAAATATATGTTAAATGGGTTTCTTGTTAAAACCAATGTACAAGTAACCCCTCGAGGCCAGACAGTAATTACTCCTAATAACAAATTAAAGCATTACCTACTTCTTTTCCGTTTTTAATTTTGAAGAGGAAATTACCTTGCAAAAATGAATGGATTCAAAACTACAGGTTCTTTATTTTTATTTTTTTTATAAGACTACTAAAAATTAAAAAAAAAAATGAAGGCAGTAACCCCCCTAGAGAAAGGAATAGTCTTGACCACTTTTTTCCTGGCAGAGATTCTGTGTAGATTTTGAAGGTGCCATCATGGGCTGGGTCTGGCTGTGCCTCTGTTCACTCTCAAAGCAAAATTGTGGCTCCATCCAGGGCTGGTCTGGGGATCACCAGCCTGACCCTTGGGGACCAGGGAAACCTCTTCAAAAGCCCTTTGCTTGTTCAAACCAAAACACAGAATTGGCTGGAAATGGCTCAGCCATTGGGTGTTAATGTCCCCCAGAATATTTGCTGCATAGTGCGGTCACATCCTGGTTGTATTACTTAGGGTATCTCCTTAAATTTACCAAGTAGGTTCAGATTGTGAATATCATGAGAGTCGGAATCTGAAACGCAGGGAATTCTCAGAACTTTGGGTCTATTAGGCAAAGTTCAGAATTAAACCCAGGATTTGGTCTGAGACCTTGGAAAAGGCTCCCAAACTGAGGTGCTGGAAGAGAGAATGTGGATTTACAGTTTAAAGCAGAGGCATGTTAAGCTAAGTGGAGAAAAGTTTAGAGTTTACAGAAAAAATAAAAGTAGTTATGAAGGTAAAGAAGTTTAGAATGCAGCACTGTAGGTTTTATGTGTCATAACATGATTGGCTAAGAAAAATTACACTGTAGCATGAGACCATAAGATGAAATATTTAAGGATTGGGTCAAAAGCATAAATATCCTTGGTGGCAGTACTTTATTGGTCAATAAATCCCTAAAAGGTCTTGTAACTGAGGGTCTTGGGACCTTCTGAGCCATGCAGTGAAGATGTGAGCCCAACTCACTTTTCCTGCCTATGCAGGTAGAAGATAAGAAAAATAAACCATATAATCTAAAAAAACTCAGAGGCCCCATCTCTAACTTATTCAAAATTCCTTATTCAAAATTCCTCACACATTGAGTATAAAAGGAGTGTTCTGTATTAGTAAATTATTGCAGGGGAGCTGTAGATATCAGAGAGGCTCTCTGAGGTTCTCTGTCCATGGCTGAGTTGTTGACCTGGGAGTTTCTGGGATACAGGGATGGCAGGTGCTGTGCTCCTCTCCATCAGTCAGTAAAGTGTCCGTGGAAAGGGACTTCCCACATCTTCAGAGTTTGGATGGAGACAGAGTGGCTCTCGCAGCTTTCCTATTACAATTTCTGTGGAATTCAGGGCAGTGCACACCTCCTGGTGAATCAGAGCACTGTGTTGGAGACACTTCCCCCCAAGTCAAGCTGACTTTGGCTCATCTCCTCCATTTATGTATAACAACTACTTCAGATGTTTTTGAAGTCTCTATAGAATTTGTTATGAGCAAGACATTTTTTTTCATGAGTTTCTGACTTTTCACTTAAAAAGCATTTTCTATCTGGGTCTTGCCATCTGTTTGCAGAGCTGTCTTGCTAGACACACACTTTAGGCAATTCCCTGTGGCTTATGAACCCAATTGCATCTTCCCAGCTCTGTCAGAACCTGTCCCAAAGGTTGGGTAAAATTTATGTCTACCTGGAGATCTTGGATAAATAATTCATCCCCATGTACTCACCAAGGTGCTATGTGTGATAAGAGGCTTGGCTTGGAATACACAAATGTTGTTAAATTCAGTTTTTCAACTATGGGGTTTCTTAAATAGTCATTTCCCCTCTTCCTTAGCTGAAGTTTTAACAGGACTAAGATCTGCCCAAGAGCTTGGAACTTGGTTCTTATGGTCTCCATGTGGATGCAGCACAGAAAGCACCTGGCAGTGAAATAGTAATTCCTTGCAAGCTTTTTTTGATGACAGAAGAACAGTGGCAATACATTTGTTTGCATAGTGAAAGGTGCTATCTCTCAGGAAAAATCCTATATAACAACTCTCCAGCATCAAATTTTAATATTGCATCTTATTTCCAAGTATGGAACTAAAGATAATGGTTTAAAAGTTTGTTCCAGAGGAGGAAATTCAGGTTTCCATCTCATGAAGGCTTGATTTTGAACTGCAGAATCCTCAGAACTAATTTGTCCCTCTCTGACACATTAGTGTTTTGAAGGATGTTTGAGAAAGCACTTAGAAATATGTCTGTGTATCTGGTCAGTTCTTCCCAGGAAAACTGGGAATTAACCTGCATTAATGAATTGCAATGTTGTGATCAAAAAGTCCAGATGAATCTGTGTCACACGTAACACAATTAGTTATTTTCTCAGTTTGTCTTCAAATGTACCATTTTGTTTGGGAATATTGCAGATATATGTCACTCATTATTGATAGATTTGTCTGACTTCCTGTCAAATCTATGTACATTGACAAAAATCTATTTTGTTGTTTTTGTCACAGAAATCTATATTGGCATTTTTCCCCATGGAGATTTGGCTAGTCATTGTCAGCATGAGGTGCCAGCTAGAGCTTTTACTGTTTTTATTGTGCCAGCTGCTTTCTTGGCTTCAAATCTTTTGGTTCAGATTGTAAATGGGGGCGAGACATCCGTATCTAGCCAGCGTGCTCGATGGAATATGACAGGGACTTGATTTTTCATTTCTTGCTGCCTTTCTGAGTATTAGCAGAAGATGACAAGGATGGCTTTATCTTCTGACCAGCAGAGACGGTGGAGGAATGGAGCTTTGCATGTACAAGGGCCATGGGAAATGTTAAAATACAAATTGATTTTTTGTATTTTACTGCTCATTCCTACCGTGGGTTTCTTGGTTGTTTCAGTCTTTTTTTTTTTCCTTGTGATGATCTCTGAAGGCATGATGGAGTTCATTAAAAAAAAAAAAAATCCAAGCCTTTTGGCTAATGTTAAGTCAGGATCATTGCATTCTTTTCATAATTGTTTTGGCCTAAATTGTTATAACTGAGCACACACCCTCAGAGAAATCAGGTCTTTCTGGAGGTGCTTTTAGTTTGTTTAGAGGCATCCAGGATCACCCACAAAATTGATAGCAGAGGATTTAGCTTATAAATAGTTCACTTTTAAAGCCAAATTAGGACCTTTTTTAAAACCATTGGAAACTTCTGCAATTTTAGCACAAATCTTGTGATATTTGCTATTGTCCCTAGAGCCCCAATGGCTGCAGTAAGGTTGTTAATCTGAACTTGTGGCCCTTTATAAAGTGTTTTTCCAGCCCATGTGTTTCCTAAGAAAAAGCTTAAAATCACGAACCCCATTAGAGCCGGACAATGAAACCCAACACAATCCTTGCCTCTTGAACCAACTGGGTTTTAAAGCCAGTCTGACTTGCTGGATCCTGGTTTGTGGTTTTCAAATGCTGCTCCCCTGTCTGCAGTGAGCTGTGGCACACACGGGGTGCCAAGGGCAGGACCCCCCTTGTCCCCATGTGTCCCCACTGTGGGGCGGCTGCAGGAAGCCTGATCTCCTCTCCACAAGCCACAGGGTGACTGCAGGATGTACAAACCCCACCGAGTTCCTCTTCCAGGTGTGCCAAGGTCCGGGGAGCCACACCAGCATGGACTTGGGGTCAGGCCAGCTCCTGAGATGTCCCCCAGGGTCCCCAGCAGGCTGAAGGCACTGCTGCCACAGCCCCTCTGCTGCTGCTACCCAAGGTAGCTTGATTAAACTTGGATGTGTAGCCACATGCTGTAATCATTCCCTCAATGACTGCAAATTTGGCCTTGTTGATCTTTTAAATCCTTGCATTTCCAGCGTGCCAGTTTGCTGTAAATCACAGACAGTCTCCATTTTCTTTATTTGATTCCAGAAAACTGTCTCTGTGCTGAAAACAAGTCTTTGAAAAATGCTCGTGTATCCTGCTGTCCTCTTCTACTTGGGGTGATTGCATAATTAACCTGGCCAAGTATCAACCATACAAGAGTTGAATTCATCCCAAGTTCAATTGGGGAGGTTTTTACCATAAGAATGTGCCTGTCCTGAGACTAAAACACAGGTTAGATTTCCAAGTTTCTGAATATTGCTCAATGAAAGAAGAATATGTTGCCCATGAGAGACAGAAAAAAAAAATCAAATGGTGGTGTAATCTATAATCAAAAGCCCTAATGGGCACAAAGCATTTTAGAACAAAGGTTTGCTGAATCTGCAAGGATAATAAAAGTGTTAAAGTCTGAGCAGAGGAACGTTCTTATTTACTAACGTATAAGAAGGTTACTAAAGCACAGATAAAAAGCTCACAGGGCAGACAAAGCTCTCTGAATCCTTTTTCTTTTCCTGCAGTCAGATATGAACATATGATACATGAATATTTATCAGAACAGCAGATAACTAGTAGCTACAGTTGGATTTAAACTCAGCAAACCATAGCTTGCAGTTTGTGCTCACAGGGGCTTCGTGCGAGTGTATTTTATTCCTTTTTCTTTCTTTTTTTTTTTTTTACTGTTTTTGTACTCTGTATATGCAGTCTTGTCTCCCCTAAGCTGTCTTTTGATTCTAACTGAATGAACCTAAAAATACAGCGAGGATCTTCAATACAAAACCTCCAGTGCATATCAACTAAAGGCTGACAAGGTTTTCTACGCTCAGGCTTGACAAGACTGACTTTCAAGCTGTACGTAGTCAAATCCAGAAATCTCCAGATTTAGACCCAGCTTCCTCGTAACTCTCTTCAGGTTATGTTGAAACATTTATGAACTCCCAGAGCCTCGTCTTGCCTCAGTTTTGTAACAGTGTCTGCAAGCTGGTGATGCAACCGCAGTTTCACACTGGTGTAGCTGCAACTCGATCGTCTGCTACCCGCAATTTGGAGCAGCAGAAAATTGGAGGTTCTGCAGAAAAAAAGGGGGGAAGCTGGTTTATTCCCATCCCTACCCACAGGTAGAGGGATGGATGGTAATTACAGGAAGGCAGCTGTGCACTCGCTCTTTGCTCGAGTGCTTTTGTGTGCACCAGCATTGTGGGCTGGCTCCCAAAAAAGATGCCTCCAGAGCAGAGAGAGGGGAGCACTGAGGGTGTTGGATTCAGAAAACAGCCTTGGCAGTGTGAGCAGCGAGCTGGGAACCATTTCAATTGGGAATGACCATGCACTGACCAAGTTTTGCCAAGCTTGGCCCCATTTGAACCCTAAAAGCTACAAAGCAAGAAAGGGAGACTGGGTTTGATTCAATGGCCATAAAATCAAAGAATGGTTTGGGTTGGAAAGAACCTTAAAGTCCATCTCATTCTATCCCCTGCCATGGCAGGGGCAGCTTTGACTATCCCAGGTTGCTCCAAGCCCCATCCAGCCTGGCCTTGGACACTTCCAGGGATCCAGGGGCAGCCCCAGCTTCTCTGGACACCGTGTGCCAGGGCCTCCCCACCCTCACAGGGAAGGATTTTTCCCTGTCTTTAGCATAACCCTGCTCTCTGGCAGTATGAAGCTATTCCGCCTTGTCCTGTCACTCCTGGCGCTCCTGAAATGTCCCTCTCCATCTTCCTTGCTGGCTCCTTCAGGTGCTGGGAGGCTGCAGTCAGGCCACACAATCTCGGAGGTCTTTCCCAACCTTCATTTCTGTAAGGTGTGACCCTCCTTTTACCTCCTTGTGCGCAGGGGTGTGTTGCAGCAATCACATTTCGAGGCAGATTTGCAGAACTGTGGCAGAGGGTGCAGGCCAGAGGTTACACCACTGGAATGGGGGGCTCTGTGTGGGTTTAACCCTGGTGTTGCCAGTCTGCTTTTCTTAAAGATTAGCCAGTGATCCTGGATGCTAACATAAGAAAGGCTGCTCTGGGCCAAACCAAAATTCCCTCTAGCCCAGTAGCCTGTCTCCAGCAGTGGCCAGTTTGGGAAGCTGTATAAGAATAGGCCTTTGGTATGCCTTCCTGGCTTTTGCTAAGTTGTGTTTTAGGGACTTTCTGAGTTTGCGGCTGTTGGGGGACGGTTGAATTTTCAGGCTGATCGTCCCTAAGCTTTTGTAATCCTTTCTGGAGTTCACCAATGCTTTTTTGCCACTTTGTTTCTTAATCTTAGTTTGCTCAAGTGGAACGCAGGTTAATTGTTCTTCTGCAGCCTCCTTGTTTTGCTCAGTCTCTGAGAGAAAAAAAAGGCAGAAATGTGAAACAAAAACTATTCCCCTGTTACGGGAACATCTTTTTCAAGCTAAGCTGGGTTGGCTCTTGCTCTGGAGCCAGACCTGTAATGGCTTCTCTTTCACATAACAATACAAAATATTATTTTTCCTTTCATCTGTTGTTTTTCAGTTACTGCTTTCATCATAATATAGGCCAGGGCCTCCACAAAGGCACTACCAAGGGAATTGAAAGGTCACTAACATGGGATTTACTATTTGATCTGTTCTTTCTATTACAAGGAAAAGTGAAGAAAAACTGCAGTTTTGAACCCAAACCTTTATGAACTGTCTAGTCAAGGAAGCAAGAGCAGTTTAGCATTCCTCTTTTGGAAAGTGTTGCTGTGGTTTACATTATAAACGTGATATTAAAAAAAATTAAGAAGGCATCTATTTTCTGCTTTGGTTTCAGATACAGCTGAAATCTCTCAAGGGTCCAAGGTACAAATCCATCGAGGGTTTTAAAGCAAGTAAAGCAATTTTGGCTTGGGTGGGATGTAGGACATGTGCAACAACATTTGAAAAAGCAAAGCATATGGCAGCTGAGCATTGGCCCTGAGCTGGAAGAGCCATAAAACCAAGGTTCAGACAGGACAGAGAGAGGAGGAAAAGGTATAAGAAAGGGGAAATTACAGAGCATAGGAGAGGATTTACTCAGAGGTTAACTCAGAAGAGATGTATGCATGGGGAATTTTTTCAGGGAAGGTGATAGGCAGACTTGAAGAGCTTGGAAATGTGAGAAGGGAGGGAGGTACTCTGCATAATGTAAGAGGAATTGGCCGAGGTGTAGAGGGGAGAGGTTTTTATTCACAGTCTTAAAGTAAGATAAGGGTCATCTGATTCATCATGACCTGACTAGAACCAGCTAGGAGAGCTGGACTGGCTCCATGTGAGTCATTTTCCTGCACCCTGAGCCATTATTATTCTTATTGAACCAAGAAACTACGCTGCACTAACATGATAAGATTTTGGGGGAAAAGAAACAGGAGAAGCAAGGATATTTGCAGTTGGAGGATTTGGTTTGCTTACACTCAGCTGTCTCCTTGCCCAGGGTTGTGAAATGGGATCAGCCACCACTCATCCCTGTCCTGATCCTGACATCAGGAATGGGGCAGGAGCTGCACCTTGGGGCAGGTGGGGTCACATCATGTAAATGCTGCTGACCTTTGTTTTCCTGGGAGCCCTTCCAAAATCCTGAGTGCCAAGCTGAGCTCAGAGGAGCACCCAAACATGCAGATGTTTTCCGTGATGATTTTAGAGCTGTGAGCTTCACACAGGCACAGAACTCGACTGGAAAAACTTTCTTGTGACTCAGCACTTCACTTGCACATCTGGAGACAGAAGCATCTGAAAGTCAAAACCCATGGCAAAACACCCAAACCAGGGTTTTTCAGAACTCAGAGAGGAAAAATATATTTTCCAATTTTGGTTCAAGTCTTTGGTTAGTTGGTTGTTTAACAAAGCTGGGTCACAAATCTGTGCAGTCATCTGGATTTTTGTGGGAGTCATTTTTTGATTTTTAAAAGAAGATTTATTTTAAAATAATCTTTAAGCATGGTGGGTCCTGTTCACTATAAAAAAAAAAAAGCAATCTTTGAATGTAAATAAGTTGGAAAACCCCAGGAACTTCTGTGTTTTGTGGTTTTTCATAGGCAAGGGGTAGTGGAAAGAGAGCAAGGAAGGTCAGCAGATAATTCAGGGGGGAAGAGCAATCTGTCTGGAGACCGACAATTCCCAAATTGATTGGTGAGGTCACACATGTTGGGTGTATCATCCTGCTCACCTCTGGAAGTAGAAAACCCCCAGAAGCTGGGTTTGATTGCCTGAAGCTTTGCCCATTCATTGCTTGAAGGGTGCTTAGGGATACATGGGGTATATCTGGGAATGTTTCCTGCACCCCTGAGGTTGTCACCACGGGTCCTTGTGCAGATTGCTGCTTGAAACTCCTGTGGCACAAAGAGGTTGATGAGCAGAAGTCACTCCAGGGAGCCCAGGGACATCAAGGTTTCACTTATTTTCCCTTTTTCTGGCTGCTGTGTTAGACCAGAGGGTCTCGGGGGGTTAGGGGAGGTGGGAAGGCAGCGAGTTCAGATTTCTTACCCTTATCTGGCTGCGTTTCCCCCAGATCCAGCAGCTGGTGGGTTTTTTCAGCTCTGCTGTGACTCAGCTCCTTCCTCCCCCTCGTTATCCTACCTGATGGCTATGATTTCATGATCCCCTGCGTGCAGGAGGGGAGCAAACACAGATGCAGCACCAGGCCAGGGTGACTCAGAGCCCCTTCTAAGGTAGACAAACCTGAAATGCCCCCAGTTAACTGGGTGGGAGTCCTTTGGACCAGACATTGGGGGCTGAGATCCTTCCTACTCCTCCTCTGCACAGCCAGTATGGGTTCAGTGTCTTTCTTTAATATAAAAATAGCTGTATACCAGTTTCTGTGGTCAATTTTTTTCCTTCTCTGACTCAGTGTTGTTGTCAGTCACTGTCACCCATGGAAAAGTCTGAACTCTCTCTGTTAATATTTTATGGCAGGAATATTTTATGGGCATTTATCCGTGTTTCCTATTTCCAGATGAAGACCAAATTCAGCTCTGAGTCCATGCTACATCAAATTCCAGGCTGTGAGATCACAGCTGCCCAGGGCAGTGCTGGAGCCCCCATCCCTGGAGGGATTTAAAAGCCATGTGGATGTGGCACTTGGGGACATGGGTCAGTGGTGGCATTTTCAGTGCTGGGGAATGGTTGTAGTTGATCTTAGAGAGTTTTTCTAACCTAAACTCTGTGATTCCATGATTTCTCTGAGCCTCCACATCTGGAACATTCTGTGCACAGCTCAATTCCCAGAATAGAGTCACACCTGGATCCTCAGGGATTTGTGCACTCACCTTTCCACCACCACATCCCACAAAGGAATCTGTTTTAACACCAAAAAGAAGCTGCACCACACATTTATTTTGAGCTTTTACTGACCAGAATCTCATCAGTTTCCTGTGCTTTGAGGGTGGGTTGCAGCACTGAGAGTATCTTGGCAGTTTCTGCGTGGCTCTAGGAAAACTTGCTGAGCTCTTTCAGAAAGCACATCTGCCCTTCAGCTCACCTTCACTGAAGCTCTCCCACACCCATGGGATGTGATAGGCCAAAGCACAAGCCAGGGTCGTTATCACTAATATTTCTGTACAAACATAATTTTAGTTTTTCACTTAGGGATCAGAGAAAAGGGAATATTCAAAGAGGAAATAACTGGGAAAATGAGTAAAGATCCATAGTTTGAGTTTACACAATACGCAGCAAGCTTTAGGTTAAAGTATCTAAGGTTAAAAAAAATCCAGGATGCATCAACACAGGGAACTGTTTGGAGGATTTAACCTCACAACATTAAATCAAAAAAAAGAAAGAATTCTGTGTTCAAAGAGGATGAATTCTGTATCCCAAAGGGAATCTTGCAAAAGGAAATTCCTGCATAGGTGGCTCTCTCTGACACTTGTGCGTTTGTTTCAAGTTGAAAATTCAAATGCATAGTTGATATAACAGTTCAAAATGCACAATTGACTTTAAAAGTGTGGAGAAATGGTTTCGTTTGCAAATGAATTATGGGCATGTAATGGCACATCTGTTCAAACACGCTTTCTTGGTGCAGTCTTTTCCAAGTCCTATTTCCCCTGTGGTAATTCACTTTGGGTGAGATTCTGCCATTTTTATTCATATTGTACAGTAGCTTGTTTTATGCATAACTTTGCTGGTATAATGAAGACAGAATGAAGCTAAAATTTACTCGAGAAAGGACAAAAAGAAGGGCATTTCCAAGACGTGTCAAAGATTAAACCCAAAGTTTCAGGTCACTTCTCTCTGCATGAAACTGCCTATTTATATATTCAGAATAGCTGACCAGCAACATTTGGGTTTTAATTTATTTTCATGTAGCATTTGCCTTTGGGGAGTGATGGGTTTTTTAAGTTGAGTGCTCAGCCCCAGAAACGAAAGCTTTGTCTCAGTTTAAAAGTGACTTGTGAGGAACTGAGGATCCAGAACTTGATTTTGATCTAAAACGTAGCAGACAGTGCAAATCCCCACAATATGTCTCACAGAAAACCAACTTCTGTGAGAACAAAAGTCACAACTGATGGAAGGTCATGTGTGCAATGTATCTGAGATGAGGATCTCACTCTTATAATTAAAATAATTGCCAAGGGGACAAATTAATATTTCCTTTTAAGACCAATAACGGGGAAATTTGTTTTGTTTGTCCTTTGGATGTTGAAGCATTACCTGAAGACATTGTAAATTCAAGACCCAGCAAAAATACTTAAATTGTTAAGGCCTTTAACTTGCCTTCATTATTGCTTCCCTGATCTATAGATTCATTTTATGCAGACCATATGCAGTTAAAAATAACTGGAGTTGCTGGATTTTATATATGCCTTTGTAAGCATTTCCAACTGCAGAGGGATATTTTTTTTTTTTATAAATACAGAAAACCCCAACAAGTTTTATGTTTTCATTTCACCTCTTCCCTTTTTATTTTTTATAGAAATGCTACAAAGGGGAACTTTTGATAAGTATTACCAGCAAAGCCCAGTGTTGCAACAGAGTTAAGTGCAGCAGAGTTTCTATTTAAGGTTACCTGGCACAGTCAGCTCAGCCAGATGTACTTCTGCTATTGGATAATCTCATTTGCTGACAATGTGCACTGCTTTAAAAAAATCTAAAAAAAAAAAAAAAAAGGGAAGTGCCTAGGTGACTTATATCCAAATCACACATATTCTTTTAGTTAAAATGAAATGTGAGCCTGAATTTAGCTTTTAATTACATTTCCTTCCCTACCTCCAACAAACAAATTTTTATAACCTCTCCAATGAAGAAAGTCATATTTTGTGAATTACGTTTGGAAGCTTACCAGGAGCAAAAGTTATTTAGGAAATTTTCTATTATTTGTATCACTCACAGATTATTCTCTAGGTTCCTGATTATTTAATAAGATTAATTATCCTTTTCAAAGAGTTATGTGTATAAGTTTAGTTTTGTTTTAGAGCTTTTATCTGAGTTGCTATCTGGCAAATGGAAATTGTGCTTGTGAAGAAGGAAGCATAGCATGAAAATAGGATCCATCACACCGTGTTTGGGGGATATATAATAGAGCTCTTGCAGCATGTTGGGGGCTTAAATCATCTCAAAATCTTATTTTTATAAGAATCTGTGCTGTGCAAGCTGGGAGATAAATCAACAACAGGAAGGGAAGAGTTCTGTAGGTATTTGAAAACATAAAATAGTATTGCTTAAGTGAAGCATTAAAAATAAGTATTACTTAAATTATCATCCCTAATAAGATATGTCTGTCATTTTTTCATTTAGCATTGGCTCTGAGGAGGCTGCATTGTTCTGTCAGGATTAAAAGATGAAAATCCCGTCCACATTTGAGCATGTGCTTAAACAAGCAAGACTAAGTATTAGATCTGAGTCCTGTGTACCTCGAGAAGCATTTTTACAACTGGAAAGTTGTTCAGCTCAGATAGTTCATCCATTTTCCAGAGCCTTTTAAACCTGAATCGTATACTGAATGTCAGAATGCTATAAAATCTCTTTAACTATTGATATCTATTAGTTAATAGCAATATAAATTCAGCCATAAATTTGAAAAAGCAAATGGCTTTATCCAAACAAAGATTTGGTGCATGGTTATAGTAGTAATATGACAGTGGTGGCTTCTCAGTTGTAACACCGTGGAGGAAATATTTGTGTTTAACACAGTCAGGACTTTGAAATCATTGTAATGGAAATCAATGCTGGGCAATTGCAAACAAAAATTTTATGGGATGTCTCCTTTGTACAAACAGCTGCAAATACAAAACTGAATGTACAGACAGAGCTGAGTGCAGGAATCCACCTGGTTGTAGGCTTGGGATATAACATCAGCATTAATATTAAAGGAATTTGTTTCCTCTATCAGATGGGGGAGGTCTTTATTTTGGGATAAATTTGTGGCCATTTTGCTCTTCCCTTTTGTGGACCAGCGAGTCTCCCTGGCAAAAGCAGTGCCAGGAAGCTGGTTTGGAAGTTGTCAGAGTATAGGAGCAAAATTTCAAGTTGTCCATGAAATATTGATGCCAGTGCTGTTTGCTGATTCTTTAAATGTGCTCACAGTACTGTTTTTGAATTGTTGTGCTTAATTTATACCGGGAATAAAATCAGAAACATGTTAATTATTACATTTTTTTAAAGAGTGCAGTAAATAACGACCGGTTTGGGTGAGTCTTTTCACAGGAGGGACTATCCACCCCTTACCAAATCCTTAACCAAGCCTTACACATCCTACACCCCGGAAAGTCACAGATTAGACATCCCTCCTGTTTCACAATCCTGTCCACCCTCTTTTACCAGGAAAGCAAGCCCTTTGGTCTTAAAATCACTTAATGTGGCAAAAGTGTATAATAAAAGAAAACAGAGGGAGGGAGGCTGGCAGGAAGCTCTTGATCCTTTTACAGAAACTGCCTGTTTGGCTGGGCAGAAGCTGCTGGAGAGCTTTAAACATTCTTTTACATGCAAAGGCTCTTTGGCTTCACTTTGGGGCAGACCAAAACCCTTCAGTTTCTAGCAGCTGCAGCCACATTTGCAGCACCCATGACCATTGCACTTGGGTCAAATACTGTTTAAACCATAAGACTGTGCTTCAAAGAGCAGCATCTCTGATTCTCTTCCATTTAGGACATGCAACCTCTTCAACCCCTGAAGCAAATGGGGCTTGAGCATCTTAATTCTTTAGAAAGAAATCTTTAGGTCTTTAATTTTTTTCCCCTTTTTGACACCACTCTGCCCACTGGCACTCCACCTCCACACACTTTCTTTTTCCTTTTTTCAGACAACAAACAGGAAAACCACAAACTTCATCAGCAAGCTGTGCTTTCCTCTGGAAAGCCAAGACACTGAGGCTCAGCACACAAATCACATGCTCGTGCCTTCAGTACTCACAAACCACCCTGCAGCTCACTTCAGAAAATTATTAAACTTAGGAGGTTAAAAATAAACTGGCTGGGGTGGTGATACCTCGGGATGCATGTTGGCATAGCCAGGAGGAGAAAGAGTCCTGGAGTGGTGATTTAAAGTAAAGAAAGGCAGTATTTAGTAAATATTTAGAGAACATAATTATTTAGGGAATAGCATGCAACAGTTACCTCGCACACAGTTGTGCAGAGGCCTCTGAGGAGATTTTATTATGAAACAGATGATATTACAAATTGGCAGTGGGGAGGTTCACCATCACCCAAATAACTGGCAGCATGTTTCCACCCATCCCTGGTCTTTTTGGCCACAGCAATATCTGGTTACCACAGGTAGTTGTGGGTCTGCCAGCCTGCCCTACCTGGCAGGTTTATTCTGTGTGCTGCTGTAGATCCCACAGGGAAGGGAGATTCAGTGAGGAAAAGGCCACACAACAAGCCACATCCCTGGCCAAAAGTGTGGAGTGTGAGAGCCTGGCTTTTCTGTCCTCTGATTCTGTTTGTAAATTATTCTTGTTTTCCTTCTTCGGGCCAGGATTCATTCCTGTACACTGTGAGAACAAGCCTAACATATGTAGGGAAAGAATTAAAATGGAAATCCCATTCAAAGCCTTAGGGCTCAGGCATGGCACGCCTGGAAGAACCTGGCACTGGGAGTGCAGACACAGCTCCAGAGTCTGCTGGGAGACAAAGGGGTGTGTCTGTGCCATGGAGCTGCTTTGGCCCATCCTGCACTGGCACCCACTGTGGGATTTTTAGCTACTCTCCTTTCATCCAATTAGTCAGGGAACTGAGGAACTTCCCAGGTGGGGTGGGTTGGCCGTGGTGGGATGCTGGATGCCCACCAAACCTGCTCAGTTACTGCCCTTTCTCAGGGCAGAGAAAACACTACAAAAGGCTCATAGGGTAAGATAAGGACAGGGAGAGATCTCTCACAGTAAATGTCATGGGTAAAACAGGCTAATTTTGGGGAAATCAGTCAATTTATCACCAATCAAACTGGAGAAGGGTAATGAGAAACAAAAACTAAGTCTAAAAATGCCTCCCCCCCACACCTCCCACTTCCTGGGCTTAGCTTCACTCCCAGTTTTCTCTCCCTCCTCCACTCATGGAGCAGGGGGACAGGGAATGGGGGCTGTGGTCAGTGCTACAGATGTTTCTGCTGCTCCTTCCTCCTCAGGGGCTGGTCTCCACACTCATCCACTGCTCCAGCTCTCTCCACAGGAGACAGCCCTCCATGAACTTCTCCAAGTCCTTCTCTTGGGCTACAGTTCTGCATTAACTGCTCCAATCTGGGTCCCTTCCGTGGGGTCAGTGCTTTAGGAAGAGGCTGCTCCAGTCGTGGTCCTTTCCACAGGGTCAGTTCTTCAGGAGCTGCTCCAGTGTGAGTCACTTCCATAGGGACAGTCCTTCAGGAACTGCCCTACTGTGGCTCAAAAGCGGGGTCCCAAGTCCTGCCAGCAAACCTGCTTCAGCTTCCACTTCTAGGAACTCCCCTCAGAAGCCACCACTGCAGCCCTCCTGCCCCTGCCATCCCAGACACCAGGGAACAAAGCTGTCTAGACTGGTGCCAGGTGACCAAGCTCACCTTGGTGTCACACACCCATGGCTGTCCCACCACATCCCACCCCAGGGCATGGCTGTGGGCTGTGCCAGGTTTCCTGGCTGAGCCCCGGAGCAGCACACCCTGCTCCCCTCCTGAGCACAGCACGATCCCGGCCTCACACAAGGGCAGACAAAGCCAGTTCTTCAGCTTGTTCTTGATTTTTTCCATATTCTGTTCATGGCTCATTCCCTTCCTTCTCCTGTGTTCAGGGAATGTCACCGTGCCTGGCTCCTGCTGCGAGGGATGGGTAATGGAGAAGTTTCATCACCTCTCCCCAGACTGCAGGACCTATGCTCAATCTTTCTGCTGTCAACACCAAGCACACACTGTTATGATTATAACATGAAGACAAGGATCCTGTTTTATCTCAAAGAGTGCAAAGGTTTATGAAGGGTTAAAATAATCTAACCTCACTTTTTTTTCTCTCTCTCCCCCCCCAATTCTCTTCTTTTTTTCCTCCACAATGGCAAATGTTATTTATATTAAGGGGAAAACCAGCACAGCCTTGCCAGATCGAGCTCACTTCTCTCTGCCAGCTAAAACACAAAGCAGAGTTACTGCATTTTTGGTACCTGCAAAACAATCTGAACACAGTGTTCTGTCATCCTTTGAAATGGCAAATGGAAGTCATTTAAACCAGATGAGTGACTGGACGGGGAATTACTGCACCTACAGCACAGGATATACAGTATGTGCACCTATTTCAAGGGAGCTAGAGTGGGTGGCCGGAAGAAAGGAACTTTTTTCCTCATTTAACCTGTAATTTGACAACATCTGCAAAGAATTATCCCTGGTACTGGCATTGTAATTGTTGTATCTAACATCAATCACCGGGTACGGGAGGTTGCTTTAAATAGATGTTAGTGCGTTACAGTTTCAAAACATGAAAGAAGAAAAAAAAAAGAAAGGAATGAAATATGTAAATTGGTAAAGAAATTAATTACTGGAAACTTTGACACTAATTTATTGTTTAAATAAGACATGTAACTGGCCAGGGTGGTGACTGTTTGGGTTTGACCCCATACGCCTTGGCAAGTGTTACAAAACAGAGGCCACTACATTCCAATTTATAAAAATTATAAGTTCTTTTTTTCAAATCTCTATTAATACACAGAAGAAGAAAGGGATTAGACTGACTCATATTTTACACTGAAAGGACAGCAAGTAGGAAAGGTTCCATAAAGTGTACGTCTTTAAAACAAAGTCCTTCCTCCCCAGCTCTTTCAGTGGGATTTCTGTCTTTGACTTCATCAGAAACACAATTACAGGGAACAAGCTATGCACGTTTTTGGACAGCAAAAATTGTAATTCCAAGCATGCTCCAGATTTCCACTAGCAGCTCAGCAACTACAGGAGTAAATTCATATTCACAAGTTATCAAATTTCCAGCCTGCATCCAATTCTGAATTGGGTTTTGATTCATATTTGTGGCTGGACGTGAATCAGGTCCAGTATTTGTTTCTCAGAAATGTCATGGAAAAGGAAATCATTGGGTGCACGGGTATTCACAGCCAAACACAACGCACGGTACCACTATCCAGCCTGAGAGCCAGATGAACCATTATGACGGCCATGGGAATTGTACTTAACCTGGGAAAATGTTTTAGAGACAGAGAGAAGAAAAACCTTGCACTGTGGTGTCTCTGGCGTCTCCAATAACCACCATGTTATATATAATATGTACACATACGTGTTCAGCTGAAATATTACACCACATTTTTAGAAGTTAGGAAGTAAATTATATTCTTTTTCCTTTTTTCACCCCCATTTGGTTCTTTATTTTTTTTGTTTCCCTGCTTTTCTTTTTTTTTTTTCCCCTTCTCCATTTCTCTTCTCTGAGCAAAGGCACAGATAGGTCTTCCTGAATTCTCTTCCTCAAACTTTGGCTGCTCCTTTCACTCACCTGAAACCTTGCCTGTAGGCAAACTTTCCAGCTGTGTCTCACATTTTTGTGTTTACAGGATAGGGAACCTTTTGCTCAGGAGCTGTTGCTCATAAGGAACCCATCATCTCCAACAGGATATCCCCATAAAGCCATTTACATGCATATGTGGAGTAAGGTTCTCTTAACAATTCTTACTTTAACATCTCATCACATAAAGTTTAATGGATTTCACTTCTTTAAGGACAAAATGCCATTTCTATATATAGTTGCCATTACCTATGCATTCAACTATTTTGAATATTGCTTAATGGAGGTATAACATTGCATAACAAAAGTATATTATTGCTTTAAAGGCAGTCCTCCCAGATTTCATTCTTTTCATCTAAAAACTCTATAAAATCACCTAAAAAAAGATCCAGCTGATGAGGTTGGAAGGGCACAGCTCTGTCACAGCAAATGGATCCCAGAGTCATCACACTGCATAGGTGACCTGTTGAATGTGTTTCACTTAGATGGTGTTGTAAAATGCTGCCATTTGTGGTGAGAAGGAACTCATAAAATGCTCCAGGGAATGTTTACCTTACTGTTCATATAGGGCTTGGGGTTCTGCTGTTCAGCTTGTATGAAATATTCAGCTTCCCCCTAAAAATAAGCCTTAGAGTTCTATATCCCTTTAAAGCTATTCCAGCTCAAAATGTGGCTCAGCCCTTGGGCTGGCTGACCAAGGGGCTCAGAGATTACGGTCAAGAGAAGTCCATGTCATGAATGTGGCATCCTCCTTGGTCGTGGTGTTGTCCAGGAATGCCCCCTCGAGAGCCCCATGGCATTGACAAAACCCTGAATGTGTGTTGGGAGTCACTGGTTGTTTATTAGGCCAGGGTTGAGAAACTGCTTTGCAAAGAGCAAAATCCAAAGGCAGAGATGGTTCTGGATGGGAGATGGGCAGAAGTGAGTGGCTTTGCACAGATGCTGCCTGGGAGCCCTCACTCACCTGAACAGGATTTACCTGAAAAGTTAAAATTAAGCCATTTTTTGTCTTGGAGTACCTGCCTGAGGAGAACACTCCCCTTGCTGCTCATGGGCTGTTTTTTGTAGCTCCAGGCTTTGGCAGTATAAACCACTTTTCTAGTTAAGATCAACCAAATATCTTAAATTACCTAAAACTTTTCTTCTTATTTAATTTGCTGCTTTGAAGGACAGCAAGCCTCTCTATCTCTAATTGTCGTGTGTGCATGGTGGGAAGGGCTGCAATACGCTGCTCAGCTGCGGGTTTGTCTATTTATTTGGAATTTTGCAGTGGTTCATTAGCAAAGTTTGACTCTGTTGACATGTATGGTGACCAGTGTCAGAATTTATGTCATGTTTTTGCAGAGAAGGGACCAGCCCAGCTGTGTCTCTGGTAGTACAAGATGTGCTTTGGTGCTGGCAGCTTTGAAACCTCTCAGGGTAGGTCAGGAGTGAGGGTGGGGTGGGAGCAAATTAGAAGGGTGAATTCAATGACCAGCATGTAGTTTGGACCATCTAACCTTCTGTATCATAAAAATAACACAGGTACCCAGGGACCTGTGGGCATCCAGGTGTGGACAGTACCATAGAATATATTTTAAAAGTCTTTTTTATGTTCTAATTCTCATTCTCTACTCTGGAAATGTTTATGCCTTGCTATTCTCAAAATATCTGGAAACTTCACCACCTCCTGAGAGAGGAAAGTGAAAGCCATGAGGGAACAGGCAGTTTTGTGCTGAGACCCCAGGACAAGCTCATCCCCAGGGCTCATCCCAAACCACTGACCGGACAGAAACACTGTCCTTGTCACCCCATGGCCACTCTCAGCTCAGGGAATTCCCTTCCCTGGCAGTAGTGACAGTGTTGGCACACACACCTTTGTCATGTAAACCACGACAGGAGATTGGAACTAGGTGGTCCTTGAGGTCCTTTCCAGCCCAAGCCATTCCAGGATTCTGTGCTTCTCTGATTCTATAAACTTTCGAAGAACACATTTCCATGTATAGCCTGACTGTAGTGCCAATAAGTCATTTATTTTCTATACTATCGTCATAATTCATAAAAATTCTCTCCCTCCTGAGGGAACATTTTATCATCTGATAAGGGGCAACAGCAAGCCAAAAATATAAGGCCTTCACTAAATGATAAATACAGGATGACATAAGCTATAAAACATAAAAGAGTGAGCGTGTGTAATACATGCCAAGGATGGCTGAGGATCAATTTAAACTAAACGTTTTCTGTTAACATGAGAATTTTTGTAAACTGGAGAAAATGAGAGGCAAGAAAGAAGGATTTATGGAGCAATGTGTGGGAGGCATGCGGTGCTAAAACAGCTACGGCTGGAGCATGTTTGTTCTACTGTCTCAGGAGTAGTTTGTCCCATCCTCACTCTTCCTGGCGAGCTTCCTGATGCCTTTTGTTGGACACATTTGAAAGCTGAGGTTGGATGTATCCGTGTTTCCTTGTTTGGGTGAACTCAGAAGTGGAAAGCGTTATTCAGTGAGTTAAGCATCCACCTGACACAGCCTCCCCGACGAAATCTGTCGACTCACATCCCTTCCTGGGGCTCACGTCAGTGCTTTGCTGGAGTTATTTTCCATGTCCCTTTCCCGTGGGATGCTCACCTTGTGGTGCTGGTTACTCACGGGGCTGAGCAAGATCTGTCTGAGCCCATGAGGAACCTTGTGCCTATCCAGGGGAGGTACAAGCCGGCCATTTAACACTCAGGATTTTCCAGCGAACTCATCACCATGCTTTGAGGCTTGCAGTGCACTCCCACCTCCAAATAAAATCCATTTTCTGATCCATGACCTCATTCCGTATATAATATTTCAGCCCAGCTGCGCGATTGGGTCCCGCGTTTGCAAAACTCTGATTTCGCTGCCAGCTCCGCGCCAATTCTTGCTCAATTTTGGTTTATTATAGTTTTATTTGGGCCCATCACTTCTTTGGCTACCTACATGGACACAGTGAGGCATATCATGAAGGCACAGCCCTGGGGCCAGGAGAAGCAATCACACGACCTCCACGAGGCCAATTCTCCAAAGCTTCCCAGCGGGGAGCACAGATCACCAATCACTGCAGGTCTGTTTATGAGTTAGGAGAGCTTTCCAACTTTGAGAAACTTGCTGAGTTTATTTCAGGTATGCGCTTTTCCAGGCCCATAAACATTTAGTTTTTAATCTGCCGCATCAGAGGAGAAAGTGAAAATAGTTGTAAACAGAGAGCAGGGCTTGAACCCCTCCCCATCTCCCCTTTTAAGTGAGCACATGGGCACATGTAGAGCGAGCAGTTCTTAGATATATAGCCCACCTAGGTAAAGCACTTTCAAATGTACTTCATTTATTTATTCTAGGCCCTTTTTTTGGCCCAAAATCATCAAAAATTGCTGTCTCTAGTTTCATTGTGCCCTTTTGAAATTGTCCAGATTTTGCGCTAAGAGTCTAAAGCCACAGCAAAGGAGCAGGCCAAGAGGAAAAGCTTTTGAAGAGTTCCCACAGCTGTGAAAACACGGGCCTCAGGCTGTGTGTAGAGTTACTTCAAACAGCTGCTTCAGGTGACTAAACACCTTGAGTCTCATTCATCAAGTGTTGTTTATACTGGCTGACAGACCAGACTTGGAGAATTAACTCTGAGAAAAAAAGATGTACTACATACCAAGTATGGGAAAGGAACCCAGTTCCCTAAATAAGAAAGGAAGGAGGAGGAGGGGGGGGGAAAGGGGGAGGGAAGAGTCCCTTTAAAATAAAACAGATGAGGGCTAATTTTATTTCATGTTAATAGGCCTTTGATGCCCTTTGCATGTTTAAAATCAGAGGTGAAGGAGTATTGATGGTTTGCCACTTCGTAATCATGCAAATAAAAGCAATTTGAGTGATCCCTGTGCCTTGACAAGAAGCTCAGCTAACCTGGTGTAAGATCTCAATGGTTAATTAGGAGGCTTGAATAACCTATTAAAATAAGACCCTTTTTCACAACTATCCTCAACAGAGAATATCAGGGAAAAAGAAATGCCCAGTGCTGCCACCCCCCTGCTCCCATTTAGCATCAGATAGTGCAGATTCCACCCGTAGTTTTGGTACAGGACTTATCACTCAGCTTGAGATAATATTCTTTCATCTCATATCCATATGAGAAGGTGACATGATAAGATATTTGCAATCGTGTAACTGCTTTGCATGGATCAAAAGAGGAATGAAAGAAAATGACATGAGTCAGTGTCAAGTGAAGTGCTACTAGTTAAGTAAGCTTTAAATATTGAAGGGGATTTTTAATATTTCCTTTTAATCTCAAAATCTGTCACTTGGTGATTTTTTATAACACTGAAGTTGTTACTAACAACATTTTCCATGGTTTCATTCAATCCAAATGCAAAAACCCACCCCATCTCAGTCATGGCAAATGTTGTAATTTCTACTGGCAATTTCTCATCCACAACCCAGGCAGATTTCAAAGAAAAGGAGATGTTTTTCAGGCGCTGGGATACTGTTGGGATCCTGATGTTTGAACACTGGCAGTAGAACATAGGCCAACAGTGAGATTTCAGTGTTTTTCTTGTTGTTTTTCCTTAACAAGCAGTCAGACTGCAAGGGTGAATATGCTTTCAGAGACAAAAATAGCGTTTAGAAGAAGAATTTAGAATCACAGAAAATTATTTTGAAAGAAGATTGTTTCAGAGGCTGTTTCCCTGACAAACTTGGTAAATAGTTTGGCAGATCCTGAAGCTGTTGGATTTGCATATGCATATAGAGGGGCTGAAGAAAAATACCAGGTGGTTTTCTTCTTAGAGCTTTGGAATAACACAAAGTTGATGGCAGTAGATTTACATCTTATTCTCTGAAAAAAAAAAAGAAAAAAAAAAGGCAAAACCTAAACCAATTTCTCTGAAGATCAGGATTGAAGATTAACAGGTTTAAAACTGTATGTGAGGAATATAGATGAACCAGTTTCTGTCTTTATTTAGGGTGACTTATGTCCTTGACTGAGAAGGATCTACCCATTGGTTTTTGTCTAGGCTGAGAGAGGCAATCCTAATTGGATTAAAACCCCCTATGTAATCCAGTGCATATCCAAAATAAGAAGATCAAATGACTGAAATAATATCTTATTCTTTTCACTCCTGAAACAGTGATATCACTGGAAAGGATTAAAAATTGAGTTGTTTATGTCCCTGGCTGACATGATTTGGGACTCCTTCCCATGTCACTTATAACACAGTAATATTGGCCTTGTGGCTGATATCTACATCAGGCAAAACTTTAGGGATGCTGCATTAGGGAATTGAAAAAACCTGGAAAAACTGCAAGATAGTTTCAGTAACAAAGGTGTTAAGGGGATGCTGCAGTGGTGATTTGGGAAGGGCATGGATTGGAAAAAATGGTGTATTTAAAACCAGGCACTTGGACATGCTCAAGGTTGGTTGGAGACCTCGATAATGAAGGAGATGAGCCCCAACCTTTTCCAAGCTGAGGAGGGTTTGGTGTCTCAGTGTTCCCTCCTGTCCCAGCTCCCTTCCATGGTGGCACTTTGTGCCTTGCCTGAGGGGCTCCATGCTGGCCAAGGGTATTTAGGCACAACTGCAGGTTAAATCACCAAGATTAATGTATAACTGTGATCATACACAGACTACATCAGCTGAATATTGGTTCTCTTTGCAAGGCTCCAGGGGGGAGATAAAATAGATTTGTAACGTTTGTTTTCAATAAATTACTTTTTTGAGTCCAAACAAAATATTCTTTTATTCTGTTTTGCTCATAATTTTGGACTGAGCAGCTACTTTTAGCTTGGAAAGGGTGAATTTTGGTGGATTTGGATGTTAAAACAACTTTTAATCAAAGCAGGCGCTGGGTCTGTTTGGGGCACAGGGCCCTGTTTTTGTGTGCCATCCCCAACCTCCTCACTGCTCCAGGGCGTTGGTGGATCCCATAAAACCCCTCTGTGAGCTGGAGAAGCTGTGATTGCCAGGCTGGGGAAGGAGGGTGGATCACCCAGGTGTCACTGTTTTAGGAGGTGAGTGCCTCTCTCTCCCTCGTTGCCATCAGCGCCGCGCGCTCTGCCAGGCTTCGAGTGCCGCCACCCCGGCTCTTCATCCGGACGGGGCTGCCAGGAGCCACTTCACTCCTGTCCCTTGCTGGGACTTGAACACTCTCCAGGTCCCTTGATTTCTCCCCCCTCCTCCTACTTCCAGCCTGATTTTTTTTTTTTTTTTTTTTTTTTTTTTTTTTTTTTTTTTTTTGGAGAGCGCAAAGTTTGTTTGTTTCCGTGAGAAAATCTGAAATTTCCCTGAAAAAGCAGAAGTGTCTTTCAGGCTTGCAAATACTTTGTTTGCTCCATTTTACTGTTGTGCGTTTTTATGAATTTGAGCCATGACATCTACCTAAAAAAAAGATAATTATCTGCCCACTGGAGTGAAATTGAATGAATTTGATGATAATAAGGATTACTATTAGTTACAACTTCATAAATGTGGTATTTTACAGTGTGGCTCCACATTTTGCAAGGGAGCTGAGAAATGTTCAGATCTCTCCCTTTTGGACAGCTCAGAGGACAATTAAAAGGTAACAATAATCTAAAAGATGGTGAATAGTCACTCTGGGGATATAAAAAAATCCTTTCTCATTTATTAGGATCACAAGAGTCCCAGTGTCAGTTTAGAGCAGCTCAGATCACCTTCAGCGAGATGTTTGCCATGTTTCCTTAGGCTGAGCTTGATCTACTGGTTAAACAAAGAAAACACAGTAATAAATTATCCAGAATATACCTGTGCTCACCAGAGGCTGCTTTAAGCTTGCACAGCTTGTTATTTTTTTCACGTAATTTCCAATTTATTTTGTACTTTAAAAGTTTGTTTTGGCTGGGATTGAAATTTAATTTGTTCTTCAAAGAAACATAACAATGGAAATACAAAGAGGAAGCTTTTGTTCTCTCCCTAGGAGTTCTGAAAGGTAATAATTATGAAATGATAAGATTCTAAATGAAAATGTCACTTGCAAAGGTTGAGGTTGAAAACAGCACAGACCTGTGTAAAGCGAGAAAAGTCACATTTGATTCATGAACATAAATATAACCAGAATGATTTAATTTTAAATCATCTGATGATTTATCATATAAATATTTTACAATTTTGAAAGGAAATTCTTCAAAGCACAGATTTCTGTGAGAGCACAATGCAGCTTTGCAAAAACAGCACTCCTGTATTATTAATAATGATAGTAATAGTAGAAAGATTAATAAAATATCATAAAAGTAGACTAGAGAAATAGTTATTTGTATAAATTCCAACAACTGCTATTCAACAATACCCTGAATCAGATGTAGGAGCAAAGTTTTATATTGTCTCTGCTCTGTGTTGTTATAGTGATCAGCATATCAATGACTGTTTCTGCCTTACTCAACCAATGTTTAAAACAAATATATTCCTTCAAATTTAGCTTTATGCAGTGCATTTCCTTATTTATTTAGCTCTTTCAATTTTCTGCTACCTGCCTGTCTTTCCTCTTGTTTATGTGTGAACACAGATGTTTCTGTAAAGGGTGAGATGTTGAATTTTAGAAAATTTGTGTTTATATACACATTACTTTAATCTTAATCAGGCAAACTCTGCTTGAGCAAAATATATTTGGTGGAGTTTACCCCTGAATGATATATGTTGGGTTTTCCTTCTAAACTCAGAAGTAAATTTTACAATTAAAACATTGGTTCAGCATTGGAGTTTTTGTCTGAGAGTTGTTGCTGTGCAAAAAAATTACCTGATAATGCTTATGGTAAATTTCTTATACTCTCTGTGGTGTAGAGCTTTCACACAGGTATTAAATATTGGGAAAGTTTTCCAAAGAGGGGATGCTGGTGGGGGTTGTGAAGTCAGATACAAAGGAGGGTCTGCATTTCCTTGCTGGCAGAAACAGCTCGGCACTGATTGCTATCTCCATCTCATTTCAGTTTTCCCTTTGAAAGAGATCAGACAACATTTTGAGCTCTTTCTTGGTTGTTTTACTTCCTCTGAAGTCTGGGTATAACTGGTGACCCAGCTCTGTTCCTTTCTTTTGGCCGAAGCATTTATTTTGTCACCTTGATGTCATGCTGCCAGAGAGGCTGGAGGAACTTTGCCTTGCACTAAATGTTTGGGGTTTTTTTTCAGTCCCTAAGAGTTAGATGATGATTTAGACTGCATAAATACAGTTTTTGTTTCTGGCCTGGTTGGATAAGGTTGTGTAGAATAACCAGCCTAGAAAAAGGTCCCAGTGGGTGATTAATTCATTAAATCTGAACCCATTTCTTGTGCATAAAGATGTGCATAAAAAAATAGGTGTTGATAAAGAATTGTGAGTAAAACAATGGTGCAACTCAAGGTAGGGATATCTCTGTGCAAGGTCCATAAGTAATTTTTTCCCAACATTTGTCCAATGGTATCTTGGTACAAGTACGGAAAAGTTCCATTGCAGTCTTTCCTTAATGGAATCAGATTTTATTCTGTTCTTTTTTCTTCTTGTACTGATGGAACACAGAGTTTCAATGAAGCTACAAGCGTTGTATGACTGTTTTAGTTGGAAAAGGGAATTTTATCAAAACTGTCTGCGTGGTGGGTGATGATTAATTTCTAATTTCAAGCATGGCATATGGTATAATACTTACTTGAAATGAACAAAAGCTCTTATGATTACCTGAACCAGATTTGGCTCTTTCAGGCAACTTTGCCAAAACAAACAAAAAGGCAACACAGGTATTCATCTGAATAATCAAATAAATAAATATTTTAACAGTATTTCTACTCCATGTGTTCACTTTTAAACTGTTATTAAAAAAGAAGTATCATATGATTCTGTGATTATTAAAAATAATAATGTTTAAAAAGAAATGTGATGGAAGATGTTCTCAAAAATTATTTTAAGAGCTTATGCTAATTAGAAGGATAATTTTGTAGAAGTTGTATTGGATACTAACATTTCAAAGACCTTACAGTTTTCACTTACAAAATTTCAAGTTTGCAATGTACTGAAATATTTTGTTCTGTCACTGTGTGATAGCAAATCCAGTAGACCTTCTATGAACTGCCTATAAATGACTGGAGGGTGGGTGGAGAAATTGGGGCGTGTAGTTAATATTCACATTTCATTTTGCTTTCTTTCTCAACTTTTTAAAAACATTTTTCTCATGGCTATAATGGGCTCTCTAGCTTTGCTCTCATAAAATGGACAATTTCTTGTGGAATACAGGTGAAAATTTAGCCAACATTTAATCCTCCTCTTCTTACCATGGACATTAGCAAGACTTTTGTTGATTAAAATGGTGCTATTTATGGGGCATTACTCTTATTCCAAGTTTGAGTTTAAAAATTAAAGAGAAAAGCTACCTAATTTGTATAATTACTTTTATTTGTGTTGCATATACTTTAGATCTTTATTAATATTGGTTAGCACCAGGTAAACAATCATTAAATCCTCAAAACAAATTTTGTGGAACATTTTCACATTTTTCCAGGCTTACTTATTTCTGAAATTAAGGCTAATGGTAGAGCATTATAAAAACAATTTTCTCTTGCAGTTTGAGATGTAGAACCTAAAAAGGATGATTTGATGGGTCAGGACAATAATCATGGTCATATGAAGAAACACCTTAGAGTGGACCAAAGTTTTTATCTGAACTTTTTACCTGTTTTCTAAAAGATAATAAAAATCTGGAAACCTGCTGTAGGTCAGTAGAAGAATTTCATATTGACCCCACTGGAGGTTATGGAGGGGGGCTGTAGGAAATTTTTTATGTGACTGTAGGAAATTTTTGCTGTAAGCAAAACAATGACCTCGCATTCAGACACGGTCATGTTAAATCGCAAGTATTTGGCACGTTTAAATATGTCAATAAGCCTGTTTTTACATCTGAAGAGTAAATAAATATGGGGCAAAAATAAACCTTACTTTAAAAAAAAGATGCTAAAGCAAACATATAGGTATTGCATTTTTATGTTGGTCTTAAAACAAGCCCAAGGCATTCTCCCACACTTTTTTTCCCAACATTATCTCCACCTGTAATAATAAAACATGTCTTCTGATTACTGTGCTTTCCATTATCTCATGTCTGTACCTAATTTATTTGCTACTCAGCCTTACTTTCCCTGTGCTAAAGGGATCTTTCTCTTCTGGTAATGCAGTGAGAGGTGGACATGCCCCTAGCCCCCCCAAATTTTCTTGTCTTGCTGAAAAGAAGTGTTGAAGTTCTACAGTATTTCAGAGTAAGATGTGTCCCAAACTAGAAAATGGAACTACATTTAAACCATGCTGTTTTAAATTCTTATAAAGAGTAAGAAAAACTTGCTACTTCTTGAAAGCAAACCCAAGGAAATACAATGAGTTTTAATGCCCTTCAAAATACAATACCCTTACAATTATTTATAAAGTATTAGTACATTAGAATGCAAATGTGGTCATAGTTTTAATATGTGTGTTCCCAAATTTATTGGGAGTGTTTATGCTCCAACATATAAACTAATATACAGATGTGTAAAAAATCAGAATATTTGATCATACATTTAAGACTATTGATTAAATTAGGAGGAACTTTCCACAATCCATTTGCCAGGTGTGAGAAATGGATAAATCCATTTTTCTGCTTTGTGACTTTCTAACATGTGTGTATTCACTGTATAGATTACAAGTACATTTTCATACCTAGTTTCAGTATGGGGTATTTTGGCTAAAAATCTCTCTGCAGGTCTTGTTTTAAGACCTTAGTGTTGTTACAGCCAGATGAAATAGTCTTCCCTTGATGTCCATGTCAACAGGAGCCTTTCCATTGTTTTCCATGGGTACTGAAAGAGGCACAGTGTGCTTTGCTGTGATCCCAAACCCATGTGATTAGCAGGACAGAGGAGATTGTGTGTGTGAGTGAGTGATTTATGCTCTGCTTGTTTCTGTTGTCCACAGAACATGGGTTTGCTACAAGATGAACTCTGATTTCAGGAAATTACCCACATTGTCAGCAAATTTTCTTGTCCTTCTTTAACATTATGAACAGCCCATTTTTCATGTTTTAGAAATATTTTAATGCTGGACTTTGATATATTATTACCACATGGTCATATCACAATAAACTTTCCACTCCACACAGACAGGGTTGAGGATTCCTAAAAAAAATAGTATCAAAGGAGCAATACCCTTGGGTCCCTGCAGAGATCCAAAGGAAAAGCTCTCCCTAGAGCTGGCTCAGTTTTACTTTTCCCATAGATAATCACAGTGCACAGGAGTCAGAGGTTCCAGTCTCAAATTTATCCTGAGAATGAGAAATTTTGGGAAATGTGGCTTGCAGGAAGGGTAGGAAGAAAGTTTGAAAGGAAAAAGTGCCCATCTGCATAGGACTGGTAAAACAAAAATACCATCAAAAGGTCAAAATTGGTGATGTGACTTTATCTAATAACAAGAAATAATAATATCAAGGGGAATTTTGGGTTTAGGAAAGGTATGTAAGTCCCGAATTTCTGCATAAAACACACTATCTTATGTTTTGTGGGATATTGTATTACCTGATGGGAAATTATGAACCTCTCCTGCAGGAGATGGCGTGAGTTTATAGTCTCCCTTCTCAAGAGGAATGGGAATTTACATTTCCTAAAAGTCTTGTTTCAGCAGACAGAAGTAGAGGAAGAACAGATTAAGATCTCCCAAAAATGGAAGAGTTAGTCCCAAGCCAAATCTGAAGGCCAGGTGTGTAATTTGGGAAAAAAAATAATTTCTGGATGAGATTTTTTTCCTCTCAAATTTTGTATAAATAAAGAACAGAGATTCTGTGAGCTGATTTGTGTCTACACTGAGGGCAGGGTCGAGTTAAGAGCTGAGATAGCTGAGAAAAGGGCTTTGTTTTCCATTATCAGCTTCAGGAAAGGCCAGAATGTCCATTTGAACTTGAGTCTCTATCCCATCAAAGTATCAGCCTGAGGACCTAAAAGCAAACAAACAAATAAAAAAATGGCCATTATTTTTTATCAAACTTGAAATTTCTCTCTTTGAGGCTGGTCAAGTGCTGGAAGAGGGATCCAGTGGGAATCTCAGCAAAGATTATCCTTGGAGGTGTTCCAAGGAGGCCCTGGGCTCTGAGATTGGTCTTTTTGTGAGCGGGTGTTGGGTCTAGATGTGCCACCCAAGAAAAATTACCATGATTCCCTGACAAACTGAACCAGGCCAAACCCAGACATAAGTAGGTGAAGTTTGTCTTGGTCTTCCATAGCATTTATTGACTTAAAGTATCTATTTGGGAAGGAAAGTCATCCTCAAATTAATTTTCCCTTGCAACTTGGTATTTTTGGATAAATGAGGCACAAATATTCCTCATCTGATTTTGATAGGAGACAGGTTTAGCAATTTAAAATTGTATTGGTATAAGTATTTTAGTATTGAATATTATAAAGTAAAATTAAAAATTATAAAGAAAAATATTAAAGTATCAGAGCACTTTGGTTTCTGCTTAGGCTCTTTAGAAACACTGAAATATTGAAGAGCATCAGAGAACCAGTGAGTCAAAATAAATCAATGCAATATATTGAAATAATGAAAATATCACTGGAGTCAAAGAGGATCCCAGTATCTCCCATAGCCTGCAGTCTGGAAGTTTCCAAATTCCAGCACTGGCAATGCCTTCCCACAGCACACAGCTCTTCCCATTTGGAATTCTGCATTTCCTTCAATGGAAGACATTTCTTTCTTTGGAGCTCTGCATCTTTTTCTTCAGAACCATTTCAAACGTCACCAAATTCACTGCCCTGGGTTCAGTATCCAGGCAGGCAGAAAGAATCTCTTTTCTAATTTTGTAAAAGATGGAGTCTTAATCCCTTGACTTTAAGTGATGAGGTTAAAGAAATAGCTCAGATTTTTTTTGATGAAGTGAAGGATAAAGGGACCTTTCTTTTTATATTCCTCTAATTCTTTATACAAGTGTGAGCTTCTACTTCCACATTTAAGATTACTCCTGGAAACTAATTTCAAGGGTTATACTTACATGAAAAACCTGTACCTGGAATTATTTTTACCTTATTTTTCCCTGTAACTTCCCATATTTTGTTTTTCCATTCAGAAAAACTGAGAGATCATTTTGGCAATTATTATTTTCTCGTAATGATAAAACCTCATCCACCACATCTTACATTTCATGTGTAATAGGGAAAACTGAAATGAGTTCATTGCATTAATAATTTTAGTCATTATTTGCATGTATTCCTTTTTTTTTTAATATGAAACAAGTTTACTTCATAATGACCAAACAGTCTCACCTTTCCCTGAGTACATTATGAGACAGAATATTTGTTTGAAACCTGTGACACATAAATCCCTATGGAATTCAAGGGTGAGTGACATTATTGCCACAGAGCTACAGTCTGGGTGGGGTCACCATACAGCAAGTGAGCAGAAAAATAGATATTTAAAGTCATCTAACCAGAACAGATTTGTTCTTCTGACTTAATGCCATTTCCATTTGCAAACGGACGTTGCATCAAAGTAATAGCTCATAAAATCATGGAAGCTTGGAATGGTTTGGGATGGAAGAGACCTTAAAGTTCATCCAGTCCCAGCCTCCTGTCGTGGTCAGGGACACTTTCCACTGTCCCAGGCTGCTCCAAGCCCCATCCAACCTGGCCTTGTACACTTCCAGGGACCCAGGGGCAGCCACAGCTTCTCTGGGCACCCTGTGCCAGGGCCTCTCCACACTCCCAGGGATATTTCTTCCCAATATCCCCTCTCTCCCTGCCCTCCACCTGTGCAAAGCCATTCCCCCTTGTCCTTTCACTCCATGCCCTTGCCCAAAGTCCCTCTCCAGCTCTTTTGGAACCTCTTTAGGTGCTATTTCTTGTGGTGTTCTGGGTATTTTTTCTCCACCTTGTAAACTGAATTTCTTTTGATTTCTTTGCTCCTCTGGTTCTGTTTCTTGTTAGAAAAACTGAAGTAAAATCAGCCTTCCTGCAGAACTGGAAAAAAAGCTGTGTTGAGTTTGGTTGTCAAACAAGAGTTTTGAGTCTGTAGTTTTATTTTAATCAATCAAAGTCCAGACGTCCAGTAGGTATAAATGGGGTCATAGTTGTCCTGTCTTTTCCCTGGGAGCAATCCTGATGCTTTCTGCAAGTAAGGGTGACTTAGGCAAGAAGTTTTCTTCTTAAAAATTCCCCCCTTGAACATTTATTGCAGGTTTGGTAGTCTACCTTTATTTGCATTTAACTGCATTTACCATGTACCCACTATTTAAAAGATCTAAATCTGCCTGTGGATTCCAGAGCTGTTGATCCTGCTGGATGGATTAAGCAGTTAAAAGAGTGGTTTTGGCTGCGCGGGTTCACGGATCGGATCCATTTCCCCAACATCAGGAACACCACCCATTGACAGCAGGCCTCATCAACAAGTACAGTCAGGAAACGGCCAGGAATGTCAAATATTTATCCCTTTTAAAAAATTTAATACGTTCTCCTGGGGCCTGATTACAGAATTTTTTAATGCTTACAAATTTCTTCAGTGCAACAGTACTAGTTTGTTTCCAAGGAAACAAATGTACTTATACTGCACTGCACACATTCTTAATCATTAAATTCTATAATCTCCCTGCTTCGTTCTTTCTTTTCCTCTCTCTCTCCCTCTCTCTTTGAATGGGTAACTTCTAAAAATTGTTTGCTTTTCTTTTTTTTTGAGTGGAGTCCCCAGATACTCTTTAACTGCAGGTAAATTTTCAAATATGTTCTCAACAAAGCATTGTTTCACATTATTGAAAAAAAACTCCAAACCCCTTAATTGTTGAGTGCTTTTATGAAATCATCTTAATCAAGATAAATATGTATCCTTTATTCTTCTGCTATTTAATGTGCAAATTTATTTTTCTGAAGCGGATCTTCAGTGTGGTTTGATGTGAAATGTCTGGGTAGGAGTGATATTTAAAAATCAATCTTGAATGTATATTTTTGTTAATTCAGGCTCTGCAGACTATCTATGTTTATGCAACACTGTTTCTGTAAGGGAAAAAAGTGTGTGAGCTTATATGGTACTTTACAGATATACAATTTATATATAAGACACCAGCTTTGAATTTGTCATTCAGAATATACTAAATATTAACTGAGGACTAATAGGAGCTCACTGGAGGGACGACACATTTTTAAAGTGACATCTTAGCATTCAAACCATTCATATTCTTCAATGTGAATGTAATTTTTATCTAAATGATTTCAGAGGAAAATTGATTCATTTGACTATAGTGCTCCTAAGACCAGTGGGAAGCTCATCATCTTAATATTGAATCTGTAAATCCTTTCCACTAGGGATGATTAACAGCTTTGTCAAGTGTTTATTTTACTTTAAGAAGAATATGTAATTTCCTGGCATAACTGAGACAGATTTCACTCCATTTCTTCCTTTGCATGTCACATTCATGCTGTAGGTTAGCATGATCGAGCCTACCTCTATTAGACTTCTATTTTGTGCAGTAAAAGGATAGCCTAATAAGTTTTCATAGTTTAATGAGCAGACATCAGTTTGCCCTGTGATTCATTTATACTTGATAAATAAAAACCCCTCAGCAGTCCTGATAAGAAGTAATAACAGGGAATTACTTCCAGATGGCACTTTTGCAGTGCTGCACGTGTGGTCTGAGCTGCCCATGGGATGTAAACCCGGTATTAGAGCAGCCCTGTGCTGCTCCCAGGACTGGGAATCCATGACAGGACAAGGACAGGCCACCAGGCTAAGATTTAGCTGGACAAGCAGCAGCTCAAGGACAGGATTTTCCCCATTCCTGCTACAAGTGAGAATAATTTGTATTGGTAAAACATTACAGGAATTTCTTGATACACCACTTTCTCACTCTTTTTGTTATGGAGTACCTTCTTCAGCATTGAGCCTGTGACCAAACCTCATCTATTTCCTTGATTACTTGTGGTGGAGCACACCAAAAACATTTATTTAATGTTTTTGGGTTTTTTTTGGTCTACCTTTAATGTAGACAAATATTAAAATGTTTTATATTCATCATAATAAAAAAGAATGTCTATCAAATAACTGAAATCTAATAGAATGCAATAGATTTTGATTTAAAAGATCTTAGAAAAGGTGGGGTCATGAAGAGTTTAGCTGTGGAGGGACATTCCCATGCTCAGCTTTGCATGTGAAATCCATGGCTGGGAGTATTCCAAAGGGAATGGGAAAGACAACGTCCTTGATGCCTTAGTTGGAATATCTCATCACCTACAGATTCTTCATCACTGTGCCAAGCAAAAAAAAATTTATGGAATCATGAACATCCCTGCCCAAAAGCCAACACATCATGTTCACACTCGTGTCATTTCCCATGTATAATTATTTAAGACACCATACCCCAACATCTTCACCAAATCTGTCAGAATTCAAGAGTTATGTCAGTACTGTCAGGCACGTGGTGGAACTCTTGCAGTGTCCTGTGCAGGACCAAGAGTTGATCTCAATGATCCATGTGGATCCCTTCCAACTCGGCATATTCTATGATTCTCTGACCTTTTTTGGGGGGATTTAATTTGTGACCTTTCCCTTCTTCAACTGTTCACAGGAAACACATGAGGTTTGGCCAAAACCTCAGTGCCGAAGAAGATGCTCCATAATGAAAGGAGTGAGAAAATGGTGTATCAAGTGATTGCTATGAAGCTTTACCAATCTGAATTATTCTCACTTGTAGCAGGAAGGGGAAAATTCTGTCCTTGTGCTGCTGGTTGTCCAGCTAAATCTCAGCTTTTTGGGGGGTTGTGGTGGGAAGTGTAAATGAAAACTTAAGCAGTAATGAGCTCTGTATGGTTTGGACCTTCTTGTGCAGACTGGCCAAGTAACAGATTTCAGGGAAAAAAAAAAAGTTTGTTAAAAGCCTTAGTTTCTCTTCCAACATGAGATTAATTACAGCCAAAATGATCAGGGAATGCTCCTGCTTTAGGAATAAATGTTGTGAGTGTGATTGCCTTCAAAACAGGAGAGACACAAATCTATTCTGCCTCTGAAAAGGTACCATCAAGTATTGTTTTGTTTGGGTGTTTCTGCAGAAAGTGCTCCGTGCTCTTTTCTCTCCAATTTCCTGCTCAAAGTCTAAAATAGAAATTGCAGATTAGAAAATCCTTTGAGAATGGGGTTCAGCAAGTGAAACTGCTTGAAGGTAAGTTTCATACTAGTTTGACTGAATTTAATGAGCCATTGTTAGGAACCAAGCAAGCAAGTATTCTAGTGAGGCAGGAGGTATACACAAGCTGTCTTTTCAAGAAACCATTGTAAATCTGGTAACAAAGAGAGCCTGACTTCCTCCTTGAATTACCATGTTGACAAAAAGTCTACTGCATGCACTGATAGCAAATGAGATACATTCTGCTGGTAAAGAAAATTAGACCTTAAATTTAACTCTCTAAAGCCTAACGTCTAGGGCAAGGGAAAAGGCAGAGTCATGCTGAAAAGCAAGCTGTTGCTTCAGCACAGGCTGTGTGTAACTCCTTGTTCTGAGACAGAACATTTTGTGCAACTTTGCTCTATGATTAACAAATGTATTTTAACAGAGAGTAAAAAGCATGGGGAGAGTGGGGGGGGGAAAAATAAACCGACATAGCAAGCTGTGTTTTTAACCAGTAGGGATTAAAGAATTCACTTTGTTACCTGGGAGGCATCAAGGTGAAGGTCTCTGGTTCTGAAGGGCTGTGCTCACTCAGTGCTTGCTAACCTTGGGCTGGCTGCTTGGAACGTGTGTCTTTGCTGTAGCCTGAAAAGGGTTTTTTAATATTTAAAGTTATTAGTTTATAGTATCCGTGTAATTTCTTCAGCCAAAGGGCTTTAATTTCTTTGATGTGCATCTCTGTTCCAGCTGGTACTCCTACCACTCCTGCTGTCTCTTAGCCCTAAGTAAGGTTTCTCTCTTTGTTAAAGCTGGTGCCACTGATTTATCTTCAGCTCTGAGAAGGGCTTTTATCCATTTTAAAAGTGATGCTGCTGAGACAGCTTTCCCTTGCCCTGAGAAGATTATTTTTTTATTCATATTTGGTGGTTGGTTGGTGGTTTTTTCTTTTCTTTAAAAAGTATTTTTACATAGAGGTGTATTTCTCTCAGGTTGCCTATGGGGTCCTTCTATGCTGTGCTTCTTCCCAGAAAAAAAATCTTTTTGAAGAAAAAAGCAAATTTCCCCTTTTTGGGAGCTCTCCCCACCCCACTGATGCTATACCCAATATTGCTCTAAAGAGGATTTTGGTTGTGGTGTGGAAGACAAGAAGTTTTCCTCATTCAGAGTCTTTTATCAGGGGAAATCATCCTGGTCTTTCCTCCTTAAACTGTTCAAACTATTTTTCCTCCCTACATGTGCTGGAGTCAAAAATGTCCTTGTGAATCAGACTCATAATTTGTTATTTAAAGTAAATACATTGAGTTTATACACTTGTGGCTTCCGGGACTGGCCTTCCTAGCTTGTTTTCTTATTTTATTGGTTATCAACTCTTCTGTACCCTGTAGTGCAGATTTTTTTTACAAATATATTTAAAATGAAAATTATGGGAATTATCTTTATACAGATAACTAAAGGCAGCTTTTGAAGTCATCTGGTCTTCCGTGGTTATATGGGTTCAAACACACCAAAGATATTTTTTACAGTATTTTTGTCTACCTTTAATGTAGACAAATCTTAAAATGTTTTAAATTAATCTTAATAAAAAAAAGAACGTCTATGAAATACCTGAAAACCAATAAAATGCCATAGATTTAGATTAAAAATATATTATAAAAAGATTGCAGATAACCCTAAAAACCAGAAACAGACTCTGAATATGGAGCTGCTGGCCAGGACACTTCAGAGACTGTACACTGAAGAAAAGAATAATTTTTTCACAGGATCCTGAGATACCTTCATCAATTGACAATCTCCTGTGGGGGGAAAAAAAGTTTATTTACTGTTAAAAGTAGCAAGTTGTCCCATCAAAGACAAAATTATCTTGTAACTTGGTATAAGCAAAGACCCTGCTGCCATCTACGTTCTGGGACAGAGTTTCAGCCTTTTAACAGTTTTCTCTTTTGGAGTCAGTCAGAATTATGAACGATCTGGGATATCTTACATTGCCTGCAGACCAGACAAAATGATGTTATTGAGGCCAGAAAATAAAGCTTTGCACTAATCAAATGCTCTGCTGAATAAAATATGAGCATGTTATTTTGCATAATAAATAGCAAGCCAAAATATAAATTGAACAGTAGCACTAATAAATAAATAAGATCATCTAAAGCTGGTTTTCAGGAGCAAAAACTTCAAAGTTCATCCATTATGGATGTGTGTGTGTGTGCATTAGTGTGGACGAGGAGAGGTGAAGTGGTGGCATATATTGTTTTTTTCTCTACCTTTTTTTGCCTCATTCTCTATTTGGATCATTAATTGAGCAGGAATGAGTAAAGAAACCCTTCTTCCCACAGAAGTGGAGTTGGAGCTGGATGATTTTTAAGTTCCCTTCCAATACATGATCTGTATTTCTTTTCTTGCCTTGCAAAGCCAAAGCCTTGCAGTCGGTTTCTGCTTTCTGGAAAGAAAACAGATCCTCTTTTCACCTAGAAAAGTAGTTAAAATATTTAATTTTAGGTGGCTGGGAGTCTCTGTCTGCAGGCAGGTCAAGGAACAGGTTGCCTGTGCTCCTCGGGCACGTCTCTGCTCTTTGGGGAAGTTTTCTCCCCATCATGAAAAATAAGAAAAGGGGAAATATTTTACTCTTCATATGTGTTGATTTTCAGCGAAATAAGAGGCCTTCAAGGAAAAACAAACCTATTTCCATAGAGTAGATCTGTTATGAAGAGGAACAAAAAACCCAGACAAAGCATTTTGATTTAGTTGTACCATAGTTTTTAAGTAAAAACTCCTTTATTCCCTCTCTAAACTCAGACTATATGAAGATGTTTTAAGCAGCCCAGTGTCAAACTGGACTTTAAATTTAGACCAAAGCCATGTTGGACAGGGGGGATCTGTGGTACCCCTGCCATAAATCATGACAGAAATCGAAACAAAGACAAACAGAAATTTTTTTTTGGTTTTTTTTGGGGAAGTCATGTGTCACCTGTCACCACTGGTGACACTACAACCAAAGCAGTAACAAAAATCTGAAGAAGTCAGCAAATTTTCAGTTACCTCATTTCCTCTTCTCCTTTTTTGAATTTTTTTTCCTTGTTTTTTAGTCACAGGAGAATTGCCTTTTTTTTTTTTTTTTTTTTTTTTTTTTAGGAACAGATATCAGGAAACTGCCCTGCCCCTGCTCTTTGCTTTCAGTTTTCACTCTGAGGTGGCAGGGCTGGAGCCAGGCAGGGATGTTTCCAGTGGGGTCCCAGGGCTGGGAGCTCGTTTCCTCTGCATCTGAGTCTCCAAGCATGGAGGGAGCAAAGGAAAGGAGGTATCTTGTCTCAGCAATGTGCTGTACTCAGCCCATTCCCAGTTTCTTCTTGGGAATTAAACTTATTTATACCCACAAGACATATAAATCCATCATGGAAGCATCATATTTTCTTTCTTTTTTTCCTTCCCACAAAGCCAGACAATTCCCAAGGCCATTTGCTGTTATTTCTCAGTGTATCTCAGGTTGGGACAACTTTTTTTCCTAGACCTATATCTCATACTTTCAATTACAGATTTAAATTTTCCCCTCTGATGCCCATAATCGCCATCTTTTCCTATTCATCAGAACACTCACTCCTTCCACATCTTTTATTTAAAAAACAGCTCAGATTTTGTACTTTTTTCTTGCATTTCCTCCTGATGTCACAAGTTTAATGTTGAGAATTGCTCTCCCATTTTAGCTCATTAATGCCCATCTGCTATTCAGGGGAGCACCCTCACCCATCCTGCTGTCAGTGCCTTTGATATCTACAGAGAATTTCAGATCCCAAACCCCCAGGTGTGTGACTTGCTGCTTAGAATCCATAATGCCCCTAACATCTAATTTTCCATAATTATCTCTATTTATTTCCATAAATCTATTTCCATAAATATATATTTTTTTCATATATATATATATATATATATAATTTCAACTTTTCTACACTGTATGCAGAGTAGCCCAGTGACTCTTTTGCTATTTAGTACTTGATTTTTTTGGGAAGTCCTTTTGAGAACCCAAACTTCAGACTCAAACCTCTCAAGTGATATTTAGGTCTTCAAATCTTTCCTGAACCTGCTCCTTTTTCTGTAAATTAAGGAGAAAGTTCCCCAAAGTGGGAAATAGTAATGAAAATTAATAACCTATTCTCATAACAACCTTTTTCTGAAACTGAGGTTCATTTTTCCATAATTGTTAATCCTAAATGACTACACTCACAAAAAATATTACTTATTTGCAGGCAGTTTGTTAATAGAAAGCAAGATCCCTATTTATCCCAGAATTTATTCTCAATTGATAACTCAACTGTGTCTTTTTTGTCTCTTTGACCTCTAGATGTGCTAAAAAAGAATAGCAAATAAATCCTATTAAATTAAAGGACTCATATTCACATTCCTGCTGTCTACTGAATGTGTTTTCCCTGAAAAGTCCTTGGCTTGCTTATTGGTGTTGGATAACACCACATTTTATTAAAGATCTGTGAAGTGTTTCCTAAGATGTTACACAGAGTATTTTATTTATTTTTTTTAAGACATTTAAGTTTAACAAAATCTTCTTGGCTTTGCATAGGTGATAACAGGAAAGAGGAATAATGAGACAAAACCTCTTCTTTTGGGGTTTTTAATTGAGAAATAAATTATTTCATGGATTCTCATTAGTTATTCCCATGGCTTCTAGTGACAAGGTGCCAACTTTCACACTTTAAGCAGGTTAATTAACCAGGTAGTAATGAAATTGGGTGATACCTGCGTGCTGGTGAGCCACAGCTCCTAACAATGTGCTTTCATGTCTCTGAAAGGATATTTTCAGCTCCAGCTCTCTCAGCACTGCATAAATAAATGCTTCCCAGATAACACGCAAACTCGTTTTAAAGTTGCACTTTGGTCATGATTATTATGTTTCTTGAAGTAGATGTTGATATTTCTGCCCTTTTTGAGACTATAAAGGGACACCAAGAAAGATGGAAGACCTCAGCTGATGTGTTTATTTTCCTTCTATTCACTGGCCACAGATGTTAAATATTTTAATGCCATTGCTTTCCCCTATAAATGATAAAATTAAATTTAAAAATTGATGTTTAAAGATTTTCTAGGATAAAATTGATGTAGGAATGTGAGCAAGTAGCAGGAACCAAGGTTAACAGAGCAGCACATATGCACAAGGAAGGAAACACGTTTGGAAAAGATAAAGAAAAAAACAACAAAAAACACAACAAAAATTGAATTTTGGGCTTTCCAAGAGCAAGTCTAAATAGCTGTGTAATTTATCTAATTTAAGAAATATCTTTTAAAAAATCCCAAGGAGTGTCCTTAACTAGAAGAGTTGCTAGTAACCAGTTGTGTTGGAAGGGATATAAAGAAACGCTTGAGTTTAATTTTCCTGCTTGAAATATCCAGGCATAAGTGGTACAATTTTTTTTTTTTTGTCATGGCAAACAAAATATTACCCAAGTTTTGTGTTCCTTCTTGCTGGTGATCTGCTCACACAGCAATTCTGATTTCTAGGAAAGTATTTGTTATTTCTAAATATTTACTGGATGGTTTATGCAAACAAGTGTTGGCCTCATTCAAGCACTGATCATTTTTACCAGTCATTGTTTATAATACACAATTTGTCATCACAATCACATGGGCATTGTCTCCATTCTCTTCCTGGACATGTGACTGCTTAAAAAATGAGGAATAACAATGCTGGCAAGTGAATGAAGAACAACGAAGCCTTTCCTAGTATGAATTTTTTGAACAAATAAACATTTAGGCCAAACTTAAAAGGTCTTGCAAATATTTATCTGAATAAACCAGTCAGGGCCCATCTGAACACTCACTGAGAGCAAATAATACGACCCAACAGAAAACAGCAAAGCAAATTTCCCAGGCTTGTTTGTAAAAGTAATCTTCAGCAAGTATTTTGGGTTGTTTGACCACATACACCCCAGTGTTTACTCACAGTGAGCAGGCTACTGAGCTTGAAGGCATCCTCCTAAGCAAAGCAGGTGAAATATGAACTGAAATCTTGGTACCTATGCCATTTTTAAATGACTTAAAAAAAATAAATAGCCTTTTATTTTTTATATTAAATTCTGAGGCTGTTGTTTTTGGTTTTGGTGGTTTTTTTTTTGTTTTTGGTGGTTTTTTTGTTGTTTTTTTTTGGTTGGTTTTTTTTGTTTGTTTGTTTTTGTTTGTGGGAGTTTTCTTTGGTTTTTTTGGTGGGTTTTTTTTTTTTTGTAAGCCTAATAGAAAATTTAAGGAAAATTCTGTTGACTGATGAGGAACTTTGCTGTGTAAAATGCCAGTAGTTTTCTTTGCTCGCTCCAGTAGTGAAAACTCTTCTAATAATGTTTCTTCTCCACGTTTTATTTGTTTGTTTGTGTGAGGATTTGTTGTGTTCCTGCTCTTAACCAGTGGGATCATCAGTTGGGAGCAATTCTCTTCACTGGGACAGAGTTTAATGCAGCTGGCAGCACTGGGAAGCCAGCAAGTAATTGATAAATGCAGTGAGTAAATGGTGGCTTATCCAACAAAACCCAAATTTAAGATCTCAGGACTAGGTGGTCTGAGAAGATTAAACTCCACTTGGCTGGGGTGTGTTGAATAATGACTGAACACCCAGAGCATCTCAGCCCTGCATCTCCCACTCCTTTTATTTTGCACATCACAATTACCAGCCATGATCTTCATTCATGACTTATTGTGGGCGACAGGCCATAATCCTCATTCATGACCAGCTAGAACAGAAAAAAAAAACCCAACAAAAAGCCAACCCACCACACAAAACAAAAGCCCTTCATGGTACTTAGAGAGAACATGACATTATGCAGAGTTTCCCTCATTCTGAGAGCAGTACAGATACAACAAATTCCACAGCAGAGACGCTTTTAAAGCATCTGTTTAAAAAAAAAAAAAATTAAAATGCAGCTTCCCTAAGTTGTTGTGGGGAAGAGAAAAAAGCAGGGTGGAATTGCAAACATGTATATCATTACTGCAACTGCATTCCATTTATTTTCCTTTTGCAAAATAAATTACATAAATGGGGTTTGTATTGTTAGCTATTCTTCATTCAGAGATTGGGATAATTAGGTTTCAAATACGGTGATGTTTTAAAACACATTTAATTTAGTAAAATTGGTAAGGAAGCTACAGCAATTAAAAATAAAGGACAAAAGTTTCTTTTGCCTTCCTGGGTAATTTGGGGTGAATTTAGACTATGGCATTAGAAGTACAAAAGGTAACTAAAAATGCCATTAAATGAAATGTTCCCAGTCCAAGCAATTTCCTTCTTAACAGAAAGTAAAATGCAAACAGAGATTACTAAAACCCTGCTGTGTTTAATTTAAGTGTATGTAAGCCTTTTACTCACAGTTATTTTGTCTGGAGATAATCATGTAGATCCTCAGTGGTCAGAGCTGTGAAGCGTGTGTTGTCAAAAGTTGCTCACTCTTTGATTCCCCCTCGCTTCTGTCAGCCATGGTTCACATCATGCAAGCTCAGCTCATTCATCTTCTGACAGGGTGGGATTCTCCCATTCCTGTCTCCATCAATTTGCTCCTGTCGCCTCTGGATTGCTCGCAGAAATGCCGGAAAAGTGCGCGAGCTGGGTGTAAATTATCATTATTTCTCTGGCTAACTGCAGGGACGGAGCACACCAGCAACAGGCAGGGGTAGGGTTGTTAAACCAGAGGGAAAACTCGGAATCTTCTGCAGGTTCATTATTCTGCAGAAATGAAAGGGTTGGAGAGGCACTAGATACAGAGCCGTGCACTGACAGGGGCTGTTCTGGAGAGGTTTGATTCTGCTTTTGGAAGGAAATCCTGTGCAGCCAGAAATCAGGGGCTGATGTTCGAGGCACGGTGCTCTCTTGGGCAGGGTTGATGGGGATTTTGGCCCACAAAAAGAGGGGCTGTGTGGGGAGTTTCTTTTGCCACAGAGGTTTTTGTGTTGGTGCTTCATTGGTAGCTCATATCTGAGATATGAGCTTCAATGGTAGCTCAAATCTGGTCTGAGAGCGCTTCAGGAGACGTGAGGTAAAGAATGTTTTTTTACCAAGGTCTTGATTCATGACAGTTTTCACTGTGTAGACAGTTGCTACTGCTTCCATAGGGACCAGGAATTGCATTTACCACAAGGCAGTGGAAGCAGAGTGGATGTAAAACAGTTTGCATTTGCCAGCCGTGGAGTGTGGAATATTCACAGCAGCCACCAGCTGAGAATGAGCCAAAAGCTGTGATGCAGAGAAGGCTGAGGTGCTCCTCAACTGGCAAAGGCAAAACTCCAACATCCCAGGATCCAGACCAAGCAAGATGAGAGTGGGAGGTTCAACAGCAGCCAGGCTGCCAGCACATTCCAGCCTGAGACCTTGGGTGCCACCAGCTGCTTTGGTTTGCTCTGTCCTGCTCGTGTTGTCCTTCATTTTCAGCACATGCTGCAACTGTATATAAATTTTTCTAGGCAGAAAATGTAACACTTTTAGGAGTTCAGCTCCTGTGAGTTGGCAATGACCAAGAGTGCCAGGTTATGGTCAAGTGAGTTTTCTCCAAAAAAATGTATGTCCTAAAATCAACGGATACCAAAGCAGTTTGGGTTGGAAGGGACCATAAAGCCAATCTTGTTTGTGTACCTGCCATGGGCAGAGACACCTTCCACTACCCCTTACAAGATCCATCCAGCCTGGTCTTGAACACTTCCAAGCAACAGCTTCTCTGGACAACCTGTGCCAGGGCTTTGGAACCCTCTGAGTGAGGAGCTTCTTCCTAACATCAAACCCAAATCTCTCCTCTTTTAGCTTAAAATCATCCCCCCCCCCCCCCCCCTGCCTTGAGCTATCACTACCTGCCTTAAGAAAAAAATCACTCACTCTTGTTTTTTATTACTTTCATGTCACTGAGGTGTGAGCTCAGAGTCTCCACTGATGTCTCTCCTTGGATCTTGAACCACACAGAGATTTATTCCCCAGCCTCCCCTCCCTGAGCCACAGGGCCCAGGGCACCAGGTGGAGAAAGGCAGCTGGGGGAAAACATCAGCTTCCCACTCTTCCTGAGGTTTTCCAAAGGTTTTCTTCCTTCCAAAGAGGAGGTTATCCTCTTTCCTCTGAGGCTGGACATCATTCCTAAGCAAAGCTGATTTTCAAGAAAGTTTCTTTCTGTGTGAAAGGTTTTTTTTTTCCACTTGGGGGGTGGGTGTTTGGCTTTTTTTGGGGTGTATTTTTCAGTGGGGGTTGTTTGGGTTTTTTTGGCTGAACATTAAGACATTTTTTTTTTTTTTTTTGCTTGTAGGCTACTTCTGCAAACTCAAACTCAATTCACTCCCACAGAAAACTTATCACATCTCCTACCCTGCACAAAAAAAAAAAGGTGTTTCCCTCCATCATCTGGGCAGGAAAACACAAAGATGACCATGATGTTTAATAAGACCTTTATATCCTCTTAGATTTTTCCCTTGTCCTTGGCAAAGTGAGCCAAGTAGCTCTGACACATTTATTTCTTTTAATATGAAAGTAAGCAGAGAGAGAATGATGGCAATTACCCCTCTGCAGGGAAGAGCCTCTGCTGGGAGGGCACCAAGAGCTCTGCTCTGACTCTGCTCTTCTTTAATGTGCTCTGGGAAATTGAATGTGAATTAGTAGGATGTAATGTGCAGTCTCCTCATTTCACCTGGCCTGACTTCTGCAGCTCCACGTGATGCTCCTGCCCCTGCCTGGGAGACGTGGCTGATATAAGGAGAAAACAGAGGAGGGAAAAGAGGAATTTGAGTGCAAATAGGAAATAACGACAAAATCTCTGTTAAAATAATTTGATATAAAGCGACGTGAAACAGAGATTTTAAAGCAATCTTAAAGTATGTTTTTCTGTAAGTGTTGTTGGGGTGCTTTACCTTGTTAGTTCAGCTGCTTTGGGTCTTCCATCAGCTTCTCAGATGGGGGATTTTTCCCTTTGTCCTGTGGAAATCCATCTGACAGCAGATCTGGGCAGAGACACAGGCTCAAACACCCATGACCCTGGCACAGGGAGACAGAACATGTGCAATCCCTGGCTGTTCACTAAGGAGGGATCAGAATTCCATGGGAAATCTGTTGGGGAGCTCTCCTATCTTAATATCAGCCATGTCCTGTAGAAGAATGGGTTTTATCAGTGATAAAAAATCCTATTGATCTGGCTGCCATAAGGAAGCGCTGGTTTGGGATGGTTTTGGGCAGGGGAATGGACAGGCAAGTAAAATAATGTCATTTTTCCGTGAAACATTGTCACTGTGGTTAGGAACAGAGAGGATCCTGTGGCTGGGAACATGGAGTATTCCTGTGCTGGTATCTTGTCAGGATAATTTTGCCAGGAAGAGTTACAGTGTTTGTCAATGAAATGAAAAGCATTTCTGGCCAGTTTAGAAGTTATAAATGTTGGAAGAGTACAGGAGCTTGATTTTGGAAATGCTAGAATATTATAGTTCTTTGCCAATCTTTTAATATGAAATGCACTACAGTTTGGAGAGAAAATATTTCTTATGGAACAACCTCTCTGCTATTTTGTGTGTGTATGACAATCATAGTCCTTTGTGTACATTTTCATGGTGAATTTAATTTTTTTAGAGATCTGACAGAAAACTTGTATCTGAATTCAATTATCTGCTTGGAAAAGTGAGCCATGGGTGTGTTTCAGGAAGACTTTGGATTGCTATCAAGATTTGTCTTAACCATAAACTACTAGCTTACCAAAAAACTCAGCTTGGAGGACAGTTCAGTCTCAAGGTTAGGAAATGATCACAAGTACTAGTGACTACCTTTAATCATAGCTTAGTTTGCCAAGGAGAATTTCCTTGGTACAGTCTTCTGTACAGAATTATAGAAGATTATAGTTTTGTTTGTTGGGTTTTTTTTTTGTTTTTTTTTTTTTTTTTACTTTAGGAGAGCCTTGTTTTTATTTTCCAGCATAAAATATTATTATCTACCTGATAAGTATTTGCAAGAAAATGCAAATGCTGTGTTGCAACAATCATGGTTTTTCATTAGATCTTGTATCATTAAACATATTAGGATTAGTCCTGTTACCTTAAAGAATAATAATAATAAAAAAAAGAACCCAACCCTGTTTATAGTTCTGGAAATGAGTTTTTATGGAATGATATGAATTATGGTTATGTGCAGACAATTGGAATAAGATTGTTTCTGAGGAGCTGAAGGAAAAGTTGTAATATTTGAAGTTTATAAAAAGCTTCAGTCTGGAATGAAAACAGCCCTGTCCCTGCCTCCTGCCCTCCCCCTTGATCTCCTCGTGGCCCTGGGACAATCCTTGTCCTGATGGAACTGGGAGAGAGGAGCAGCTGGTGATGCCAGGGAAGCTTAGCAGACATGTAGTGTCAAGAATTTGCTCCTCTTTAATTAAAATGGGGATTAGAATCAGCTTCTGGATGCCTCCAAAACCACCTTTTCCCACTATCAGAAACAAATCTCTCCCCTCGTTCTCAGCCACCCAGGACTCAGGACAGCTGAGATTTCAAAAACTCTTAGATAAGTTTATACGAAATTCTGCTTCTTTCCTGATATTCCTTGTCAAAATAGTCTTGCTCAGTTTTCAAATACCTCTTTACTCAAATTGCCATTTTCTGAATCAGAGAATTCCTTGGATCACTGCTGAATAGCTGGTTAAATTGCTCATTATGAACCATTTTCTGGTAAACACTTTTAATATTTGGGAACGATTCCTGATTTCTGTGACTGCCCAGATATTTTTAGATACTTCACAAACAGTAGCTGTAGGTGTTCAATTGTTTTCCATTTTGGCTATTTCCAATTCATTTTTGGTTCATAGTGTACAATATTGCTCTCCTAAAACATATGATATTTACCCCCTTCTCCTCTTGATTAGATCATTGAAGCTTTTTTAAAGAGGAAAATAATTAATAGTTTTTGGTGAATAATCAAATGAAAAGGCAATTAATGAATAATGCACACCCTGCACAAATTTTCAGACATTGATCATCTGTTAATTTTGTGCAATCTTTTGAATTCAGATATTTTTTTCATTCACAAAACCAGTGGTCACGTGTATGCAGGGCATGAATGACAGCAAAGAAAAGCCAGAATTATTTCTTAACGAAAAAAAGAAAACCAGCCTAAAATCACACAAGTTTTCAATTGTTCCAGCTCTTCTCTCTAGGCTTTGGTGACTCAGTTCTTCTTCTCTCATCATCACCTACAACCAGGGACTAAAACAAGATGTTTTACAACGTGTTGTGGGTATTTCTGTGTGCTGTACCCAAGCTCCAGGAACTCTGTGGTTACTGGGAAATCTGGGAAACAGCAGTGGGCTGAGAGCTCTCTGGGAGCCTCTGGCTGTGCCTTTGGCTACAGTCCCCCCCTTTGATGGATCACTGTTTTTGGTGGACTCTGGGTCTCTGCTTTGGGACACACACACAGTTTTGGTGGTTGTTTTTTATTTGCTTTTCATTTCCTCTCATATGCAGCAAGTTGGAGACCTGGAAAGACTTAAAATCTCTCTTTGGCAAGTGATGCCACAGGGCATTTTTCATAATTAGCCTTGCAGGGTCAGAAGGGTTTGGCTTTGCTTGCTTGGCTCCACCTGGTCTCTCCCAGCTCCTCTCCTCAGGACTCTTTTCAACCAGGGTGGGACAACTCTAACTGAGCTGAAAAGTTGAGATTTGTCCTGTCAGCCACGGCAGGATGAAATATCACTGAATTTAGGGATGTGGCCACCAAGGGGCCACAATCTCTGCCCAGCTCCTGGTGCAGTATGTACACATTAAAAAATCACAGCCTCCAAAAGCCTGAAATCATCATTCTGCTGAAAAAATGATCGGTCTGCAGGGAGAAAAGATGGGAAAGGCTCACTGAAAGAGTCCTACCCCAGTTCTGCACATCCCTCAGGCACAGCCCTGAGCCCTTAAACCAGGGCATACCCAATTTTACAAATTCTCTGCCTCTGAATTCATGTTGCTAAAGCTCTGTTGAGAAGCCACCTCTGCATCTGAGGACCAAAGTTCAGACTTAGGCATCTAAATCATCCCAAAACTCAGATTTTTGGGTGCTTTAATGGACCTGACTGCATGTGTCTTGTTTGGGATGAAAGGTGCACTTTTCAATGATTTTATGAAAAATACATTGCAAGACTTCAAAATCCAAATAAAATATATTTTTGGGGCTTTATTAGTTGTGACTACTCCACTGAGCTCTGTACATAGATTATAGTGAATTATGAATGGAAAATTTAGAGGGTTTTATTTATCAAACTCATCTAAATGAGCAATATTTTATTAATACAATAAAAATATAATGAACAAGTAGGTGAAGTTTATTAAGTTAAAAAATAATCTTAACATTGCCAATGCTCTTCTCTCATTCACTTCTGATGGCATCAGAAGTTGAGTGTGTATTTATGTGAGTGTGTGTACATATATGTAAAGCATGTATACATATGATATTTTTTTTTTTAGCTATTTTTGTTTTAATTCATAACTACTAAGCTACAGTTTATTATAAGGTTACTCAACACAAACTGCTTCATTTCCTCTATTATTCAAACAGAATGGTTTATGGTCAGCCTGGTCAGGATCAAATTCAAATGGCCTCAGAGTTCAAAGGGATGGTGGTGACTCGAGCAAACCATTTTTGTAATCTGTAAATTCCATTTCTACAAAAAAAAAATTTAAAAAAGTAATAAATTGGCTGGAGTTTATAATGGCTATGGCAAGATTTTGCAAGGTCAAGAGAAAAGAGTGTGCTGTGTGTTTTGACTGTCTCAAGACAGACAGTGCATATTTGTGAATGGGTTCATGCTATGCTGCTTGGAATGTTTAGAATTTTGGGAATTTTTCCCCCCCTTCTTATTGTTTAATTTTCCCCCTTCTTATTGTCATCTAATTTGTGTGTGTGTGTAGCTGGGACACTGCAGGTGTAAAAGCCCTGATTGAAATCCCAGCACAGTAATTTGGGGTCTTTCCAAATTATTTCCAAGCTGGATGAGGGTAGGGAGGGGAAGCAGCTGTATCAAGGCTGTTTCTTGTTGGGCTCTTAGGTGAACATGCCCCTGTTGAGGAGCTGGGCCTGGGCAGGACAGCAGTGGCTCCTCCAGCACCAAAAACCAGAATTAGGGATTTCTGGGCCTTTTCCTGTAGGAACAACTTCGTCTGTGTTGGTGTGTGCATGCGAATACATTGGCATAAGTGACTAAAATCTGCTTTTTTGGGTTTTTTTTACTGACTCTTAAGCACATCTCTTCCCCACAGTCTTGCAGATTGTCTGTTCCCTTCTCCAAGTCCCCCACTCCCAAACAATTCCCATTCACTCACACATTTTTTCCTAGAAAATGTGGGCATGGAGTGAAAGGGCAATGTGAAATGGACTTGAGCTGACAGAGAGTGGGTTTGGGTTGGATAGATGGAAGGAATTCTTCCATGTGAGGGTGGGGAGGGCCTGGCACAGGTGCCCAGGGAAGCTGTGGCTGCCCCTGGATCCCTGGAAGTGTCCAAGGCCAGGTGGGACAGGGCTTGGAGCAGCCTGGGACAGTGGAAGGTGTCCCTGCCATGGCAGGGGTGGATTTGGATGAACTTCAGGGTCCCTTCCAACCCAAACCATTCTGGTTTCTGTGACAAACAGGCTGCCATGGCTCTTACAGCCATCCCCATGGACACAGAGGAGAGTTCTCTTTGCATTGCTTTAGACCACAGGAATTCAAAATACAGATTTTTAATATATATGTGAATCAACACAGAGGCCAAAAGTTTGAGTCCCACAGCAGGACCTGAGCCTTTGCAAACACAGAGCTGGAAATGTTCTGTGTAGAGCACCAGACTGAAGTTTGGCAGAGACAGGGAAAAAATGGAAAGTGAATATGGGTATACTTCTCATTGTGATAAAACACAGAACAAAAATAATTCAAGAGTTGCAAATCCTTTTTCTGTCTTTTTTTTTTTTTTTTTCTTGTCTGGAAAAGGAGCATGAAGGGTGAACATTTTAACACAGCCTCCCAAAACTTGCTCTCGTCTCACTGGAGACACCTCCCCTCCTCTGTTGTGTAGTTTACAGGAGCATCCCTTTTGAACTTGTCACGTTGATGGATGATTCCTGTTGTGTCCTATCAGATTGTACTGGGCATGTTGATATAAAATATTCTTCTGAAAGCAAATTGGATATCTTCTTAAGGTGGTACCCAGAAATTTTCTAAAACTTGAATGATTAAGTCAGCTGTGATATTCAGTGATTTTAAATAACTTTAGCAGGACCTGATTTATGAACTTAGCACTATTTATAATAATGGTCTACGAACCTGCAAAATCAGAGGAGATTTTCACTGCTAATATTGTTAGAAACAATAAAAATGGAATTCTAGAAACAGTTTGTCTGACTAATTTCAGGTTTGCTTAGAAATTTTATAAATAACTGAAAAGAGAAAAAGACTTCTTGGAAAAACTGCCTTTAATTTTGAAACATTAGGCTGCAGTTGAAAGATGTTTCTGAGATTTCCAGGACCAAATGAATAGGATCTTACTGTAACTAATAATTGTAAATTTGTTGAGCTAAATACATTTTTTTTCTTTAAAAAAAATCTTATAAAAATGTTTTCAGCCCAAGATACTTGGCATTCCACTTGCAGGTTTTATGCATGGGGTTTGTGAAGCTCAACATTTCTTGAGCTGTTAGACATCACCCAAATTCAGATCAGATGAGTAAGGTGTCACCACGTATGGCCTGAGCTCATGCCTGCTGAATCTGACATGAGCTGAGCTAATGGAAGTTGCCTTATCTCCATTTTTTCATCCTAACACCAAATGACTGCATTAGGAATCTGCCCAAGATAAAAAAGTGTGAAATATGCCTTCTAATTTATAATGCAGATTTTTGCATAACAGGATCAAAACTGTTATCCTGTTGTGAATGTAACATCAGAGGAAAATAACAAGCATTTTACCAGTTAATATGCAAGCTAATCTGACAAAAGCATTTTTACATTCATTTACAGAGTGACTATCACCCTAAAAAACTCCTGGGAGATAAATGAAACAAACCAAAACAAAATAAAACTTTAATCATTTCCATAACAAAAATTAAACAACTGTGGCATACATAGGGAGGTTTGGAAGGAAGAAGAAAAGAAAAAGGGGATAAAGAAAGAAAGATGACAAAAAAATACACTAAAATTCAACAAAGGTCGTTGTTTCAAGAAAACAATGGTGAAGAATTGCTCATTTCTCTGGAGAACAATTGTAATGAGAATGAGAAACTGGTACTGAACCAATTCTCTTCTCAATCTTCAGATCTTAATCATGTGATCCTCTTAGGATGCCAGAATCTAGTTTTCCTAAAGGCCTGTATAAGCATGTTCAGTGGAAAATCTATCTACCAGCAGGTGTCTTTTAACTTTATTTTGTCATCAGCATCAAATAAAGATGAGAAGAATGGCATGAATTAGCTGATGAGTGTTAGGAAAGCAGGTGAAAGGCAGGAGGATTGTGTCACAGTGAGGTTTCCAGCTTATCCACAGGCTGCAGCATCTAATTAGGGAGTTGGCCCAACCCTTGTTGGGGGAAACTGCTCATTCAAAGCACATCTTAATAAAAAATGACCAAAGATTAAATTGTGCATAGGGAACTTTGAATTTGGGATGCGACATTAAGTCATAATGAGCTTAATGAATTAACTGCATGAAGGTCTGCAATGGGCAACTAAAAATATAACTGATGAGTTACAAAGCAAATAATTTAGGTTGTAGCATCAGGTCATTCTGATTATTTCAGGGGGAGGAGGTTGGATCTGCACAGAAAATTCTGGAGCATTTTTTCCTTGATGAGTAAAGTAGAGGATATTTTTTGTCCAGTTTTCCAGCAGAAAGGGAAAGGAAAACCATGCTATTTTCCCTTTTTTTGCAGAACTTAGGACTGTTTCACTCCATCTCCCCATTCCAGTGGCAAGCTGGATACATTCATTGAGAATGTGAATCAATGAGGTGGATTTAAACACAATATTTGTTTTGGCTAATAGCACAAAAAGCAACTATATTCCCTGTAAAACTTGTAATGATTGTTCTACCAGGAAAAAAAAAAAAGGCCAGGGAATATAAACAATATATATTAAAAGGAGATGGCAGGACATAAATATATAACTGAAACCATTACTGCCAAGTGTAACAGCAGGATAGAGCAGCTTCCTGCACAAATTGTTTCAAACTAGAGAAGTGGTAAGGCTGTTTTATTCTAGAAAGCAGAATATTTTCATTGGGTACTGGATAACTTGGATTTGGGAGGACTGAAGGGTTTCAAAATGAGATTAAAATTCTTGTGTTATCATGTCACCATAAAATAAAAGATGGGAGTAGCCATGACTGGGTGGCTGTGGTGGTAACCTCATGATCAGCATGGTGCAGTTGCAGAAGCAGGAGAAGATAAAGGTTTTTCCACCCCCCTCACTGGCCCTATCCTAGAAAATATTGGTTGTCAAACATGGTGTGCTGATCAGTTCCCAGGAAAACTTGTTCACAATTAACAAAGTAGCTGCAAAGCCAATAACAGCAGAATGAAGGCTTTCCTTAAAAACACATTTAATAAAGATATTTCTGCTCCAACCACCACTTTGCATAAATATCCTTGGTCCTCTTGGGTATTTCGTGTGCTGGAGAGTGGCCAGAGCTTGGTGGGTGGGGGTGGGTCTGCTCCTGAATGTGATCAATGAACTCAATTACGACCCCATGGCAGAGACTTCCAGCCTGAGTTTGCAGTGATGCATAGTGCCCGCCATCCCTGACACTGCTCCCAAAACCTCTCCAATAAATAAGAGGATACAGGAGAGCTCTGACTTGGTTTCTTTTCTTTTTTTTCTTTTTTTTTTTTCCTTTTTTTTAGCAGCTCTTCTGGGTCCCCAGTTGATTTTCTTCGCAAGGTTAGTTGCTAATACATTCCTAGCACCCATGCATTATTAATGCTCACCGCTCTCCAAGGTGGCAGTGACAAATAGGGAGCAAAATTCACTGACTAGTGGGGAATGTACTTTTTAGTCATGCTTGAATTTTTCAATCCATTCTGCTTGTTGAGGATTTTTCAGTGGAGGTACTGTGGCAAAATATGATTTTTTTTTTTCTCCCTTCAAACCTAAGAAGCACTCTAGTAACCAGTGGAAAGCTTATGAGTCAGGGCTTTTCCCAGGAGGTTTTGAGGGGGAGTAGTGCAAAAACTACCTTTGATGTTTGCAGTAGCATGGAAGTCATTGTTTTTCCTCCCATGTAGTAAGTGGCAGTTTTGACTGCAAATCGACTATGCATGCAGTCAAGTAAATTATAATATTTTAACTAGGCTGTGCATGCCAGCTGTAGCATTCCCAGAAATAATACCAAGTGTGTATCATGAGCAACATTGATTTTTAATGTGCAGATTTGTTTCTTCAGATATAAAACTCTATTAATTTTGCAATATAAAGAAGCAATCTGTGAAATACATTCTTAGACTGTTATTGGTTACTATAAATCCCACTAGTAGTACTAGCACACTTGTTTAATTCAGAATTACTTCATTTAAAGTATGATTTTGTGCATGTGGTGGAGGTGCTGGAGATTTGGCAAAGACCTCTTTAACATAACAAATAGCTGACAGTAAATATTAGGCTAATTCTTCCTAACGTTTAATAGAGGGATAACTCACTGGGCAGAATAATGAATTCCTTGCTAATGGCTGTACATAGGGGATTAACACCTTCGTGCAGCCATCCACAAATGCACTGCAAATATGAATATTATCTGTTTTGGGAGGCCTTGATGTGGGTCCAGCTCTTAACCATAGGCAGCTTTGGAGCAAGATGGACTTTAAGGGACCCTAAATCAAGATTTAGGATTTGCTGAGGGAGCCTAAATCAAGAAAGTAATTTCCTTTGTGTCTTGTTCAAATGTTTTAACTCTCCAGTCTAGAGCCAAGGACAAGGTAGTGCAGAGTCCACAGGTCAAGTTTTCATGCAGTCATAGAATGGCTTGGATTGAAAGCTCATCTTGTCCCAATCTCCTGCTGTGGGCAGGGACACCTTCCACTGTCCCAGGGTGCTCCAAGCCCCATCCAGCCTGGCCCTGGACACTTCCAGGGATCCAGGGGCAGCCACAGCTTCTCTGGGAGCCTGTGCCAGGGCCTTTTCACCCTCACAGCCAAGAAATTATTCCTAATATCCAATCCCTGTTCACTTTGAAGCTGTTTCCCTTGTCCTGCCACTCTAGTTCCTTGTGAATTGTCTCTCCCCACCTTTCCTGCTGGCTCCCTCCAGGTGCTGGGAGGCTGCAGTGAAGTCACTTCAAAGCCTTCTCTTCTCCAGGATGAACAATCCCAATTCTCCCAGCCTTTCCTCCCAGCAGAGCTGCTCCATCCCTCTGAGCATCCTGGTCCCTCTGGACTCTCCCCAGCAGGTTGTTTTCCTTCCTGTGCTGGGGTCCCCAAAGCTGGATGCAGTGCTCAAGGTAGGGTGTCACCAGAGCAGAGAAGAGGGGCAGAATCACCTCATTTTCAGTCCCTCAACAGACAAATGTGTGGCTTTTTGCATCAGAGAAATTTAAAATTGGGCAGGATTGGGATAGAAGAGCAATTCAATAAAACCTGACATTCTGTAGTATCTGGCCAGATACACCATGTGAAGATCAGAAATCTTTTTTCCCCCTCTTTGATAAATGGAATATAAGAATTTACCAATCTTAGTGGTTCCTTCTCTTCCCTCCTCATCTGCAGTCTGCTTTGCAAACTGACTTTCCCAGCTTCTGTGCTAGCCTAAAACTGGCACTTGATTTATAGTTGCAATCAGAATAAAGAGTGGTGATTTGGGAATGAAAAGCAGATCCAGGGCCCTCAGTGATGCACTTGAGGCTACCACGGCTTGGAGTTTGTTATCTGAGCCTCTGCCCCTACACTGAGGGCAGCAGCTGGGGGCTCATGCAAGGGAAAAGCTGTTCTGGTGGAAGTGGGAGCTGAAATAATGTCACTTAGCAGGATGCACGGGGAGCAGGAGACCAGTAATTCTGAAATAAGAGCAGGAAAGGATTATAATTTTTATAATGATTCACTGATTCACAAAATGTGAAAAAAAAACCCATGATGTTCTGCTGATGATCGACCCAAAGACAAACACACCCTTGTACCTTTTGGAAAGGCTTTTTCCAAAGGAGATTTCTTCCTGGTGCTCAGGTTTCCCATATTTCTCAAAATGCCCTTCAGAGCTGTGTTCCTCCTGTGTTTCCCACTCTCCCAGCTTCCACTTTGCCTGTGGTATCCTGGCAGAGCAGCAGTGACCTTGGGAACCACAGCTCGTGGTGAGGCTCTGAGGGTGCATCAGGGGACACCAAACACAGGCAGGACAACAGTAACCATGGAGGATGTTCTTGATTTCTGTATGGAAGGAGGGGAAATTCCTGTACCTACCTGAAAAGCAGCATGGCTTTAAGATTTTCACTAAGTCTGGTGCCTTTTTATTCTTTTCTTTCTGATATATTCAGTGTAAACCACTACCATGCTGAAACACAATTCTGGGGACAGTGACAGTGCAGCCTTTCCAGTCGTGATCCCGAAGAAACAATTTAAAACTGCCAAAGCAAAATAAGGAGTTTGGTGAGCTAGGTGGCACAGGGGCTGATTAGAAACACAAATAAATAATGAGGAGAGGAAAAGGCAAAGTAAGAGTAGGAAGTGGAGATAGTTCCAGAGAACAATGGAAATGAGGGGTGATAGCTCAGGGAACATCATATTAGAAAGGGATGGAGGTGTCAGAAAGGAACCAGAGAGAAGCAGATTGGCTTAAAAAAAAAAACAAAAACAAAAACACAACCCCCCCCCCCCCCCAAAAAAAAAAAAACCCAACAAAAAAAAACAAAACAAAAAAAAAAAAACCCACCAACACAAAAAAAGTGTGTTCAGGAGATGATGGAATCCATCCAACATCTGAACGACTCAATGAATAGCAGACTGTTGAAACTAGATGAGACACTAACTAATTTAGTTCAGGCTGTCAATAATTGAAATCAGAATGCTGCTGTATTTAATGCTAATATGGAGACTCTGATTTCAGAAGCCTAAGGTTTTAAGGAGCTGGGATGAATCTGTGCTGTCGTTTCCCAGTTGTTATTGTTGGGGAATTGTTGAAAGAAAGGTTATCAATTCAATGTTAGTGCTGTGTATGATTTTTAATATTTAAAGATGTTACTTGCATTTTTAAGCATGACCTGTATTATCTACCTCAGAGGGTGCTGTGTGTGGTGGGAAAGGGCACAGTTTAATTCTGTGATAGCCTGGTATTAGATGTAAAGTTGCTCCAACTCCTCAATTCCATCACTTGCTGGTATGAGGAGAAATAAAATTCAAAGTCCTGTCTTTGGCAAAGTCCCTTGCTGCTCCCTTCCAATCTGCAGTGTCAGAAAACTCAGATACTTAACGAATCTTCTCATGTCTGTTGGCTTCATTTAGCAAACGTCTGTTCAGTTATCATGGATTAAAGGAAAATATTTATTAAAAAAAAAATTACTCATTTTTGAGATACAGCAAATATGAGTTAAAGAGAATTTCAAAGAGGGATTTTTTTTTTAAATTGTAATTTATGTTACAGGGACATGAAGTAATGTAACAGAAAGAGAAAACAGTTTCTGGATGAGAGGTTTTAAAAAGGGGAAAAGGGGGGGGGGGGGGGGGTAAATTTTCCTTAGGATAAATGGCTACCAATAAAGAATAAAAAGTAGACAGAAAACTTATTTAAGCCTCTGAGATATATGAGTAGCAAGCATAGAAAAATTAGTGTCCAGCAGTGAGCATTACCCTGCTAGTTCAGCACAAATCTATGATTCCAATTATTCTGAGAATCTAAGGATTCTATGATTCTGTGAATCACAGTGTAATTTTAGGGTACTGCTGTCAGTACCTTCCCCATATATGAATTCTGCCAATAATTCTTCCAAGGCATGAATTTAATTCCTTTTTCCTGCCCATTAAAGCTGAATTAAGAAGATGCCATAAGATATCACAGGTATTTAAAAAAAAAAAAAAAAAAAAAAAAAAAAAAAAAAAAAAAACCAGAAAGAAAATATTGAAAGTGGAAAGCATTGAGGGAAGGAACAAACAAGGTGCCAAGGCCTTGATGCATTTGAAAATCTGAAAAACTCTTTATTTTGTGATTTTTGGGACATCTCACATAGCTGAATCATCCATTCTGAAGACCCACTGGGCTCTGACAGATCCCTGAGCAGCTGGAGCCTGGTGGGAATTTCTGGTCTGATGAAGTCAGCTGTTTTAGGGAAATGTGGGGAAATGTTCCACTCTCAGGTTTGGTCCCAGTTTGGTCACATTTCCCAGCATCAAGTGAGGATCTCAATGGGCAGCAGATTTTCTGATTTATGTAGAACTGCATGGATGTGTGTGGAGCTCATTAAAAGATCTGGAGGGCTAAAACATTTGAACAAGACAATGGAAATTGGAAAACAGGGGGTATGTGGAAGTGAAGAGCTGAAAAGCCAAAAAAAAAAAAAAGAAATCCCCATTTCTTTTATCTTTTCTCTCTCCTCCAATGCATTCTGTCTCCACTCTGAAAGTAGTGTTCTATCTCCCCAATACCTCAGTGCTTATTTTTCCATGTGTTTTCTGTGGCATCTCCCAGTGCTGATATTTTTCCAAGGTGTGCTACAAGCACACCGGGAGGGGATGAAACTTCCCTGGGAGCTGCAGCTCTGCTATAACTCATTCTTCAGGACACAACACGGGCAGGGGAGGAAAAAAATATATATCCTTTGGAAAAACGCAAAATGTGTTCAGTGCTTCCACTTGCTCGTGGTGTGTCCCAGTGGGAGCTGCTGTCACATTCCATATGCCAGGAATAGGGATGGCCTGCCTGGTGCCCAGTGCCATGGGGGTTCCTCGTGTTTCGTGTCACTCACAGTTCATTTGGAACATCCAGGGTGCAGGCTGCTTTTTTTTTTTTTTAATATTTTTTTCAGTATGTGAAAGCCTGATGCATGTTTTCTGCCAGGTAAATCAGTAAATTATAGAAATAAATAATATCTTAAGCTGAGATGTGTCCAGGTTTAGCCCATGAGTCAAACCCCTGACAAAGCCTGGCTGGGAAACGTGAGTTCAAAGACAGGATGAGGAGAATCCCAGGTCCAAACCAGGCTGACTCACAGGCACAGGAGCACAACCCCTTTCTAGAAAACCTTATTTATACAAGAGGTGAGAGTTTGGAGACATGAAAGTCCCCAGAAGACAAAGCAAGCAGAGGGAGGACAGGCAAAGCCCAGCCATGGTCAGCAGTGAATTCATCTCTCACTTCACGGAGAGTTTGCTCCTTTCTGGTTTTCCTTCTGCTGCTCTGGCCTAATCTCTGCTATGAAGAGCAATTTATCTTCCTCCCTCTGTCTTCATCCCACCAGGGGGACAGGTGGAGGGGCTGCATTTCCAAAGGCAGCAGTGATGCGCACCACGGATCACAGGGCACGACCCACTCCCAGCTTGGAATTTCTCATTTTTACCAGCATATCCAGAGCTGCAGCCTTATTTTCCAAAGGCACTTTATGGTAGGCATGCAATCGTTTAAACAATTTAAACTTTATTTAATTTTACACTGACAAATCTCTTGAAATCCTTTGTATCTATATATCGAAACAAGCTGCCAAAAAAAAAAACCAACAAAAAACCACCAAAACTATCAGCCAAAAAAATGTTGTAGCTTCTAGTAGAAGATAATGATTTATCCTTCATAATTCCTGCAGTAAAAAATTTCAAATGCTAGTTTATTGATGGTCAGATTAAAAACTAAAATGGTATGGATTATTCATAACTTTTTTAAAGCATTTTGGGGGGTTTTTGGAGTTTTTTAGGTACTTTTAGTTTTTCTTACTTAACATTGGTACTTCTTAGACTCATCAGTTGTAGGCTGGACTTCAGATCAGTCTGTAATTGTCAGATTTTACTGAGATGTTGTATTATTGACAGTTTAAGTATTACATAGTCAGACATTATTTTCAAAGTTAAATTATTTGCAAAACAGGCACCATCAATTCTCTCCCACCCATCTTCACATTTTTTACTGAAGGTAAAACTAGTTATGAAAGGATTGTTGCTGTAAAATCTCAAGTACCTAGATTAATCCCTAATACCTTATTGCTGTTTCTGGAGGGGAAAAATAATTCTTGAAGGCTTCTTTAAACTTCAGGTAGCCAGACTCGTGTGGGTGCCTGGAGTGTGTGAGCTGGTCATGGTGAATCCAAATTAAATTTCCATTTATGCCTCACAAAACCTAGTGAAGACAAAAGACACATTAACAGGGGCCAGAAATCTGGCAGGCCAAGTTCCACCCAGGGGTGATTTTTTTCAGATGTGGAATACACTCCTGCAAACCAGGATTTATAGCAGAAATGCTGACAGACAATATTGGTGATACTGTTCTAATTTATTTGTGCTGAATGGTTTTTTCATCTCTTTTCCCTTTTAATGATCTAAGCCTTTTTGCATCTGGCAGTGAGTTTCCTCACTGTTTACCTTGCCTGCCAAGGCAGTATCATCCATCTATGACTATGCTTTTCTTGGTTTCTTGCTCTCTGTCTTTAATATTTGGAGCCAATTTTCCATTTATTCCAGGATTCCTGTACCTCTGATGTTGCCATTAACTTGTAAAGTGGAAGCCTGTCAAAAATGCTTTCAAGATGCAATTTTTTTTGTTGTTTTTTTATTATGAAATATATGTGGTTGTGTTCTGGTATATTTTTATCATAAACAATGAAAAATCCTACTTCTACTCTTAGTTGGCATTTGCCATAAAGAAAATAATCCTGATTTCTTAGATGCTGAATGAGGGTTTTGTGCTCCTGTAACACCATCAGGCATTTCTGCCTCTTGCAGGGTGCTCAGGACCTCTTTGTGCTCCCTTTACCAACCACAGGAGCACTGGAAAACACGGATAATCCGAGGGAGCATGTTGGGAATTTGAATCCCATATATATAGATTATAAAGCTGAAGTGGCGATTACGTAATTTGGTGACATTTACATTTTTGGAACATAACCTCTGCCATCACACTTTGCAGTAGCAGCAGTAAATCTGTGCTGGGATGGATTGCAGTGGGAGAGAGGGTGGATCCGTGGTTGTCTGGGATTTCAAGAGCTGGAGGCACAGAACAGGTTTTGGCTGGACTACAAGGCAGCACCAGAATTTCTCCCTGGTGAAGAAGTATCGGGGATTTTGGGGACATCAAGGGGGAAACTGAGGGCAAGGCAAGTGAACTTTGGGCTGCCCAATCCATGGGAGTGTCCAAGGACAGGCTGGACAGGGCTTGGAGCAAGCTGGGATAGTGGAAAGTGTCCCTGCCCATGGGGTGGGACTTTAAGGTCCCTTCCAACTCAAACCATTCTGAGATGCTGGGATGGTCTCTTGCCTCTCAGAGACATCCCACACAAAACTCCCAGTTGGGATGGAGTCTGGAGTGGGGAATGTGGAGCTCACAGCCCAAGCTGGAGACCTGTAGCACCACATCCACCCAAGAAGGAGTTGGGAACTCACTGTCAGGTGATGGGCAGGACTTCTCCAGCCTTGTCCCTTCCCCAGCAGGGACATCTGGCCATGAGCTCCTGGTGTGCTCAGAAATTTCTTATTTTTGCTAAAATTTAATGAACAGCACTAAAACAAGATAAAAGCATGAACCACAGGTGGTTAAGAGGGTGGGTAACCTGCCTGAACAAGTCTCCTTGGTTCTGAGGACCAGAACTGAGATCATGCATTTTAAATTGGCCCTTTTTATGTTTTTAATTTGCACGAATCATGTTTTCTTTTTCCTCCCGTTATTCTCAAGTGTTGGCCACTTCTAGTTGGACACAACTCTCGTAGACAAGCCCTTAATTGAACAGCTCATTCTCCCTACTTCATTTAAATAAAGATTGTAAAGGAAACTAATCCTACTGATTTGCAAATTGAACTGTTTTGTAGATGTTATTTAAACAGTGCCACTACGACTGTCTTTCATGAGAAACATGGTACAGTGAGAGAGATCAAAGATTCATAAGGAAGCTCTTTTTTTTGAAAGCTGATGCTCCTGGCTTCTTTAACTAATTGAAAAATTTTCTTTACAAGAACAGACCTTCAAGCACTCTGGCTGCTGCCACGAGCCTTATCATTACAGAGTTGTTACTTCCTCCTTTAAGGGACTGAGCTGGAGATTAATGGAAGACTGTGCTGGCACTTTAGAATGAACTTTGTCTATTTTCAGTGCACTATACAAATCCTAACACGCAGGTGATTATCAATGGACTCAGACTGAAAGCAAATGTGTGCCTCCCCTCTTTCTTTTTTGAACTCAGAGGCAGAGCTTCATAATTTCATGGGAAGTCAGAGGATTGAACTGCATTTTCTCCTAACTGGGGATGAATTTCATGATGATAAAAGGGAAGATGAATAGCACTGGCTTGATTTTTGGGGTGAAAGCTGTGCGTGCATAGGGGTGTTGATCCTGGGACTGCCTGGTCTGCCAAGGGACCAAGGTAAGAGAGATTCTGGTTCTGGCTTTGGCACAATTCGCCACTAGAAAGGTGTTAAAAAAACTCTGATATCTCCGAGCAGCAACTGTGAGGCTGAAGTGCATTGAATGAAAGGTGGCATCCTTCTCTCTCTGCCACTGTAGACTTCACCATAAGACAGTAATTAAGTTGAATTTCTTTAGGCATGTGGCTTATTTTTTAATTTTTTTTTTTCTGCATTAAAAGTCACACTTGAGCCTCGATGCTCTATGAGAGATGTGTGTAGCTGAGCCAAGTCTATCAGTCCCCAAACGTGTCTAGTGATTTTCTAAAATGAGAAAAGGGGTGGCAAATGATGCCTTTTTTAACAGAAAGCCAGTTTATATGTGGCCTGTGTATTTTAAGGGAAATTTATGAAGCAATGACTTAGGTTATAACCATGGAATCCTTCTGGCTTCAGCTGGCACGACACAGCCCATGAATATTAACAATCTATACTTCCATAGGTTAAATTTAGCTATAGGAACCCATCAGTATTTATGGATCAGATGCTGCCATCTGAAGTCAGAAACAGCCCATGGCCACGAGTGAGAGGCTGGTTTGGCACTAAGAGCACTTTGGCTTGGTCAGACAATAGCTCTGTGTTTGAGTGCTGTCGCTGCCCTGCAAAATCTGAGCACCAGCTTAGGTGCTAAAACCTGGCTGCTCCTGATGGGCTGTGAACACCCAGAACCTTTGCACTTCACATGCTCCAGGATTTACCCTGCAAGGTGTCACATTCTCAGGGCTTACTGAGGAAAAGAAAAAAAAGATTCTGTGGTTAAAATGGAAGCTTGCTATTATTATTAATTTAAACTTCAATTGTCTACGTCTGACCTGGAATTCTGCACACAGCACAGCGGTCCCAGGCTGCATTTTTCTGAATTCAGCTTTGCATCACTGATGCACTTCAAAACCTTTTGAAGTAGAACTGCCCAGGGTCGCTCTGTGCTCCTCTGTGCAAACTGATTCCTGACCCCTTCCCCACCTTTCAGAGGGGGATTTAAGCTAAATTGGCCTCCTTAATTACCATCAGGTGAATGGATTTTGAACTTCAGGCAAGAGTGGGCTCCATCATTAGAAATGTTCTAACTCTGCCCCTGCCAGGGGGGAGGCAGGTGTGAGAAAACCCACGATTAACCCTCCATGGTTTGCTTAAATGCACTGAACTTGATCAAGCAAGCACAGCATTCACTGGAATTAGAGTATTGTGCAATAGAAACTTGAGCAGTTTTCTCTGTAGTGGCACTTTTTTTTTTTTTCCCTGGGAACAAAAGTGTGACATTAATAGCTGTGCTCAACAGAAAACTTGTGAGTGGGCCTCTCTGGCAAGACAGAGCCACATAGCTTGCATTACATTGTGTGCCAGTGAGGAAGGTATATGTAGCAATAAGTTTATGTTCCACGAGTGAGGTTTTTTATCTATTTATATCACCTCCTACATGGAGCTACCCGGGCCAAACTCCCCTGCAGAGGCAGCCCTGGGCACCTCGCTATGCTCACGGAGAGGCAGAGCAGCCAGCAAGGGCAGAACATCTCTTTAATTCAAGAAATCCTTATTTTCCTTTAGTTAACAAAGTAACTCAGAAGCCTGGAGTAGTAAATGAAAACAGACGCTTGAGTCAGGCAGATGAACCGGATTTTTTTTTCTCTCCCCTGTACTGTGACTGTAAGTTTCCAATCCAATTAAAGATTGGAAACTTAAGCAAGGAATCATAATCACAGAGAAGGAGGAAAAACATGACAGGCAAATTCCTGTCCTTCCTGCTCTGGGGAGGTCAGGGGTGAGGGGATGATGGAGCTGGATTTACCTTCTGCCCCAGCACCTCACAGCTCTCAGCCTGACTGGCCCCACCTGTGGTCTGCTCAACCTCTTGGTACCAAAACTCTCAGAGGGGGCTGAAGCCAGGCTGGTTTTTCTGCTCAGGAAGTGCTCTGAGATGCTCATTAGAAAGGTGTGATCATCCACACCGACAGCGCAGGGCTGGGCTGAGCAGATGTCTCTCCCCAGTTGCCAGAGGAGCAGCCTGCATGACAAGGAGTCCAAGCACACCTTCTTCCTGGATTTATTATCTCAGTAATTAACCATGCAACATGGATCCTGACTCAGTCCTTCCCCCCAAGCTTCTTTCCTTCTGTATAACTTCATGTGATGATAAGATTGTCACCCTAAACGAGTAGAAATGGAATTGCTGCTGGGAATGCTTTGGTGACCTGGGATATCAAGGGACCTCCTTCCTGGTCCTGGTGATTAGTGCCCATCAGTTCCTAGGTGAAGGCCTGGATGTCTGGCATTGCTGTCCCTGAGGATGGAGGCAGAGATGGACCATCCTCTGCCTCCCTCCCACCGTGGCATAGCTCTTTTTCCTGGCAGGAAAGTATTCCCTTCTTAACAAGAAATGGGGTGGAGGAAGTCAGGTGCAATGGTCTGTGGTATTCCTTCCCCAAAGCAATCATAGAACAGGACCATGGAATCATTAAGGTGAGGACAGATCTCCAAGATCATCAAATCCAGCCCTTCACCAATGTCTTTTCCAGCCAATTAAAGTAGTTTTTTTGTGTGCCCAGTGCTAATGCCTGTCCTTTCCTCCAGCTCCAAGTCCCACTGCTCATGGAGCTGATTAATCACAGCATTCCCCACTCATTACCTGTTTGTGCCAGGACACAAAACCTTCATAAGATTCTCATTTGCCTCCAAAGTTTTTGCCAGCAGAGGTTTGTTTTGCAGATAAATGGTTGCTATACAGCTCATTCTCACAAATTACAGCTCCTGACTTCCTGCTTGGCTGGGAATGGGTGGAGGATCCCAACTAAACTGATAATGAGATGCCAGTGGGTGGATGTGGAGGCAACATCTGCAGGTCTGATCTCATGTGCTGATCTCGTGTACTGGCAGGGACATGTATGACACTTTGTTATTCCAGAAGTATCTCAAGGACATAAAATTCCGACAGCTGGAACCTGGTCTGGAGCGTCTGCGCTGTAAAAGTGCAGCTACTCCAGGGCTTTCTGGCATTAACAGGACAGGAAAAAAAATGCCCTTATATTTCATTTTTAATTCAATTAGCTTAAAATGCAGCATGGGTGTGAGCAATGCATGAAAAAGATGCATGCATGCACGTACAAATATATTTATATATCCATATAGGTTCTATATTTCACTCCAGCTGGATGGTTATAGACCATTACCTGAGAGTGAGACAAGCAAGAGTTTCCTTCATGTGGGTGAAAGACTGTTCCACCTGGAACAAAAAGCCCTGCCAGAAAGGAAAACACACTCTTGGCCATGTGAGTTAGATGGCCACCATCCATGAGCATGGTTCAAGTGCTCTGCACTATTCCAACACCTGGAAAAGCAGCTTGAGAGTCTTCCTCCAGCCTAAAGGGAAGAAAAAACCCTTTGAGTGCCCGGGCAGGGAACAGCCTGGATTTCTGAAACAGAAATCTTGACAAAAGCTCCTTGTGTTTCTGTAAGGGGCAGAGGGAAAATGCAATAGCTGTAATGCATCTGTGTTCTAGGAGAGCTTTCTGGGCCTCATCGCTCAATATTTACTTCAAAAATCACTTTGGTTGAAAGCTGGGAGATTGAATGGGTGCACAAAAGTAGCAGTGCAGGGGGTGTGTGATCAGGAATGGTGACATCAAAGTTACTCAGGGATCTGAGGTGAGTCTGGTGGCATTTGAGGTTTTAATTATCTCGGTATCGCTGCAGTGATGTTTCCAAAAAATCGCCAAAACTCAGAAAATAAAAGAATTAGTGAAATAAGGAAGACGAAAAAAGCATCTTTTGCTTCTGACATCCTTTAAACCCTCACTACCTTCAGCTTCTTCTCTTCAGCTTCCCTGTCCAGCCCCTTGCACTCTGTAATTTGGGAAACACTGATGTCATTGGAAGCATTAACAGCAGCAGTCATCGTGCTGCAGTTCATACAAGCTGTTATGCTTTTTGTACAGGCAGAGGCTTTAACCAGGAATTTCCACCTTTTTATTTCCTTCTTTTTTTTATAATTTTTTTTCATTATTATTAGTTTTCCATACGAGGGATGGCTTCACAGAGGCTGTCAGAAGTGGAGCCTTGCCAAGGTTCCCTTCATCCCCTGCCACCTTGGAGATCCAGGATAACAAGTGATGGGTGGGAAGGAGAAGGGAAAAGGGCTTCCAAGGGGAAAATCTGGGAGTATTGCTGCCTCTCACCAGGGAAAAAGGATTTTCCGTGCTGAGAAGTGGCTGCTCACAGCACATATGGGATGTTCCCGGATTTCCAAGATGGGAATCAGAAATCTGCCTTGACCCGAGCCCCTGGTATCTTCCAGCAGGAGTGGGAAGGAGTTATTAATAGGGAAATACTGAACTCCCTGCAAATATTTTACTCCTCTGAGGTGCCAGTGACAGAACCTATGTGGGATTTTGTGCATGAGGTGGTGATCTGGTGATGGGAAAAAAAGAGACAGAGATTTAAATATAGGTCACACTGTGAAAAAGGTTTAAGAAGATGGAACTGAATCAAAAGCATTTCTTAATTCACTGGGTTGGTTTTTGATGACAAATGGTTTCAGCCCAGGTTGGAAGGGATGCCTAAATGGGTGACTATTTTGGGATGTCCCACCTTGCACAGGGATTCAGGACCAGGCAGAGGGGGGGGAATGGGATCTGCTGCATCCAAGTGTTAAACCAGAAAAGAACCTGACCCCATCAGTCTGAAACTGTTGCAATAATGATTGATTGTCCTCAATACCCCAAGAGCCCAAAACTCTTTCTTCTTAATTTAATATGAATTTAGCTCACACAAAGATCCCAGTGCCAGCACAGAGAGATTTTGGGATGGGACAAGCCATTTAGGTTTTTTTAAAATACATTCCTGTGCTGACATTCTCTTCCCATCAGCTGAATCACAGATGGTTTTTCTGCAATACCCTCATTTACCTCTGTTCCTCATTCCTTCCTTATTTTGTTCAAATGTCAACAAAATTATAACCATTATAGTCATAAAAAGCTGTGATCCTATGCACCAAATCAAAGAATAAAGTCTGACTCTGTACACAAAGTAAAGGTCTAAGACCACATCGTGCTTTAGTTGCACAATCTAGTTTCTCAAAAGATGCTTTAATTTTCTCTTTAGTTTTTTCTTGTGTGGCTTTTTCTTTCTTTTTTTTTCTCCCAGATTTTTAATTTTTTTTTCTTTTGTGTAATTAATGTGGAAGTGACTCTTTTGTTTGAATAGTATTTGGCTTTTAGAACAAAAAGCCATAGATGCACTACCCTGCTGTGACAGAAAAGTGTTGAATTGGTATTTAAACGAGGACAATTTCTGCAGATCTTTTTGACTATTAGATGAGATGCAGTTTAATTTTCATTGCTCTAAATTAGTCCTGCAGGAGGAGGAGACCCTCCTTTAAAGGCAATAATAATGAAAATCTGGGACTGATTCTGGGCTGGTATTAACACAGACTAATTCTGTCACAAAGAGCTACCTTGGCTGAGGAGCTGCCCCTGAAAGACTCTGGTTTGCTTCTCTAAGCTGTAATAGAAAAAGCAGAAAACCCCCTAAGCCAGGAGCCAGTCCAAAGAAATTACATAAATCATTAAGGGTGGAATGAATTGTTCCCTGTGACCTGCAGACAGCCAGGAGTGTGGGGCTGGGGCTCTGCCACCGTGGTGACATCCCCATGCTTGACAGGTAACTGCTGTCCATGCAGGAGAAGTGCAGGAAAGCTGAGGCAAAGCTGAGGAAAAGGAAAGAAATATGTGAGCAAAAGTGAATCTGTTGTATTTATCCTGCTTTGAAGCAAAATCAGCTTTGATTAAATTGTCATTAAATTGTGGATGTCGAGTTTTTTCCATCTGGGCTGGACACAGTGGTCAGTACTGCTTGTAAGGGCTGGTCCCTCCTGTCCCAGACTGGGAGTGAGGCTCCAAACCTGTTCCATGGTGACTTTGAAAGGCACCAGGAAGCAGCAGGATGGGGAAGTGTCCCACATTTGCAGCTGTGCCATTGTGATGTGCATTTAGAGGTTCCTGCTGCCTCGTGAATTCACACATTTTATCACAGTGCACCAGCTTTTCCATTCCAGGTAGTGGATAATGACTAACTCCTACATCAAATAGCACAGGCAAATATTGAGTAGAAGCAGCAGAAGAGTATCAGTTAAATCACAGGATCAAAGTTTTTAGATGTCAACAAACAAGCAGAAAGTCTACATTATGTAGTGGTCAGAAAAAAAATTGCTGTAAGGAATGTATCAGTTCCTCTTGAGCTGTCCATCTACATCAGATCAATAGCCCTTCCAAGCATGGGACATTCAGGCTTTCAGCTTGAGAAATTGAAGTTCTCAAAATAAGTCAGGGTTGTAACACAAGTCCATCATTGTGTGTCACAGAAATGAAATGAGTTGTCTCCTGTTCGATTGATGACTGACAGAAAGCTGGGAGGAAGAAAAGGGAAAATAAACGAGACGTGGGTTCTCTTTTTTTTTTTTGAAAAGTTGTTGCAAACACTCCTGTCAAAAAAGTTTCCACCGAGGGATCTGCTTTCATTTCCATGGACATGCCTAGCTCCCATTACTGATAGCAGGAGCTGGATGGCGAGGGCTGTGGGGGGATGTGCTGGGCACTGCAGGGCTGCTGCTATTCAGAGGAAGCACATGATGCAAGGGAAAAAATGTTGATCGAGACTTTTTTACAAGAAAAGGTAAAATATGGCCAGGGAATAAGTGACTGGTAGCTCCTGATACTTTTAATTTAGCACTTTGTAATGACAAATGAGTAAACAGGCAGATATTTGGCCTGCTGAAATACATGAACCTGAGCCTAGCAGGAAGGAGCCCACATCTGAATCCAGTTGCATGTTCAAACCATTAGTCTGGGATCTGAGCAGCAAGTCTGGGAAGTGATTGCACTTTTACAGCCCCAATAGGAACCAGGTACAAAATTTGGCTGGAGATGCAAGTTCAGGCTTCAATCTGTCTTAAAATGGGGAGGGTGAAGCTGACAGGTCCAGGGCTGGTCCTGCAGATGTTCCACTGACATTCCAAACAGCCATGCTGAAATGGATACAGCTCCTCCTGTCAGCTCTGCTCCGGGAAATAATGCACGTGAAGAATGATCTGCAAATTTTTTAGTTTTATCGGTGAAAAGGCCCCCCCAGTGCTCACAAACAGGCTCACAAAATCAATGCCTGATGCAGTTACTAGCTGAGCAGCTTGTTGATGTTAAAGGAAATAACTTTGTTATCCAAAGTACAAGTGCTCCTCTATTATCCAGGCTTTCAAAGTGATTGAGCCTGAAATGCATTCTAGCAGTGTATACGAGATACCCCTGCTACCTTGGAGACCAGGCAGTTTCAATACATTAAATATAGAAACTACAGTTTCCATTGCCTAGAGCAATAAAAATGGAGACTGAAGGGATGGTTGGGCTTAGGTACCTGCTGGGAAAGGCTGAAACCATGGTTTTAATCTTTCCAAAAAAGTGGTGGGGCCTTGTTTTCACTGTTTTTTATGGCAGCAGTGGCTTTGGTGATCGTAAAGTAGTAGGAGCAACCTGCTTGCTGGAGCTGGATGCTGGAAGGGAAGGGCTGTGCTGCTTGGATCCTTCGTTGTGGGTCCTTCAGGGATGTTGTGGAGGTTCTTTGAGCTTCACTTTTGTGTTCTGTAGGGTGGGCAGGAGCAGTCACACCTTGAGCTGCAGCAGGACCCATCTGGGAAACTGTTTGGTGTCTCTGAGTCAAAGCACGTTTGAACAACGTGGCACAAAAAGCTCCCAGCAGGAGATGAGTAGGTAATACCTGTCACCAACAGGGATGATAAAACAGGATATAGATTTTCTTTCTTGGAGGAAACATGTTTGGATAATGTGAAGTGCACCTGGAAATTATAATGTTCCAAACACATAAAGGAAAATCCAGGTAATATAAAGCAAATATAAAAAATAATCTTAAGGTCAATAAAATCAATCTGGGCAGAGATTTGATGGATCACATACTCTGAAACATGACTACATATAAGTGAAATAATAACTTTACACATCTCTTCAAGAATTGCTTTGTATCTGACACTGCTTTCAGACAGGGTGAAGCACACATAGTTTACTGCATCCACTTAATTAAATAAAATTAAAATAAATTGAAATGGAGCCAGCTGAAAAGCAGTACCATTTTTTAGTCTGTCTTGTAAAAAAGAATTTGAACTAAGTAAATGCAAATTATTCCAAAAACTTCTTCATTAAATTTATTTCACATTAAATAAATTTTCACCACATATTTCAAACGTTAATATTTTTATAATTCTTTTTACAATTATATTTGAATGGTATTTTAGGTTTACAGTATGTCAAATGAAGAAATCAAAAGGATTGATTATGAAAGTAGTCATACAATATGCTTCTGTTTTTTCAAATGTTCCTCTTGCTACACCTCCTCCTGTTGCAGAAAAAAAATGATGAACTGTAGATTGGCAAAATATTTTTACTGATTTCTGTGGGTTAACTGGGATAATCTGAAAGAAAATTACCTAAGATGGGCTAGAGAGTCCTGTCAGGAAGAGCAGAAAGTCCTTCACCTTGGGAAAAATGACTTCTCTAGATACTTTAAATCTATTTTATTTATGATGCTACTGTAACTTTCAAAACACTTTTCACGTTCCTGCAGAATTATTTTATCAGAAGAATGTATTTTTACAATGCATTTTAGAAAAGTGACTTTTTAACTGAGCACAACACATTGCAGATGAATTGTCAACTGTCATTGCAAAGACGTTTTTTCTTCGTTTGCTTGGTTTTTCCCCATGTGAAGTCATACAAGAAATAATGCCTTCTGGGGCATTCCACAGAAAAAAAGATAAACAATTGGAAGGGCCTTCAATCTTGTCATTCCCTGGTGTAGCAGAGTGAGAGCGTGCACTGTCAGGCAAAGCTCAGTGCTCCGGGGACAATTAACTCCTTCCACCAGGGTCCAGCCTGAACCACACCTGGGCTACCCTCACATGGGTATAGCTAACAATGAAATAAAACGAGTTTTTGTGCTGGGAACCTCGCACTTTTTGCAGCTCTGAAGTGGGATGCTCGAGGTCTGGCTGTGCCCCAGCTGGTACCTTGCAGAGAGGTTTCTGCGCGTTGCGCCGGAGCACGCAGCGGAGAGTCAGAGCTTTATGCGAGAGAGAAAGATGTATTCATGGTTTTCTCATGCTTGCCATGATCAGCTGCTTGTTTCTGAGCTGTTCAGCTACAGATTTTCTGCGTTCAACTTCAGACACGGCAGAAGAACAGCTGGGAAATCAGTGAAGCAGCAGAGCAGAGTGGTTACAATAGAAACAAAAAACAGCCAAAAAAAAAAACCTTATTGAAAGAAAACTGTCCGAGGCAGCCCCATGGTGCCCTTTCACACTGAGACACTGTCCCAGGGAGCCCCCTGGGAAATGGCAAGACATATCTTTCCCTGATAACAATGTAAAAAAGCACAAAAAGTGCACAGGGCATCTTGCTGTGCCGTGCTGCTTTAGGAGAGCGCTGCGGTGAGACCGCGCTTCGCCGCGGCGTTAATAACGCTGGGCTCCTTCCTGGATGGAAATAAATAAATAAATAAGAGCCTAGCACAAAAAAAAAAAAAAAAAAAGAAAAAAAAGGCTAGTGTCTCATCCAGGACTTGTTTGTTAACTCCTGATGAGATGCTGTGTGTAGTCATGCTGCCCTGAGGAGTTTATAATACCAGAGCCTGAGCCTACAACATTTCCTAAGTACCGCTGTGAACAGCCTAGTGGGACTGCAGTAATTGAGGTAACTGTGTTACTTCTGGACTAGATTGTGCAACTCTTACATCAGGCATTAAGCACTTAGGAGAGCAGCCCCATTCACTTTACTGATGGCTTTTAGATGGAAAAATGTATTGCAATCACAAAGTTACCTACCCTTCAAAACTCAGGACAAAATGGAGAAATCTAAAGGAGGTTCTCATAGAAAACAATCGAGAAAATGACTATATATAAAGCTAATCTCTCCTCTTCTGGTGATATTTCTCTCTCTTGAGGACAATCAAGCCCAGTTTTGCCACTGACTGTCAAAAGACTGTGTGTGAGTAGATTTAAGCTGCAATAAATAGGTATGAGTTCCAGCTAAGTCCAGCCCTCTATAAGATTACCCTCCATTGTGGACTTGCCTCCAAAAACATCTCCTGTTTGACAAAAAAAAATTTGCAGTGATGCCTGGACCCCTGATGTTGCCCAGGACTGCTCCATCCTGAGCAGGGGTCTATTTCCCATATTAAAAGTCAGCTTGTTGGCAGAGGAGTGCTGAGCATGCAAATCCATTAGCCTTGCCTGTGTGCTGCTGAAATCCCAGCCCCTGTAATGTCCTGGGCATCCTCCTTGGAAAAAAAATCATCCACAGCACTGGTGCCACCACTCTCATAGCCTAGCACGTCCTTGTAGTGCATGATTGATCTCATTTATATGATTTAGGGACTGAAAAGGTGTTCTGGGAGGAATTCACCTGTAAATGTGGCTTTTGTTTTGTCAGGCTCTGTGATTTATTCCAGGTGTGGATCAGGGTAGTGGCTGGGGAAAGGTGTGTTCACTGTGCAGGGAGAAGGTCTCTGCTTGCAGGGACACCCAGCAGAATGTCATTGAGCTCTTCAGCTTTGAGAAGAGCCCTGAGTTCAAGTTGCCTACTTTGTGCCTTCAGTGTTTGCTTGGCCTAGAATAATCTCTGGGAAGAAAATATTTAAAAATATTTTCAAGATGCTTTTACAAATAGTTTCAAGGATTTTTTACAATTATGTTCATGATATTCCAAATTTGAGCCTAATAATTTATATCTTTTAACTATTTTTGGGTATTTTTTTGACCCATGTGTATACATTCATATTGATCTTGTGGAATAACCTGATTTTAAGTGATTTGTGTCAACTGTTAGATGATGGCACCTTTATTGGTGGTTGCAATTCTTTGTTCCTTGACGAATAATTTACTGGTTAAAAGCAGTTATGCACACAATGGTTACATTTTTTCAGGAGAAAAAAGATCATCATCACTTGTAGAGTCAGTGGAGAGAGAGGAGAGCTCTCACAATATCATTTATTCCACCACCTTTTCCAAGAGCTCATTACCTTCTTTAGGAAATCTGAAAGTTGTTCTTGACATACTGCTACGGTTTCATATCTGAGGTTCTGGGGTTTTTTTGTTGTTTGTTTGTTTTTGTTTTGGGTTTTTTTTGTGGGTTTTTTTGTTTGTTTGTGGTTTTTTGGTTTGGTTTGATTTTTCTACTTGCCTAGGTGAGAGCTGCTGCTCAGATGAGCAGTTAAATCTAAGGGTTTTGTTTACAGACCACAAGTCAGCATCCTCAGGGATATGCCAGATTCTGGACCCTTAAATCTTGCAGCGCACTGCAGATGATTCCTGTGAGGGTCTAGGATGGACTCTCCAGGTGATCCATCTCTGGCTGCTGTTTTTAAGGGTTCTTTGTATGTATGTCAGCGTAAAATATTTAATTCTTTTGTAGCAACCTCTTTTTCTGGGAGACCTATCGTCCTGCAGCAGATCAATTTGTCTAAAGGAATGTAATCTATATTTACTTTGCAGTAGGTACTGTAGCTCTCAAGTCTGCTTTTAGCTGATTCAGCTCCCATCCAGCTCGCTTTGACCTCAGAAATATTCCCTGCTAACTGTCCTCCTGTTCACTCCAATTTGTACTGCCTAAATGCCTACTGCTGAGTGTCCCTCTGGCCATTCTGAAAGGTGTTTCATCACACTACAATAAACGTGAAATACTGATGCACTCAAAACAGCAAAAAAGGAGGGGGGGGAAAGCAGCTGGATATCGACATGGGACTGGACAGGGGCATTTATTACACTTTACTTTCATCCCATTGTCTACCTTTGGCAAAGGAGGGCTCTGAGGCTCCCTGGTGGGCCAGGCGGGTCGATACGACACAGGAGTTAAATTAGACCTCAAGTCAAGCACATATCTACCTTGGCTGGGATACCTCCAACCTAAAGTCCCTGGAAAATTTACATTTTTCCACTAAGTTAACCAATAACAGAGTGAAATGAGTGAGAAAAAAGCAGCTGTCTAGCCTGCATCTTGGTTCATAATCAAATGGATGTTGTCCAAACAGCAGCCTAGGTGCCTTATGAGGGACACAAACAGGCTGATGTACAAGCTGTGGCCAGGATTTACCAGGCTCAATAAGTAAAAAAAAAATTTTTAAAAAGTTAGTAAACACATAGTAACATTTTAAAAATTTTTCTCCCATGCCTCTTCTATTTGGAAGGTGTTTTTCCTCCCTCTTCTTCTTTTTCTTCCAGTATCTAAAGTGGCTTTATTGTTTGAGTGCACACACAGAGCTCTTACTAATATTATTATTATATTAATTTATCAGTGTAGAACACACTTGTTCAATTCAGAAGCCTGATTCAGAGGCCTGGAGATCCCAGGTTGTCTTGGTGAGTTTCCACTCTTCCCCAGGCACTGAAGACTCCAACACATGGAAAACTGTTGGTGTAACTGTAGAATCAGAAAAATAATTTTAAAGTGACAACATCTTTGGTTGTGAGAGAGATTAAGGTGATTCAGAGCCTTCATGGCTGGAGAAAGGGGTGACCACTTCCTCTATGCAAATGACCACCTCATGCATGGACAAACCCCTCCAAAAATGTTGAAAAAAAAAAATTTATTCTACACAACAGCCTCCAGTAAGTATTTCATAAAATCACAGAATGATATGGCTTGGAAGAAACATTAAAGATTATCTCATTCCAACTCCCCTACCACTGGCAGAGATCCTAAAATTACTGTCCTCTATAAAACAACAACAACAAAAAAATTGTAATCATGTGCCAGTAAACTAGTAAATTTATTTGATTTGGACAAACAAACAAGCAACAATAACAAAAATTCCAAACTCACACCTCTCCACCAAATAAAAGTCTTTCAATGAGGGGTATACTTTTTTATATTATTTTGTAAGATGAGGAGGTATTTTATTCATCAGGAATGAAGGCACAGTGCAGGTACTTAATCTGTAAAAACTCTCTTGCTTTATTATTTTATTAATCTGAAACATATTTCTCATCTGACAACTCTGCTTGAAGCTCAGGCACTGCAAACAACCATGTCTGTATCTTTGCTTGGTTTATTTCCAAAAGAGCTCTTGCCTACCTATTTGCTGGTGGAGAAAATTATTTCAAAACATGAAGCAGGTAAACCTTAACCTGCCAGATGTCTTCTTCATGTAAGCAATTTAAATTCAATTTGTGGCAGAAAATACAGGCACCTTCTGGATCAATAGGCTGCATTCATTCAGCAGAGCTGACACACAACACCTGATCCACCGCCAACCTGGCTGGGCTCTTTTTGCTCCTACCTGAGGGACTTTCCCTGGCTTTTATCGCTAGGTAAATTCTCTGAGGATTACAGGTACTTAACGCTAATTAGGGCTGCTCAGTTCCCCTCCCTTTGAACGGCCTCTGTTTCTGCAGCAGCCGCTCCAGTTTTGTATTTCAGGGGGATAATTGTGGTGGCACACGCCAGCGAGGTAAATGATAGCCCTGCACAAACACACCCCCAGCATCTCGCAGGAGAAGAGGGCGATGAGATAACAGCTGCAACAAAAGCTGCTGCGCCCTCACCTTGCTCACTTTCGGGGGCTTTTGTCAGATATCTGCCTTCAGAGCTGTAATTATGTGATTAGGAAGGAGAGGCTGTAAACAAACAGGACTTCACTCCTCCTCCCCAGGCTTGGGAAGTGAGGCATGTCAATCCCAAAGCTCCTCCAGGAATACCTGCACCTCGCTGGGAGGCTCTGGGAGATGTGTGATGTGCATGCACATCAGTCCTGCTCTGAGTGCTCACAGCACACCAGTTATCAGCACAAAAATCATTTTCCATTCACATACGTTTAACCGGGGTTCAGATTGAAATTTAATCATTGCTCAGATTTGTAATAATTATTATTATATGTAGGGTTAAGTGCTGGAAAAATGGAGCTTTTATTTGCCATTTAACAATTCCCCCTTCTATCTGTGAGCTCTGATTCTACCATTATTGTGTTTCCTACAAATATCCCAGATACTTATAAATATTCTATTGCAATGAATTTTATATGACCCTTCAGTTCTAACAGCGGAAGCTGCATTTTGAACTTAACCTAAAATCCAGTGCAGTAAAGCCAATTTTTAAATGTAACCTTTCCACCAAGTGGTAAAGACAGTCATAAAGTCACTTGTTATTGCTCAAGTCCCTCTTGACATATAATTAATCCATCTCAACCCCCATCCAAAAATCCAGAGACAGCAAATTTGCCCTTCCTGAATTTACAATTCATAGAGGCAGAGCGTTATCCAGCACTCCCTGACTGGGTGCACACACTGCAGGAAAGGGAGCACAGATGAACATTTAGGAGCCACTCATCTCTCACTGTGTGTCAGCATGAGGGGAAAAATAACAATGACTGGGACAGAATCTCAGAATCCCTCTGAATGACTCAAAAATTCGTGGCTGTGGCACTTGAGGACACGGTTTAGTGATGAACATGGTGGTGGTGTTTGGTTGATGGCTGGATCTTGGGGGTCTTTTCCAACATTAATGATTCAGATGTAGGTGGTGAGTCCCCTTTCTTTGCATCATTATGAGAACTCCTGATTGCCAGTCTTCAACACATCATAGAGAAGTTGGGAGAATTGACCTCTGGAGATTGTTTAGCTCAGTCTCACACTTTGTCTGTCTGAGTGTGGAAAAACCTTCTAGTGCAAATCTCTGAACTTCAGGAAATAAACCAAAAAGGTCTTTTTGAGACCTATTTAGTGGTATTTTCCACTAAACAATGCCATTGTGCTGAGGAAATGTAAGGCAATAGAAACAAGGTGTCAAAATGGGCTAAAATTAAATTATAAGATCCATTCCTTAACCTGGGCTTTGACCTTTGTGTGCACTCAGAAGAAAACACAAAATCTCATTGCAAAAAGCTCATTGCAGCCCTGAGAGCAGCCCTACAAATTGATGCTGTGTCTTCCAGCATCAACCAAAACTGTTGAGGGCCACATTTATCTCCTGCTTTTTATAACAAGCTCAAACCAAAACTGTGAATTTCCCAGAGGGTGAGCAAGAGGGTAAGGATTAGAAATAGTCTATTTAAAAATAAAACATAAAACTCCAAACAACTCTTCACCATTATAGTTCCAGACTCTGAAAATATTTTCCTATGGTGTTGCCATCAAATAGTCATTACCTGTCCCTCTGCTTATCTTTAGAAACCAGTAATCATTGTAGGAGCTAGTTATCAATATCACATGAAAATATGCTTGGGTAGACTGTAAATTGGATATATCGAGAATAATTTAGTCCTCTCATGTGTTTTCTTTCACAACAATCCTTTACTATATGGTGCTATCCAAACCTGTTATTGACTACAAAACTATTCAGTGTGTCACTGTTTCATCCACAAAATTATGAATCTGCTGTGCAATATCCTTGTTATTAATCATCTTGTTTTATTGACCAACAATGCTGAAGTATAGGAAAATTCAGACTGAAACGCTGCTATACATTTAGTGCCCATATCAAGACAACTTTCAGAGTAGCTGGGATTTTTTTTAGAAATCTCAAAATGATCAAGGTAAGGGACACTGCAACACATGAGGCACAAGCTCTACAGATAGAAACTGTGTTAATTACATAGACCTGAAAGCCCTGTGGAAATTAACATGTGATCTTGTAATGATTTGCCGTATCATAACACGTATGCTCTGATCCAGCAAATCACTTAAGAAAGTGCTTAAGTTCAGCCTGTCATTTCAAATCAAGCTTCAAGATCAACCTTGATGCTGTAATGACATAAGTGAATTAGCCTGGAGCCTTAATGTAGTCTCCTTTGTATGATTTCCTTTTTGATTACAAAAATAAACAGGGGGTAAGAATGATTTCCTAGGTGATTTCATGTGGTACTGCTCTGAACTGGACATAGGTTTTGACAGAACTGGAAATTTTAGAGCTGTGGAAGAGCTGAGTTCATTAATGGTTGGACAAGGTGTAAAGGCTTTAAACAGACAGCAGGTATGGATTAGATATTAGGAAGAGATTCTTTCCTGTCAGGATGGTGACTTGAAAATATTTGGGTGAATTTTTAGTGGAATGGTAAAACTTGTCTTGGTATTGAGAATGTTGTCCCTGTAGCATCCAACACCTTGGGTCAAAATCTGGGCAAAATGGGACTTTAAAAAAGTAATTTAAACTGGTTTTTAGTGTTAATAAGTATTTTAAGAGAAGGGATTGTTGACCAATCAAAATTAATATAAAGAAACAATCTTTGAGGAGATGTAGTCCTTCAACGATTTTCAGCTTCTGTCTCTGTTGTGCACCTGACACAGCAATAGCCCTGTCACTGCTCTAATGTTTTAACATGAAAAATAACACTTTAAGCTATAAATATAAACATACTAAACCTATTTTCCTTGCCATCAGTCTGAAAAATGGCTGAATTGTTTATGCTGAGTTTTTGTCAAGATTTACCCCTGACATAAGCAGTCAGGATTCAGCCAGAGCACTTGCAGGCCTCTGGAATTGTAAGTGACAGAACGCAGGGTTTTATACTGGATCAGGCATCCCTATGTACACACACAGGGAGAGAGGGAAAGAAAAAAAAAGGAAAACTGGAGGCAGAGGGAACATATGTTGGAGACAATCCTGCCTCCCGTAAAACTGCTGTTGAGTCAAGTAACCTGTTTAAAAACAATGTATTCCTCTAACTACAGCCACCTGGCTTGTAATTATAGTCCTCATTAGGAGCTGCTACAGGTCTTGAGTGATTAGTTATTGTTTATAAACTGTTCAACTGGAGACCACCTGTTTTCGTACAGCGCCGCACCTTCGTCTTGCCTGGCTGCCTGGTGCCTATTAATAGAAAAGCACCTGTTTCCTGACAGGGCAGACCCAGAGATAAACCTGAAGCAGCTGGGGGAAAGGTCTTTGTGAAGGACACCCAGATCTGTTTGTTGCTGTTAAGCTGTCGCCAGCCGCCGTTGGAGCCTCTGATGGAGTTGCGCCGCTCGCGTCCGCGTAGACTCCCCGCTCTCTTGGAGAACGTTTATAATTAGCCCTCCTGAGAGTGGGGAATCCAGAGAAATAAAACATGAGGTTTGAATGCTGGCACTAATTGTTAAAAGAGTTAAATGCCCCTCTATGCAAAGCAGCTGAGGTGAAAGGGAAGGTGAGCGGCTCCGTGTACAGATGCAGGAGGTGAGGCATGAACGCCGTGCTCCTTAAATAAACACAAGGATCACTGCGGCCCCACCGGCAAAGACAAAGAGGAGGCACTGATTTTCTCAAGGCGATTCAGTCATGTAGACAGCAAGCTCATGCTGCAGTTAAAATATTTAGAGCCAAATTCTGCTCTGAGTCATGCTGGATTCAGCTGATTTATTCCCAAACCTAAACAGTGTGAGACCAGAATTTGGCCCCTACACCCCTAAACTGTTGTTATCCCATCAACAATTTTCATCTACAACCATGAGTGGCAAATGACATTTTCATTTATTTTTTTTCCTTTTAGGTTGTCTACCTGGTTTTGAACTAGAAATGAGTTCTGTCTCCAAGGCTGTCACTCTGGGAGAGTGGACACATGAGCAGAGAGGCAGAGCTGGAGGCACAAAGCTGGAGCGAGCTCTGCACGGAGGAGCCGGCTGTGTGCTCAGAGGACGAAGTAGCAGGCAGGCTGTGCTGTGTGAGGGGCACACCAAAACTTGCTTGAGCAAGGAGAAATGGGACCATTTGGCACTGGGATGAAGTCAGTTTTAAGGAGTGCATCTGGTGTTTGCTGCACTTGAAATCCCAGGTGATGCAGAGAGCAGTAGGAGCTACAATCCTTTAAAGTGCTGGTGGCAGTTGCAACATTCCCAGGCTCCCAGAACCCCTTTCCTGCTCTATTTTAAGCAGTTGTGGCCATGCCTCAACCCTTATACTGTGTAATATTTGTTGCTGTGGTTTTCTGTGGGCATCCCCCATCATCTGGCATTTTATGGAGGAACATCAAGTTTCCCTTTTCTTCTTCGTCTCCTTACAAACCAAAAAACTACCTCTGTATGTGACCTGGGAGTGTTCCCTAGAAAAACAATATTTAGTTTCCTGATCAGCATTTTTTGGGATTGGCTGATCTTCCTTAAGGGCATGAGTTATTGCTCATAGGCAGTTGGTTTTGCTTACTCATTTATTGGATAGCAGTTTCCATAATGAGACAGCACATCATGAAAAATTAGGGGATAACACAGTCTCAACATTAAGCCAGGAAAGTTTTCCATATTAAGACACAGTGGCATGATGAACAACCCAGTCACCACCCTGTGTTCCCACACAGCAAATGTTAGGCACCTGTGCATAGCAGTGAATCATCTTATCAGCTGGTTATTCATGGCTGAACATGTTCCCAGCCCTATTTCTCAGTGTTTGACCAACCCCAAAGCTTCTTTGCTCCCTGCTCTGCCTCAGGAACAAGCAAAAATAATTTCAATTTATGTGAAACATACAAACTTTCACTTTATGTGGAATAAGCGTGGCTAAAACCAACAGATTTATGCAACTGAACTGAGATGTACATATTTATCTGTTCAATATGTAATTTATAACAGTGGTCCCCAGCATTATTTCAATGATTCTGTAAATCCTCACCCCCAGTAGAACCTCAGGATGGGCAACATCAAACCTGTCCACCCAAAGTCCCCCAAAGTACATGGAGCCACCAAAGGATTTACACGCATTTGGCAGAACAAATGACAAATAACTTGGTATCTTAGAAATTCAGCTGTGGAACTGAGGTTTTTTTTTGGGTGTACAGGATCCTTACTTGCTATGTTTTTTGTTGGTTTTATAGCTGTAGATGTGCTCAAACCATGAAAACAACAGAGTGGGCCATTATTAATTGCAAAATACTATGTGGATACACTCCAAATGGTTCATGGTGATAGTAGGCACAGGTTTGTGTTTTAAATATGTTTACCTGAAGTAAAATATCAAGTGAAAGGAGCATAATTTGATAAATAACTGGAACAATAGATTGTGTGAAAACTAATAATATCAAACGCTTGCCTAAAGAAAAACCCCATAGAAATAAACCCCTGAGCAGAGTTCCCAAGCATAAATGCATTTTAGATTCTTAAGGGATTTATCAGTTTTCCCTTTCAAATATCAGAAACACTTGTTGCAATGACAACATCATCATTCTGGAACAGTGGTAAATACATAAATAAATAAATAGCAATAGCTACCTCTCTATTGTCCTACTACAGCTTTTCTACTAATGTTTGGGTAGATATTTATACAATTCAGCATCTTTCAAAAAGAGTGCATAATAGCCCAAACCCAACGAAAGACTGAAGGGCTACAGAGCAGCACAGAGGGGTCTCTTTCTCTTTTTAAAGTGACTAACCCAGTTGATTTCAATACGAGTTTGGAAAATAATCAAAAGTTCTCTGTTGTGGAGAACTGGCAATAGGATCTGCAGGAAGCCTGGATCTTCCTTGCCCAGTGGGTTTCCACGTGTTTGGAGAAATCAGAACTTTCTGTAGCTGGTGCAACCTCTCTCTTTGAAACCTTTCTCTTGCTGTTTCTTTTTTAAAGGTGTTAAAGAAATATGACTGTAATAACCACTGACAGAAATCTCTGGGCTTGAACTGAAGTGGGAAATCACAGAGGTTACTTACTTCCTCATGCTTTTACCATTTGTTCTCTTTTCTCGAGGAAGTTGAAAGACCTGAGATTCAAACTTAATAAGGCCCCATGCCGTTTCTAAGAGTATTTACAACACACAAAAAATAAGCCAGCACATTTCTTATATTTAAATTTGTTTTCAGTCATCTAAGCTATTACACAGTAGGCCATCCCCAAACCTTTTGTAACAAGCAGTAAATGTTTCTCAGACAAGGGAAAGAATGATGTGTTCAAATGCAGCTGCTTGAGCCCAGGAAAGCGACAAAACATCGGAGTGCCTGTGCTCCCCACATCCCGGTTTGTTTCAACATCATGGAAATGGAGCTGCCTCCAGCCCATGGCACGTGTTGCAGATGGGTGTGTGGGGTGGCAGCCTGTGGGATGCCCCACAGGGGTGGCAGCAGCTTCCTCTGTCAGCTGGAGCTCTGTGGTGCTGTGGAACAGATAATGACCTTGGGTTTTATTAACCACAGTCGCTTCCCACTTTTAAGGCTCTGCCCTAAACCCCTTCGGTTCAGTGGGAAGCTTTCCATTTCTAGTGGTGGGGAGTGAGGGCAATTCCACTGAGTACCAGTTGTGCAACACATGCTCTAGACACCACCAGGAGCTCATTTCTAATTTTGGTCCATGTCTAATAGCTTGGTGTGTCATGGAGCAAAACAACTCCAGTTCTTGAAATTTTCTGGAAGCAGCAGCGGGGCCATGGAGGCAAAGCCAGTTTTCAGTGTAATTTGTGTGTGTGATAACCAAGGAACTCTTGGAACATGTCCTCATATATCCTAAGTAAACAGTGTTACAGAAGCCTTCCCAGTGAATCTGCCTTTTGAATCCCTTCTCGTTCTGGAGAGACTTTATCATCTGAGGCAGTCATGCATGGAAGGAATGTCTGAAGGCCTCAGTGACATTCATTAGTGGTTTTTGGATGGCATATTGGGGAAAACTAGTTTTGTTTTGTTTAAATTCCTTTTGCAAACAAACGTTAGCACCTACAAACTCCAAATATACCCAATGTCCATCAGAGAACTGCTGGAATGCCGATGAGACATTTCGTCCAGTGCTCTACTGAGTCACTGTAAAAATAACCCCACCAAGACTCACTTTCATGTCAATCTTTTCTCTCTTCATTTTCCTTAAAAAAATCCCAACAACTAACAGTTGAATTCAACTAAAAACTAAAGGTTGAATTTAAATGGAAACGCAGATCAAGGAGGGTTCTTAGATGGAAGATCCAAATCATTATTATTATTAAAATATGAAATATGTAGACACATATTTGCCATGGAAACCTTGGAAACAACATCAACATGAGTCATGTTGGAAGTGAGTGGGCACGGAGAGGTTTGGAGGGTCCTGGTTGCCAGCCTGAGCCAAGCGAGAGCCGCTCTCCATCCTCACGGGTCACTCCACGCCACAGGATCACTGTGGCTGGGGTCACATCACCATGGACACAGCATCTGGGGAAGGCACAGCGGGGTCTTACAAGGCACAATGTGCCTGTCCTCAGCTGCCGTGCTGCCAGCAGTGATTATTTTGTCTCATAATATCATGTTCTCGAATCGACCAAGTGAACCTCCAGCCACCGGGCATTTACGCAGCTGCAACTGGGCTGTGTGTAAGTGAATTCCTTTGAGAAACATAAAGAACGTCCCAAAAATAGATTCTGACAGACATTTTTAAATGTCTTCCTGAATTTGCTGCGTCTTTTTCTGGACTTCTCTCTTCTCTGTTGGCCAAGATGGGTTCTGAACAAGTTTGACTGCTTTCTTAGGTCTCGTGGCCTTTCCTGATGAGCAAGGCTGAGAACTCCCTGCAAGAATCTCTCTAGTAGCTGTTTGCATTTTTTTTTTTAGCCTATGTTCACTCTCAGGATAAGTCTCACAAACAGTTTGAGGGTAAAATTGTTATAATTCCTGTTTGAACTTTTATCCTACTGGGAAAGATAAGTGACTGAAAGTCTTAAGAACAAACGGCAAAAATAATCTTAGAAAATGTTCTTTATCCTTCTGCTTGGTTTTGTTTTTTCCTTTATATATATATATATATACATATTTTTGAAATCTAGATTTTAGCTACACATAAGAAGAGCAGTCTCTATTTTTCTGTTTCTCTGAGATAGGTTCTGACCCATGGCGTGGTGGTCTTCCCACCAGGAAAGGACATTCAGTCAAATAATCCTTTTAAAAGACATTTCTGAGAGTGAAAGAATAACCTCCACCACCAAAGCAGGAGCTGAAAAAAACCCTCAAGTTATGAGGACGAGGTATCTTATTGAGGAAAGCAGTATAAATTTTGAATTCCTATAAGCTTCTCTACATGTGATAAATTTACTTTGAAGTACCTTTAAGCATATCCTAATAGGCGTTAAAACTGGAATCATCTGAATTTCAGCCTTTATAGGTAAAGTCAGTGTTCATTTAGAGCACATTAACACAGTAAGGTAAACATAAATCAGTTTTGGACATGTGTTCACTGCATCAGCTGCTTCAGACTCTCCTGGTGGTTAAAACCAGAACATGTAACTTTGCATTTACTCCAATAGTTCCTGATGGGTGATGATTTGCACAGCCTTGGTTGGTCACTGTGCTGTGAAACACCCCAAAATTTCCTGTGAAAATGTTTTTTATGCCCAGCAAAGAGTATAGGTTACTCTATTTCAATATTTTTAGATGGAGAAAGGTTACCTTAATTAAATTCAGAAATATTCCTTCCTACTGTCTCTCTAGAGATGGGTAGGAATTCTTCTCTTGAGCTGTTGCCAACAAAACGTAGCCCTTTGTGGAAGGGCTTGGAGCCCAAAAGCTGCTGATGCCCTCTCTGAGTGGGAGAATACCATTTCTTACAAATTATATATTCACTTTTACAGGCTGTGGTCTTTATGGAGGCTTTTCCCCTTTATGCCCCAAATTATCTGGTCCATTAAAAAAAAAAAAAAAATCACATTTGGCATTCCTTACTTGTCTGCATGAGATTATATGGTGCATGCTGCAGCTTTTCCTGAAGGTGCTCACATTTTTGATTGGTTTATTAATTTGTGTTTATTGTAGGTACTCTGGTATAATGTTTTATCTTAATTAGTATTTTTATACCCACTATATTAAGCACGTATGTGGGCAGGTTTTTATGCTGCATGTCTTCCTAGTGCAACTGAGGTTTAGTGTTTTACTCTAAGAAGGAAGAATTATAATCAATTTAAAAGTAATTACAGGCACATTTTGCTTCAAACACAAACTATGTTGCATTAACATGAGACAATATTTTAGGCTGAAATCCATAAGTTTTTAGTCTGATAAGCCCCCTGTTGAGCTGTACATGATATCAACCTACCTTAAATTAAAATAAACCTGTCTTCTTAGGATAAATCTAACCTTTATTTTTCCTCACAGAAATGAATATTCTTGGGTATTCATTGAAGAAAGAATTTAATCACCTCTTTTTAAAATAAGATATTTTGTTAATATAAGACTGCAAAAATAATATGCATTTCTAGATTAATTCTTTTGCATTTTAGATATGGGGCAAAATTCTCATGCTCAAGGAAGTATTGAATTTCTTGAGTAAGACCTTAAAATCAGATCCACCAGGAGTAGCAGAGCACTAAAACACTTTGTTTTTTTTGTCATGAGAGAATCAGAGTTTGTGCTTCTTGGTTCTCCATGGTGGATATTCAAATAATTAAATGGCTACTGGCTGATATTTTTTTCAACTTTATTCTGTGAATACCTTTTAGCTTATATATATTTTTTAATTTAAGATATATATTTATGTTTTGTAATAGAGGCAAGATATTTTTTAAACTGATACTTTCTTGGTAAAAAACTTAGAAAATCATGGCGCTTTCACTTTATGTTCCTTATCTTCTACATCTGTAAATGAAGTTTCTGACTTCTTTGAACAACTTCAAACTTGGATCATTCCATCTAGTTAAATGGAGTTTCCTTCAGTCAGACAAAAGAGAAGTATTTGGATGTTTCTCCTTTATTTTTAACATCTGGTTCTGACATGGGCTGCTCGAGCTGGGCATTTGCATTCAGTGAAGGTTGATGCAGGAGCACTTTAGTTGGTGAGTTTGCAATTCTGCTCTCAAGGAGGAGCAAGCTGTAAATTACCCACCACTGAGTTGCTGAGTCACTTGGATACTTCAGACTCCTCTAAATGCAAGATCCAGTGGGGCTGCTGAATTATCCTAGGCTGCTTTTCAGAAGATCCTCGTGTCACAATCTCATTCTGAATATGTTTTTTTTTTTTTTTTTTAATCTGGATAAGTATTTAATTTGAGATTTCCGTACTGAAGAGAATTGAGTCGAGACATTTTAAGTGCTTCTTCGTCTATCATTAGAGACACCAAGTGACACAGGAAAAGATAATGAACATAGAAAGAGCCCCCAAAGCACTTTTAGATCGTTTCCTGAGAGTCAGCAGGCCAATATTGACTTTGATTAAGCACTCACTTTGGTCCCATTAGTTTGGCAAACTGTGAAACAGAAGCCAGCGTCCTTTCCAAGTTGGTTTTGCATAAACTCTTTTACAACTTCACTTCTGACTTTCTTTAGAATGTCTCTTTTTTTTTTTTCTTTTTCTTTTGTACTTCCTTTCCTCTTCAAGAAAAATGTTTCTTTAAGTCTTTCAAAGATTCCATAATCTAAAACTCACGTAAGGATTTGTGGTATGAACCAGTGACACGTAACAATCTTGTTTTGTGCCTCAAAACTGCAGAGGACAGCAATGATATGTATTTTGTCTCAGGGGTTTGCGTATATGAGATTTAATTGCCAGATTTTAAATTTAAGGATTGGTTTCTGAAATTATTTTGTGGAGTAGATGAATATTATGGTTATAGCTCTGAAATTGTCTGCCGTTTGTCAGGGAAAATCTCCTTCCCTTGTGCTCCTTTGGTGTGAGTTTGAGTCCTGGCCATTTCTGTGTAACTACCAGGAAAGATCCACGGGAAACTCGACAGAGCCTGTGCAGGTTTTTTACTGTAAGTCCCACAAATGCATTTTTAACCTTTTTTTTTTTTTTTTCTCCCAACAATAATTTAAAAGTGGGCTCTTGTCCCTTTAGACTGTGCGTAGAGTTGGAGATACTGTGACAAGCCTTGAGGTTCTGGTGGGTTTTGGGTGTTGATAGAAGAGGAGCTCACTGCATCTGCATCATCAGGAGGTCTTTTCCAACCTAAATGATCATTTAGGAACCCTGAAGAAACCCAGTGAATGCAGAGCCTGTTCATAGTCTGAAAGCAGATGCTTGGAGTTGGGGAAGTCATTACAGAGATGAGGGATCTTGCAAATGTTTCCTTTGCCCACGAGGGAACTTTTTCCCAGACTCTGTTTTGACTAGACACTCTTCACTGATTTATGTACTCTAAATCTCTCTGGGCCATGAGTGGTCTCAAAGGTACCCAGATAGTTTTCTACTGTAAGTTTCTGTCCATCTAGCTCCTTTCAGGCTGAGAAAATCCTCATCATTACTTTTCAATATTTTTATTTCTAGCACATGAGAAAAAAAATTATGTTACACATAAATGAACAAAAAGGGTAAAAAAGGATTAATTCACTATTTCTTAACATTCTACAAGCCAATTAGCAATAGGTCTGAGGAACAGACATCTGACAGATTGGCTATAATTGGCAGCATTTTCTGTGGCAGTTTGCTACCACTCTTCTGCTTCACCTGGAAAGTCTTCAAAGAGGTTATATCGCTGAGCTGACATTGCAACACTCCAAGATCACATCCATCATATTTTCTGTTTAAATGGATTTCATTTTAGGAATACCCTACAAATTATTTCACACATTCTTGGTGCTCTGTGCCACCAGAAATTTGTATTAATGCATTACTAAATATTTTATAATCAAACAATGTATTATCATAAATAAAAAGAGAAAGTAGGTTATTTCTTATCCCAGCATTATAATCAGGAATATTCTAAGGGTGGATTAATTAGCTGAGCCGAGGCGCTGAGTCCAAGGTATTGCTAGATAATTTTTTATCTCAGCATCTTGTTTCCAAGCCTTAAAGGTAATTCAAATTAAAGTTTACATTCCTGTGTATTTGCTAGTGTATACAGCACAGAGAGGCACGAGCACAGTGGTGCACACACGCCTGAGCACTGCGACACAGAGCGTAGGCACACATAGATTTCTACATGAATTTGACATTGATTTCTGGGGTAAACAAATGGTTTTAAGTCTTTACTTGCCCAAAGCTAGATCATAATATTCTGCATTTCAAAGTGCCCAAGTACCTTTAAAGTGATGGCTGCAGAGGCCCCCAAGGCACAAAGCAGATAAAACCTTCTTTTAAAAGTATTTTGCTCACCTTTGTAAAAAAAAGGAACTTGGGGTTTATTGAGTGCAGGAAGGGCTCATTCCCATAGTAACCAATGCACGGCTGATATTGATCAGCAGAGTCAAAGGCAGAACCTACTGACAGGAATAAAGAGCAACTATTCCTTATCCTCATATGTATTCTTCCTGGAGTTCTGTAGGTAACCGATACCACAGGCGTGGAGCAGGAGCTGCTGTGCCTTTGGTCGTGTCGTTAACACACACCAGGGCTCCTCATCCAGAAGAAAAGCTCTGAGTATGCCTGATTTTTCACTAGATCCTGCAGTCTTTTCTCTGGCAAAACTCCCCGTGATTTTAGAAGGACTCTCCTCCAGCAAGGTGTGTGCAAAATTGATCCCTTTGTCTTGGAGGAGCACAGCCAGCCTTTGAAATTTCTTTAATGCTCTATTTTCTACCTCAATTAATGAGACCTTAAAGGTGTTTAAATATCCCCTCCTTTGTTCTCCATACTTGTGGCAGGTGTGAGATCTGATAAATTAACATTTGCAATCACGCCCGGCTGCTCTTTAATGATTTCATTAGGAGTTAAATATAAGGCTTTTTATGTTAGGCATTCCTTTTTGAACTGCTCAGCTTCACAGAGAAGATCTTTGAAACCAAGAGCTCATGAATTGTTAGCATTCAGTACAATGCATATACATACCTTAAATCCTCATCATGATTAGATCATTCCCAGAATTGACAGGTCTATAAAAAGGAAGAAAGGAGACCTGAGAGAGCTGAGCGAGGAGAGATATTTTGTAGAACATGATATCACATAATAAAGAATAAATTCTCTCAAGTCTGATAGTTTTACAAGGTTTTACATACTCCTAGGCAGGTAATAATCTTCCTTAGTTTGGTTTTTTTTTTCCCCTTGGACCTGCAAGGAGCCTTAACGTTTTTTTCCTGACAAAAACTGTTATCTAACAACTGAGCCAAAATTAAATAACCCCAAAAGTCTTCCTCTCTAATCCCTTCTGTGCATGCTTAATGTTTCATTCTCCCACTTCAATTATGCCATCTGCATTATGTCTTTTTGCTCCCAACTCGGAGAGTTGTTAAAAGGAAAATCCTCTTTGAGAGTGTCACAGCTCCATTATGCAGGCCTATACCTGTGCTGGCAGCATGCTCTTCTTCTCACCTCATATTGCCTTTTGCCTGGGAAAGAGATCCCCGCCGTGCACATCAAACTGGAAACTGAAATGAAATTAAGCTGGTATGCAGGAGGTGGAGTAGGTTGTGATAAATGAGCAGAGGAGACTCCAGGAAGAGTTTTTAACTTGGTTCCTTGGGCCAAAAAAATCACCAGGCTCAAAGCCCAGTTGTGGAGGTTGAAATCCTAGCCTAAAATATCGATAGCAGGGTTTGGCTCTGGGTGCTTAATAATGAAGGTAGCCTGGTTTCTACAGATGCTGGGAACACACAGATGTCACTGGCTCCAGTTGCACATTCAGATGTCAAATTTCAGGCAGGGATTTCCAACCATTAGGTTCAGACCTCTTCATTTCCTGTTGCAATTCATCTCTGCAGAAGGTGTCGTCAGGACTTTTTCTGGGATCTTGGCTGAGCAGCAGATACACTGGGCATTTTTGAGAGACCATATTTGATTTCCAGTGGGATCAATTCCTCAAACTGATAATGAGTAATACCAGGCTTTTGGAAATTCTCAGAAAACTCTTGACTTTTGGAGCACCATCTCAGTAAAATTCACTGATGAGTTTATGATTATTTGAAGAAGGTCACAATATATTCATTCAGAAATAATTAAAGAGCAAGTTTTGGAAAGGTGTTTTATATTTGCACCTTTTACAACCACCAGTGTAGGCAGTAGTTTGTCGTCTGTTTCATATCTTTTTGTTAAAACATGCTTTCAGTTTATTTCTAGCTTACAACTGTAACACGTAATATCTCAGCCTGACACCCCATATGATTTGAAAATTTTAGGGGAAAAAAAATCCCATGCATAATATACATTTATAAACATACATATACTGCAGATTAAATCGTGCACTGGAATGCAGAGCCATTTTTCTGTGACTGACTTATAGAGCTGTGCTCTGGAGACAATTTTATGTTTAGTTTAAAATGGCTGCAATATTCAACATAGAAAACTGACAGTCACTTACAGCCTTCGCAGTCCCCATCTCTCCAACAAAAAAATTATCATCAGGGGCTTGGTTTCCAGGATTTTTTGGTGTTTCTGAAGCCTTGCCTGGGTGTCCCACCACATTATCACGGCAGACCCAGCACCCGCTGAGGAGTGATCTGAGCACAACAGGACCAGCTCAGGCATTTGCGCGACAATCGGAAAGGTTCTGGAGAAGGATGTGCTGACACAAAATGCTGTCCTGGGGACTTTCAGTGCCATTATCTTTAAATGATCCATAATCATTGGGAAGCTCTCCTGGCACTACTAGGATGAGTTTCTTGAAGGAAAAGAAGTCTCCTGTGTAATCCAGTGCTATAGTTTAAAGCTTGCTTTCACTTCTGGAGCCCCGAGAAGTTTTTAAGTTTGAATGGTTTCATTTGATGCATCCTGCAGTAGAGGCTGTCAGCTCCCTCCCCTTTTTTCAGAACAGTTTGAAAAGCCATCAAAATGGTTCTTGCAATTCTAAAAAGTATTAGTTGAGTGATGGAATGTTTATATTTTGCCACTGACAGCTCAGAAGTAAAATTAGAGTAAAATCTGAATGATACTTTTTTGTTATGAACAATTTGAATATTTTTCACCATATTCTGTCAAAACCTGGTTGGATACAGAAGAACAAAGAAAATTTGATCCAGAAGAGCACCAAGAGCAGAGTTGTTTGAGTGCTGGCACTTAGGATAAAATTGCAATCCAGGGGCCTGGAATTTCCCAGCAGCCATTAGAGGCCTACCAGCATTTCCACAAACATGGCCAACAAAGTACAAATAGCACAGATAATTCCATCAGAGCTGTTCATGGCAGCATCCACAGGTGGATTTGAGAGCTGTGCTAGAAATTCTGCAGGGGAAAAAGAAAGGGGATTCCAGGGAATGCTTCTGTCCAGCTCCCAAAATGGTTAAAGTTGATGGTGTGACACTGGGAGCTGGAGCATGAAGTTGGATTATGAAGTTGGAGGAACATGGTGTAGTGGAAGGTTTCCCTGCCCTTGGAATGGTGTTAGATGATCTGGAGGATCTTTAAGGTTCATTTCAACCCAAACCCAACCCATCAGTCCCATGAGGCAGCATGGAAATTATTCTGACACATTCAAGCTACCAAAAATTCACTGGGAGGGAAGTGCCTTTACCCACCAGCAAAGAAGAAAGGACACTACAAAAAGTAGTCCCTGAACTGCTAATGGATCAATTTTTTGTTATTGTTGGGAGAAATTGATTTCTTTCTCCCATCATTCATGGTGGTTGGGACATTTCTGGCTTTTTTCTTTGCCTTGTCCAGACATCTTTAGTGCCATACAGCAACTTATCAGCTCATGGGTTCACCTGGGATTTTAGAAAACCTCATGGGAAGTAGATCATGCAAGATCACAGCAAAGAAAGGCAAATTATTTTCTCTTCTCTGCCTGAAAGCTAATTTTCAAGTCCATCCTTTCATGTGCTTTACGGGAGATTAAAATGAAATTAGTTCAGGAAGGATACTGCTCAAGATCATTTTAAGATTTTCCAAAGCTCACCAGCTTGTTGACCTGTAAACCACCTTTAGCTGGACAGATGGTAAGTAACAAATTGATCTCAGCCAATAAAAATCTGTCAGAACAATCTGCTGTTGGCAGGTGTCAGATAATTATCTCGATGAATAGATAAGCAAAGTAATAAGCAAATTAGAAGCTTCCATTGCAAATAACAGGAGGAATTTTATTTATTTGTTGCAGGCAGGGCCTTGATCATCTGCTGAAAAAAAAAAAAAAACAAACCCAAACCTTGTCTGATATCATAAGAAACTCACTGAAAAGTTGTGCGGGTTGAAGGTGGTGTTACCAACACTAAGTTTTTTTTTTTGCTTTTCAGCACTTTAACTCTTCTATACTGCTTCAAATTTCCAAGAAATACTTGGCTGAGATGTGGCAAAAGTCCATGTCAGAGCAGTTGTGTGATATATTGTTGTGGTTGCAGTTATTTTTTATATGAACAAGCTGTCAGAAGCCTATTTGCAAACCTGGACCTCCCTGCCCTGGCCACGCTCATAAAAAGATGGTCTCTGTCCCAAAACTCTCACCCTGAAATAGAAGACAAGGAGATACAAATTGGGTGTTGATGGGCCAAACAGAAAAGTGCTGTGCTCAGAAAGGAATTCCCAGAAAATACTGCAGCAGGATGGTGGATAGACACAGGCAAGGACTTGGCAGTGCTGGGGAAATGGCTGGGCTCGATGATTTTAGAGGTCTTTCCCAACCTAAATGATTCCCTGTGATTCCAAGACCATTTGGGACACCACAGAGAAGAAATGTGGGAATGTTTGCATTGGGATTTGGGAATATTTAGCATCTTTGTGAGAGTTTTGGGATTTTTTTAAATTATTGGCATCAGTGTGAATGCATATGTAGTGCAAGGGGTTGGATAGAAAGTGGTATTGTTTCTTTTTTTGCCTTTTATGTGTCCCTTTGCTAATTTTGGGGCTGGGTTTGACATTCTCAGACACAGAATCATTCCAGAATTCTGTGATTCTATAAATTGTACATGCTGGGATTATTTCTTGGGGTTTTTTTAATTCTCAGAGGAGATATTTTCAAATCTCAGTGCATTTCTGTCAAGCCTCACAGTACCAAATCCAGTGAGTGGGCCAGCAGCAGGTAGAGTGGCCACAAGCCACTGAGTCTCTGAACTTTTTTGTTTTCCTGCATGTGCTCTGCATGTCCTGCACCACTGCAGGCATGCCTTGTTCCTTGAGGAAAAATTAGAGCTGGGTTTCAAAAATCCATCCATTACAAAGTGAAAACACAAAGTGACCTCAGAGTGAAACTTGAAATGGTCTCTCTGACACCAGTGGAGAAGGAATGTGGCTGCTCTGTGGCTCCTGTGTGCAGGTCTAGCAAGTGTCACAGGCAAATACTGGGCTGGGAGGGGTGGTTTGCACATCCAGAGCCATGTGCACACCTGAGCACAGCATTGTAAGAGCTTTAATGATAGCCAAATGCTAATGTTGGCTTATTGATACCAAGAAAAGACAGGAATTTTAAATATTTATTTTAATTACACCCGTTAATGAGGTTAACTTATGGTAGACACACCTGTAAGAGGAGTTTGATGGTAGCATAACTTGTATTCCTGAGTTCTGCCAAGCAAAGGCCAGATTCATTCCTCTCCTTACTTTTTGCTGGAGTTATACCTTGCATTAATGTGGATCATTAAACCCTTGCTTTTAGGGCAATGACCCCAGGGTGTGCTGTGTTTCAGGGTGGGATAGGCCCTTCTGCAAAGGGAGCTGGGGTTGCTGCCCTGGTTCAGCACCTTGCAGATCCTGAGCAGCAGCAGCCAGCAGGGATCAGCTTCCAGAGGCATCAGCAGCCACTGTTTCTGTATTTTCTCTTCTAGGTAACTTTCTAAAGCAGCTTAGAACACCAGACTTTCATGTAGAACTTGTTGCTGAGCAAGAGATGAATGTCTGAGAAATCAAAGCCACAAAGAATATTTCAGGTTAAACCCCAGCTCAAATGGTGATGTGAGTTTACCTTTCTGTTCCAACTTTGCAAGGCTGTACTAAACCCAAGCTTCACTGTGCCTCTGGATCAGGTTGTGTCTGCTCCTTGGTGTCCCCCAAGGGGTTGGTTTGCCTTCTCAAGGTTGTGTCAGGACCAAAAATGCACCTTTTTAGGAGCAGCCAGGGGCTAAATCAGAACAGTCCCTCCTGCAGGCTGCCTGGCCTCTGCAGGGGCTGGGAAGTGATGAACAGCATAGAATCATGTAGGGGAGGATGATGCCTCTTCCCAGCATTTCACAAAAAAGTAGGGAAAGAGAACACTTCCTCATCAACCTCTACACCCCCAGGGAGAGGATTTGATGCTGCCTGTTAACATGAGCCCAGCAAGATGTGGCCAAGATCTCCTGTTTGGCAGTTCTGCTGCCCCTCCCTTCCTTCCCCTGCTCACCATAGGAAATATCTTCCTACACCATTCAGATTTCAGCCAGAGGTTTGCACTGCAGGAGAGTTATCCTATGTAAATCAGAATTAATTACTCTATTAACCCAGGCATTTAGGTCTTATTACTCAAGATGCTGCAAGGCAAGAGCATAAGGAGGGACACTTCAGCTTGAACAGGGTACAGGTGGCCATGGAAAATTTGGATTTGAATGTCCTATTTTCCAAAGGGTTGAGCTCTCAAAATGAATACTAAATTTGCTGCCTTTTTTTTTTTCCTCTGATAAATAAAAGCCTATATTCACTTAGGCACCTTATTTCCTCTGGTTTCAAGGGAGAACTAGAAATTCATGGTTCCTAAATATTTTTGAACATCTTATTAGTTGCTGTGGCTTTCTTCTGTTGAAAGTTGGACTTGATGATCCTGGAGGTCTTTGCCAGCCCTAATGATTCTATAATTTTATGTTTTCTTTACAGTGAGATCTCTGGGCCAGGCTCATCAAAATTATTAGTAATCAGAGCCACCACATCTTGGCATTTTTTGTGTTGGCAAGATATTTTTCAAGGCACTGTTTTCTGGATAAACGGTGGAAAGAACATTTTGTGACTCCTGCTTCAAAAAAAGAAGCTCAGAACAGTTGCTTAAAATAATAAATGGAAAGCCACAACTGGGGATTGGCACATTTTTGTACCAGTGTTGAACTCGTTTCTTTCAAAGGACAGAAGTAATTCAGAAGGAAGATCTATAGAATAATAAGCTGTATAAGGCTGCCTAATCAGCTGCTTTAGGATGTAGATCCAGCCCATGCCATGCAGTAGAAATGCTTTTTTTTGGAAGAGATGGATCATTCTATCCCCATAATTTTTAGTCTCAAGGAACAAGCATTTTCACAGCTCCTAATTGAGAACCTTTTGTAAACAAAATTCAAGTTGTAACTTAGTGCATTGACTATTCCTTTAGTGTTTGGAACAATCTGTTTGTGACCCTCATTTCTTTATTTTCTGAGCTGAGTTCTTAGGCAAGGTCACTTCAGTCAGAATGATACCAAAAATTGACACACGAAATCAGAAATTATTCTGATATGTCTTTCTGTGTAGTCAGGGCAATGCCATCTCAATTCCCAAAATAATGTTTAAACAAAAAGTTCAAAGCTCCTTTCAACTTGCTGCAGATTTTACTGCATATTCTTAATAAACCCTCTTCATCTGCTCCTGTGGAAATGGGAGCTTTCAAGCAATGTAAACCTAGCAAAAAGCCTTTTTATTTTTTACTTCCTTCTTTCCTTACCAGCACTGCTATTATCACATGGTGTGTTCCACATGATAAGCCATTCATTAAAGCATCACCTACTGTTTTTTTCCTCCTCACTACCAGCTAGAACATGATCTGTCTCTGCAGGAAGACATTGGACCTCTGACCTCTTTTGTAGCTATTCCAGGCAAATATAATAAACAGGGTTCAGCGAGTTTGTGTAAATCTCTGATTATGTTTACTCTGAAATCCAAGTGTTCATCTCAGGCAGAAAAATTAAGGCTGATTTTCAAATATTATGTACAAACTCTAGCTACTAAGCATTCCATAATGAGCACTTTGGCAATTTAAAGCAAATTAGGGTTCCCACTAGGCAGGAAAGATATACAGTATAGTCAAGTAAAGATTGCATGGTGTTTGATGAAAAATAGGCACGCAGAAAAACACGATACAGGCTCCTGGCTCCAGATGAATGAGGAGATCCTGTGTTAGTGCACTTCATTACTGAAACTTTGCATTGTTCCTCACTTCTGAAAGCTTGGGTTCAGTCTGCTAATGATTTCTGCTGCAGCTTGAGTAAACATCACCCTGGAGAACCACCTGTTGTGGCAGTACGTGCCCTTCTGCTCTGGTAATGGATGGGATATTTGGGATATTGCAATGCAAAAGGGCAATAGAGATATTGGTGCAGCAGTGACACTCAGCACTGTTTGGCTGATGTGACACCTCTCACAGGAAGAGACCTGCTGGAAAACACTGAAAATGTCAAATTTCCCTCAGTAGCAGCAGGAAGAGCTGTATGATGGATCTCTGCTGAGGACAGAACATATCTCAGCACAAAGCAGTGCACTACATCCTTCCAGGTGACAATAATTCATGGAGACATCATCTGGAGGAATGGGGGAATAAAGAGATCCCTGCCATTAATCTCAGCAGCAGCTGGGTGCTCAGTCCAGCCCAGTCACACATGTGGGGTCTGAATTCATCTTTTGAAGAGGCACAGGGATTTGTGTTGGTCCTGGGAATCCAAAAAGGAGATGGAAATGGGTAGCGTTGCTGTGTTGTTTTTCTGGTTTGTGCAATAAAAACCCACACAGCTGGAGAATTTCTCCATTCCTTTTTGGCATTTCTGCATTAAATTTACCTAATTTTGGGTTGGTTCTTTACAGGTTGGGTGGTAGGTTGATGTCTACCAGCTACAGGGCAATTATGTTGTTTTACAGAATGAAAAGATATCATCTACAAGTGCTGTTCTCAGGGCAAGGTGGAAGAAAAAAAGCCCAAAATTAAATAAAAAGAGCTTAAATTAATGAGGTGTCTGGCACTAAACAATACACCTCATTATGCATTCTTTAAAAGCACTGAAGTTAAAGATCATCTGGCTTGATTATTATTTTTACCTAAGAAAATGTGCTTTCTCTAGAAACCCAATAAAGATGAGCATGTGAAAAATAGAAAATTACCATTTTAGCTTATGAAATAGGAATTTAGAATATAAAGAGTTTTTGGAATGCAGACTTAAGTTTGACATTTCTTATTTATTTGAAAAGAACTCATAGAACTGGTAGGTTCTGCTGTTATCTTACACAATGACAGAATAAGATTTTTAACATCTCTCCTTTCACCCTGGCTAAAAACTTACTCTTTTGGCAACTGTAGCTGCAATTTAGTGGGTTTTTCTCTGGATTCTTAAATTCACAAATTTAGTTTGATTTAGTTTCACCAGTCCTCTTCCTTCAAGGGTGACTAAGCCAGCAGAATATCCAAATCCATGCAATTAATTATATTCTCTTTCCCAATGGGATTACTATATGATATCACTGATTAAAAATTACAAGTGGCTTAAAAAATTTTACTTTTAGAAAAGCTAAACATGAAAGTGTGGTGTTAGAACCTGAGCAAAAGCACATGATGAAATTAGATGTCTTCATTTCCTTGAATTTTGAGCGGAATGGTCAGAATTGGTCAGAATGTTGCCATGATTTGGAATTATTATTCCAAAGAAGGAGAAAGAAAGAGAGGACAACAGGCATTTGAAGAATTCTGTGATAGAGAACTCTCTGATTTCCCGGAGCTGTGGGAAGAGAAATGAATTATCAGTACCTTATGGAGTCATTTCAATAAGTTTGAGCTTTTTGGGTGTGTTAGGGAGATTTTTATTTTGCATACCTCAGTTAAAGCTTTGAAATTTCCACAGAGCTTTGTTAGGAAAGAAGATGATTAATTATTTATTGTGGAGATAGGAGCAGAACCTGCTTCCATCAGGATTCAGGGGAGGCGTATGGATTCAGGATTCAGCAGAGGGGTAAGCCCCGTTAGAGTGTTGTGTTGGGTGAGTATGGGTGGGAGAAGCTGAATCATTATTAATTGCAAATTGATCAGGTTTTGGTTTTTTTTTCCCCCCATGAATTATTCATGAACAGATCCAAACTTCTGTGAATATATTCAGTATTCACCTAACAGTTGGGATGAACAACTTTCAGAAACTAGTGATTGACAGTGAACCTTCTGGTACACTATTTAAACAATATTGATTCATGGGCTTGCTAATATGTTTGTCTTTATCGTAAAACTCGAGCAGACCCTCTCTGTTGGCAAAAGCACACAAAGAGCTGGTTGGGTGACCTCCCCACCCTGGATAAAAGACATTGTACTTCATCCCTCTGGCACATCTGACCTCAAAAATTACACTGAAGTACAGAAAGATAAGCTCATAATCGGAGAACCAGAGAATCCCAAACTGGTTTGGGTTGGAAGGGACCTGAAGATCATCTCAATGCACCCCTGTCATGGGCAGGGACCCCTTCCACCATGCCAGGTTGCTCCAATCCCCACCCAGCCTAGCCTTGAACACCTGTAGAGATGGACCAATGATCCAATCAGCCCCTCACACAGAATTTATATCCATACGGCAGATGGCAAAATTGCCCTCTTCTTGTCCTACTGTGAAGCAGGAGCATTAAACACTGCATTCCTTGTTTTCTGCTTTTTGGACTTTCCAAATCTTCATGCACTTTACAAAAAGTATCAACTCCATCAGCAAAGAACACTCACTAAAATACTCCAGGAATGAAACGCTGACTCAGAGTCTTGCCTACTCCAGAGACAAGCAGTAAGACAAGTTTGTCTCTAAATTCAGCTTTGCAGTTTTATTCAGGTCTTCAGTGTCAGGGAGTTGTTTTTTTTTTTAGCCCACCACCTTTTGGATCCTAATACTTTGGATTCTGAAACAAAAAAGTGAAAAAAAAGTGAAGCAGAGTCCCCCACACTCAGGCAAAATCTCCAGCCCTTAGTGTTGTGTTGACTCAAACCATACTGGAATTGTTGTCAGAGGTACAGAGAGAAAATCTCCACAAAAAACATGAATGCCAACACGAAACAAGGGTTATAACAGGCAGATTGATAGGTTTCTCTAAAAAAGAGGAAAATAAAACCGCCAGCAGCTGGACTCTGTCTCTACACTGAGACCAGAACTAGCTGAGGGAACAAGAGCTGTTGGTTTTATGGAGAGATTTGTGTGTGACAATAGAGGATGTGGCCAAGGACTCCAGAGTGAACTGAGATGCCATGTGCTGGTGCAACACGGGGAATCTGCCCCCACCCTGCTTGCTGGAATGCCTTGGTGCACATAACAGCTTTAAACCAGCTTTTTGTCTCCCAGATAATCACAGAAATAAGGAAGAGTCCTTAGTAATGTTGAGTAGGATGTTCACCACACATCTTAGGAATTAGGGTGATATAAGAGGGAAAACAGCCTGATGGTTCGAGGTGATTTGCTCTTGAATGTCTGACTTCTTCTCCAGCTCCTGAAGTCCCCAGTTCTCCTCAGCCCTCTGACTGTGGGAGACCATTCCCTCGCACAAATTCCAGATCTGATGGAGGGGGATGCGTGGGAAGTTTTGACAGAGCAGTTGATGCCGGTAAAAAGCAAATGTTTCTGCTGCAGAAGGTGGACTTGGCACCAGGGTGGTCACTGTCCCTTGGAGTCCTCTGCCCAAGAGCTCTGAGAGGATGTGTGGCACAAAAGCTGCACCAGAGATGGTTTGCAGGGAAATAAAATGATCATTGTTGCACTTCTGGAGACAAAACAACTGAGGTTATCAGATAAAAGCACTTGTTGGATAATGTGCAGAGCAAGGGTGGCCTCAGAAGGATGGTGAGGTCACAGAAGGATGGTGAGGACGCAGAAGGGCACCATGTTCAGAAATCTGTTTCCTGTAAATTAACTAAACACCCTTTTGCATTTTGTAAAGGAAAATTAATATGCACAAAGAGTTCCTTGCTGTATCTGCTCACTTTACTCTTCAAATTTAGTTGAAATCTTTACCCTTTCTCTTACCAAAAATATCAAAACTTTTCTCAGTCGGTTCTTGTGGATTGGCAACTGATTCATAGGGGGATGCAGCAAAGATCAGGACAAGTTGGAAAAGGGAAGTTCCATCTGAATGAGATGCCAGATTTGATATATCTTCAGGTTTAAACTTCCCAGAGTTTTGATGGGCTTTTTTCGTTGTTTTTTTTCCCCTTCCCTTCCCTTCCCTTCCCTTCCCTTCCCTTCCCTTCCCTTCCCTTCCCTTCCCTTCCCTTCCCTTCCCTTCCCTTCCCTTCCCTTCCCTTCCCTTCCCTTCCCTTCCCTTCCCTTCCCTTCCCTTCCCTTCCCTTCCCTTCCCTTCCCTTCCCTTCCCTTCCCTTCCCTTCCCTTCCCTTCCCTTCCCTTCCTTTTCCTTTCTTTATTTTTTTTCCCTGAAGGAGGTAGGACAAATCCACAGTAAAACAAAGAAATACCACAGAATTCCAGCTGCCATACTGCCAGATATTTTTAAAACACATTAGATTATTTAGGATCATAAATCCCAACATGAAAAGAAAAGAAAAGCAGTAAAGCTTAATGTGTGCCTTTAGTAAAAATCAATTTAACTGAAAAATGAAAAAAATTAAATTGTCTTCATATGTCATTACCAGAAGTGAATTTTACTTACCTGAACCAACCCAAGAGGAATACTTGACCAATCTTCCAAGAGCTTGCCTTTTTGGGAGCAGAACTGTCTTCTCTGTGTACCTCCCCATGCACAAATCTGACATCTTCTATCAAGGCACAAATATGGGAACTTGATTATTATCAAGTGTGGAAAAATTACCTGGAGGTGGAATGCAGCCAAGGATGAACCACAGGGCTGCTGTACAACTTATCTGGCAACAATTCAAATTATCTGGCAACAAAAGAGCCTTGGAGTTGTGTGAGTGAAATCAGGGGCAGCTCTCTTCTCTCTTCATACAGAAAGTTAAAATGTTGGATAATTTTCCAGGGAAAAGCAGGAACCCCCCATGTGCCTGTGTTCAGGGGTTACCATTTACCTGCTGCACCCTGTTCTTTGGGAAGTGTTTTATTGGAATTAAAATACCCAGTATTTTGTATTTTCTCATTTCAACAAATCCCATTTCCAGTGTTCCGCTAATGTCACACGCTAAAGCTGGAGCACCTTTGATCTCATTCTAAGCCCTGGAATAACGAGGAGACATCAGTCAGCCCAGCTTTGCTGTAAAGGAGATAGCACACAGTACCTGTGCTCAGTGTCATAATGCTCACAAAATATGAATGAAAAATCATTTCCCTCTTCCCCATTATTATTTGTCAAAAGCTTGCCTGCATAGCAAAGCTTTGGGAAAATATCTTTAATTGTATTTTGCAGCCAGCACTTCTTATTTTGAACCTCTGGCTTTTTTAAGTTCTCATTCACCATATATTATAATCATAATAATCATTGTGATAATAATAATAATTACGAATGGAAAATTTCTTTGAATAGTAAATTTTAGCCTCCTGGGACTGTCAATTGTGGATGGGCTCGTGATTGATCAGAATATTACACAATGGCGTGGTGTAATTCTTTAGTGTGATGTTGTAAAATGGAGTATTGCTTCTGTTATTTTATCCAGTTTGCTTTTATATGACAGGGTTTATTGTGCGTTATGTTGTAGCTCATTCCTCTGTTCACAATGCCTACTGATGTGTAATTATGACTTGTCTGAACTGTAAGAAGGAGCAGTAAGTGAAAGAAAATCTGCAAGCACACTTGATTTATGAGCCCTGATACTATATTACAGTCCTAATCTGCCTGCTTAACTTAGCTTCAGGCAAACTTACTGTATAACATGCTTACGATTAGCACTGCAGCAAGTTGTAGAAGATTTACTCTGTTGGAGCTATGAGACTTTTTTTTTGAAAATGATTTAGTCATTATTTCAGTTACAGGTATGGCAATAAATTATTCCCCATATAAAGACCCTGTGTCAAGAAACAGCAATTGCTAAAAGGCTTTTTATACAGTAACAAAGAACAGTGCTTGGAGTGTTTTCCTCGCACAAAACATCTTAATGTTATTGGTCATTTTTTTATGATGAAACTTCTTTACACATTCTTCTCACATTCATACAATTTGTTTTATTATACTGCAGCTTTTGTAGCTCGGTACAATCTGCTTATTATAAGAATGTCTACTTGGACCCAGTGAATCTCATATTTTCAATAGTGGCCCAAAATAGAAATTACTATGGATGTGCAAATGAAATGAAGGCCATAAAGCAATGACCTAATGTCAGGAAGAAAAGATGTAAGGAGATTTGCATTTTTTTTTAATCACCATTCATGAAGACAGATGCATTCGTTCACTCCTGGTGAAACTGGAGCATATTCAGAGCAGCCACTTTGGGTAAACTAGAGGGGCACATTATTACCCTCAGATAATAAGGATCAGTGTTGATCATTCAGGGCCTAGTTTGGGGCTCATTGAAATCACTGCCTGGCTTGCCATTTGACTTCCCTGGAATCCCTATTATACTGTATTCACTGGCAAATAAGGAAGGGATCTAAAGCTTGATCCAGGGAAAGGCTCCCGTCAGTTAAATGGGTGGTAATCATTCTTTTTTTTCTTTTTTCTTTTTTTTTTTTTTCTGAACAGGACTGCTTGCTTGAGTCAAGATGGGTGTTCTCATCAGGATTTTTTTAACTGGTCCTTAGAATGTTGATTTTTTTCCTGGGGTTTAGTAGCAGTAGGTTGTTTTGGTTTTTTTAAATATGAAAATTCATGTCACAGAAGTGAGAACCAGATGAGATAGATGAACAAATACAAAATACATATCTACAGTGGATGAAATGCTAATGAAATAACTCTAAGGAACAATTTCTAGGAAACTTTCCTTTATTTTTCTTTTTTTTTTACTTATTACCTTTTTTTCTTCATTAACGCTAACATGAATTCTAAATGTTATTTTTTCTCCTCTGAAAACACCTCCTTACACCTGTTATGATTGCCAGGGAAAGAAGGACTTTCTAAGAGAGGCTGTGCTCTCTGAGTAATTTGGTGTTTGCAGCATTGCAATAGCAAAGCAGAAAGGTTTCTGAGGGGTGCAGTGGAACTGCAATCATATATGAACAGTGGACAATAACATCCTTTAATTAGGAACAACAGTATTTTCAAGCTTATGCTGCTTCAGTGGAGTTACCATAAACAATGAGTTTTTTTATGGTATAACAATAAAGCCTTTTAATTTCTCAGGTTTTATCTTCTACAACAAAAAAAAAAAAAAAAAAGAAAAAAAAGAAAAGAAAAAAAAAAGACCTCTGCTACACATTATAGAGTCACCAAGGAGTTTCTTTCCTACAGCTGGGCTCACAATTGTTATCCTGAGCAGAAAACCAAAGCTGGAAGTGGGTGTGTGTGGTGACCACGACCCACTGCCATCATTTTCCATCATGTCCTTTGGTAACACAGGCCATTTGCAAGGGCAGAACTCACAGCCCAGGTCTCCAAGTGATGGTCATCATGTTACAGCCATCATCTGCAAGTATTTGTTGATGCTATTGACTGAACAAAAGGTTTATGAGGCAGAAGATGTATTTTTCTAAATGCTGCTGTGCTACCTATAACCTAATTAACTTTACTTTAGCCAGCTGAGTATACCTGGAAACCAAATTTATCATGTGGCAATTAGCTTTCCTCCTTCTGGCTTAGTACACTTAAGCTGTTTATTGAAAAGGTTAAATATTGATTGAAAATGGATAATAGAACCATATTACAGTTGTATGCTAAATGGCAGAAGTTGCCTGTAAAACATTTCCCAGTTACCCCACAGTAATGCAGTTAGAGAGCAGCAATCTGCTGCTGAAGCACCCAGGCAAAAAAAAAAAAAAAAAAAAAAAGAAAAAAAAAAAATCAGGGACAAATATAAATCACCCACAAGGCAGCCGTTCTTATCGGCACGCTGAATTCACACAAACATGTTGGGAAGTTCAGTCATTAATTATCACGATGTTGAAATAATATAATAAAAATAATAATTGCTTGTGAAGAGATCTGTTGCCTCCCTCCTCCTCCTCCGACGGAGGCTCCTCTCTGTCTCTCCCTTTCTCTCTTGCCATGAGAAGCCACACAGACAAAGTATCAAGTGATCACATAGCATGAACTGCAGCCCGAGGCAAAGCTTGTTATTTTACTTGAAACGGTGATGCATTTAGGACCCAGAAACTGTCAATAATTTTTTCTGACTTCCAGGGGATAAAAATTCCAATTATGGGAACTTTACTGTGAAGCTGCATAGTCCAGCGCAACATATTAATATTACAAAACATCCTTAGCACCTATCAGCTCAGTTTTATCTGTAGTTTAGATCAAAATTGTGGATCTGTGAGATTAAGCTGATTTAGTCTAATTGTTGCTTGTTCTGAGAAGTGGAAAGTGTATCTTGAAAAAAGCTGGTTGAAGCAGGCTTTGTGGACAGTAACACAATTTGACTTGGCATCCTTCAGCCAGTTGGCTTCAATAAGCTTGAGAATATCCATTCAAAGGCCTTTAGCCATTTTTCTCCCTATATTTTTTTCTAGAAAATATGCCTTTAAGTTTTCTAAGTCATCACAGCAAAGACCTTTTCTGAAGCAATGGGTTGAAGAAGTATTTTTTAGGCTCAGTCCCTTCATTTCTGGGATGTGGGAGATGAATTCAAATGTGTAGGAAAAAAAAAAATTATCTGTTCTTGTGCTCTACCCCCAGGGAATCACAGTGGAGATTAAAAAATAGACAGAGGAAGCGTGAAAAAATTAACCTTGCAGAGCATGTCCTCAGTGAAGGGCCACGGGGAGGCTCAGTGGCAGGGTGGGATCAGAGGAGAAACCACATGGCTGCCATGGAAATCCTTGGGAAAAGGAGGCTGGAGATGGAGCTTTGCATTCCCCTGGTGGATTTCTGCTCACCTGCGAGGAGCTCAGCCCTCCGTCCTCACCTCGCAGCAGCAATGCACGCCAACATTATTCCTGGTGCTCTCCCACCACGCTCTCCCATCTGTGCCACTCCTGGGGAGTGGGAAAGTGATGATATAACTCGATTTCATATCACAATAATATAACCACACCAGAGAGAGTTCCTCCCACTCTGCTCTTCTCCACTTTCTCCTCCATCAGCTGGGGACTATAGATCTCTGGCTCTCATCTTTATGTATATATATATGAGGTCTTTTTTTTTCTTCTTCTTTTTTTTTGTTTTTGTTTTTTGTTTTTCTCCTTTTCCCTTTAAATAACACTGCTGTGCTCACGTGGCATTATTGGTTGTTAATAGCCCAGTGCCAATACATCTCTCAGGGATGGACAGATGCACACACTAGGCTGCACAAGGCACAGCTAACAAATGTGTTTATTATTGACAGAATAAGAACTGCCACGCTGGAAGATTAAAAGTTGACTGCCTGAGGTTCCCCCCTCCGGTTAACAGTTCACAGCTTTGTTATTTCAGGTCAGAGACAAACTAAGCCTAAAGATGTAAAGCAGAGTCTGAGTGGACAGAGAGGTGAGGCTGCAGCAACAGCAATACAGGATTAGTTCTGCTCGTTGTCTTGCTAGTTTTGTAAAGGCACCCTGGGATGAAATTATTATAAAAATGTTTTTCACAATGTAGTGTTTTCTGAAAAATCTCATACTTGTTACCCAGTGTTTTCAGGTATAAATATTAAATACATAATTGCACAGTGTTTCCTTCCTCTTAGTAACTGAATTATTGTAGCTGTGTAGGTGTAAGAGCATATAAGAGACACAGTTTGTAGGGGTAAACAATACCTCAGCACTATATTTGCTGTTAACCTTCTTTATTTTAGCATAAGGTGGGTTGGTTGATTGTTTGTTTTGTTGTGGCTTCCTAATTTTTCTTTGGCTGCAATTTACCTTAGATGCCTTAGGATTATATACAAGTGACTCCATATGATTAGTGCAACATTTTCCATTCATTTGGCTCAGTGAAAGTGGACGTTGTGTAATTACAAAAGGTTCCCAAATCAGTAATTACCTGTGGAGGCAAGATTAAAGTGGCTTTTGTTATTAAATATTCCTTTTCCCTGCATTTCTGAATCAAAGTTTCATAGAAATAATCATCAGATATATCTGCTAGTCTTACAAAAAAATAACAAAAATCTTTGTAATGTGAGAGAGAGACAAAATAATGCACCACTTCTACAGTCAGGTGCTGAAATCCAAATATAAATAGGAAGAGACAAGAGAACATGTAAGATGTATGAGCTTTGATACACAGGTTTAGCTTTTTTGTTTGTTCAGGAAATTATTTTAGCAGTTTTCTTGTATTGTTTGGAAACCTTGGCATTTGGGGAGGTACTGAGGTCTGTGCATTTTAATTTTTCACAAGGAGTGGAACAGCTTCAGAACCATCAGAATTGCTGTGCATTTTATTTTTCGTATGACTGCTAAAAAAGGTGTTTTCACCATGGTTAATTATTAGCCTTTCCTTGTGTATAACAGCATTATCTTAAAAAAAAAAAAAAAAAAAAGAAGAAAAAGAAAAAAGAAAGGGGAATGGAATGTTTTTCCTATGTTATCTCCTTGGTTGGTTGGTTTGGGTAATGAGGATCCAAAATGAACCTCCTGCAATTTTGTACCTTATCGAGCCTAAACCTCGACGTTGCGCAAAATATTTCGAAAGCCTCCCTCGATCCAGCTACAATGCTGCTGAAATACATCGGGCAACACGTCCCCTACCTTCCTGCATCCTGCCAAATGAACTGCAGCATTCCAATATGGTGCCACATGTGCATGGAAGCCCGTAGCACTTCTAACAGGTGCTGCCGGAGCGCGCTCGACAGAGATATCGGCGGGAAGGTCATCTGCGACAGCAAACACCCAAAATATCAGTGCAAGGATACAGCAAACACCCAAAATATCAGGGCAAGTTTACCTCTGCACTGCCAGGGTGCTGCAGCACCGAAAAAAAGGTGCTGTGTTATTTTCCTGGGGGGAAAAAACGCTTTGGGAGGAAGGTTTGGGGTGAAGTTAGTGAGGATGTACTAGGGAGAGCTGGAAAACATGAGAAGTGATAAAAGGGATTATGACACCTTCAGAAGGGCATCTCTTTGAATTGAACAAATTGGACAGAGAATGAGCTGCTGCTCTGCATCTTCTTGCATGAAAATTTCTTTCCTCCGAGATAACAGAGTTAAAAACATAAAATACGGAAGAAACATAAACTACAGACCATATCCTAACCATAAAGAGTGGTGGAGCTCAGGCTCTTTTATGAGGGCAAAGGTATTTTGTAGGATTATTATTGCATTTTGCACTTATTGCGGTGTTTTCAGGGTGGAAAAACCCCCCAAACACAACCCAACAAACATTGCCTCCGTTTAGGCTGGGACTCCGGCAATCTGTCCTCTGCATCGTTCTTGGCCTTTGTCTGACATTTATGGTCTTATGTTTATCATTGTGAGCAGAGACCCAGTTTGCTCCCTCTCCTCTCCTCTCCCTGCCGCTCCTAACGTGGCATCTGAAGCTGTTAAAATTATAATTAACGGAGCTGCATTTCCCTGGGATTGATTCCCACGAAGGGGCTTTAGCAGATTTCCCTGCAAACTGCTACCGTGCAGCCCAACAATGCATGGAGACACTTTATATCTTATTTGTGTTTAAAAGTCAGATATTTTGTTCTGGATAAACTTCAGAAATGCTCTTCAATTCTCAGTGAGGCAAGCATTTCAATTTTCTGCAATATTAGCAGGGGTAACTAATGATGGCTAATTTTTGCCTGTAGTATTTCCCTCAATCTGCTTGTGCACTTTCAGTTACTCTGGCAGCAGCAGCATTTGTACATTTTCTGGTCACTAAACACTCAAGTACAATTGTAAGTGATCAGTTTACAGTTGGCCAACAAAAGAGCTGCGGGAATGTCTACAAGAAAAAGAAATTTGAATAAATATGCATGTGTATAGCCCATATTCTGTGGGCAAGAGAGAAGGACAGAGGACAACTCAAATATACTTTAGCTATATCAAAATATATTTTGAAAAAGAAGATCATGTATTTATCCTGCCTTAAGAAGGTCCAGGATAAATCCAAACCACACAGATTTTGAAAATACATTAGCATGTTTCTTCATGTTCAAAGCAAAACATCTTCATCCATTTTGTCTCTGATTATTATTTCCTTAATTTTTTTAATTATGTTCAAATTATAGATTTAAGACAGAGACAATTTGATTTATACATCAGAATAACACCACCCTATGAACATATTTGAAAGGTATCTAGTTCAAAGAGAATAATGAGGAAGATAGGAAGAGATAGGAAGATAACATTTTAAAAATATACATTTGTAAAACTGGATGAGAGTCCTTTCACTGATAGTACCTCAAAAGTGGGAGGCTTCAATATAATTTGTTAATCTCTCCAACTCCTGGGCTATTCAGAAGAACTGAACATAAATGGCAAGGAAATATTTTTAAATGAAGAGGCAGCTCACTTGTGCCCTTACTAATTAATATTTCCCTTTGAAATTTAATTATTGTCTAGCATTTTGGATGGTTCTGTTTGTGATGGAGTGGCAAGAACAGTTCAAATTAAATCAGAACTCTATGGAGACAGTTCAACAGCTCGTGTCACAGGGAAGCTTTCGTTAGAAATCTCACATCCTGCAGAAGATATTTCTCTGTTTTTCTGTGAAGAGGTGTCATCGTTCGTGACACCGCTCTGCAGACATAATGCCACAGAAACAGGGGAATGCACTGTGGGATTTGCATGTTTTATACTAAAATCATCTGAAATGCAGGAAACCTGCACAGCTCCGTGCCTCGATCAGATCAAATCAAGGCACACTAAAAGGGAAATCCGTCACGTTAAGTATCAAAATATTAAAGGGTGAATTACGGCTTTTGCAGCGGCAGCCTCGCGGGGCCCGGGGGGAGAGGGGCAGTGCTGGAGGCTCTGCAAAGTGCTGTGAGGTGCTCAGATATCCTCCAGGGACACTGGAAAAGGCACTTAGGAGCAGCATCTCTCTAGCACAGACATATTTCTGCTCAGCACCACCTTCGTGGTGCTGGCAGGATTTGGACCACGAGTTAGCTCATGGCCAGGGGGAGTGATTTCAGTGTCAGTCGTTATTACTCCTCTTTATCAGTGCGCAGAGCATTCCTCTGCCCATCCCTCCTATCCCTGTCTCAGGACATTAGGAGACACAAACATGGGCTGCTGCCCCTGCCCCTGCCAGCCATGATCCTGTGTGCTGTAAAATGCCTCTTCTCCCCCTCTCTGCCACCTCCAATAGCTCCTGAGTGCAGGGAAGACATTCTGATTGCATGGATTTGTAAAGGCAGGAGGCAGAGTGCTATGCTTTCATCATCTATTGCTGTGAATAAAAGCCACCACATCTGATTCTCAGTGTCAAGGCCGTAACCTCAACGGGTAAATCCGTGTAGGTTCACAGAATTGGGGTGCAGCCATGTCTAGCAGGTGGTCCTGCCTTCCTTTCCCACTTCTTGATGCTGATGACTCTCATTTCCTGCTGAAATTGCAGAAAAAGGTGAAAATTTAGTGCTTTAAGCACTGCAAACATGCACATATGTGTATTAGGGATGAGAGAAATGAATCATAGATTCACAGAATGGTTGGGGTTGGAAGGGACTTGGAATATCTTCTTGTCCCAACCCTGCTGTGGGCAGGGACCCCTTCCACTATCCCAGGCTGCTCCAAGCCCCATCCAACCTGGCCTTGGACACTTCCAGGGATCCAGGGGCAGCCACAGCTTCTCTGGGTACCTGTGCCAGGGCCTGCCCACCTTCACAACCAAGAATTTCTTCCCAATATCCCACCCATCCCTGTCCTCTGGCAGTGGGAAGCCATTCCCCTTGTCCTTTATCTGCTCCCACTCCAACAGCTTCGTACCATGAAGTAATTTCAACCTCTCTTATAAGGCAGTGCAATGCTGTAGATGGCACTAAAGGTGCCAGTGATATTTGAGGGTAAATTTTTCCTTACTCTTAAAAGTCAGTTGGCTCTGGGAACTTTGAGAGCTCTGGCCAACCATGACACAGGAGCTGGCAGAGCTGAGATCACCTGTGACTCCTGACTCCAGCCCACTGCCTGCACCCGCACCCGCAGGATTTGTTGTTAAATCTGTGTCACAAACGAGCTTTTCATTTGGGGTGTAATGCAGGATCTATCTTTGGGTATTTCCATGCCTTGCTCAAAGAGTTGCAGCCCAGTGAGCATGCTTTGAGTGAAACACAAAGTTGTTCCTAATCTGATGAGGGAATTTCTGTCGAAGTCCAGGCCAGAGATTTTGGTGAGTCACCAGAAAGTTCTTCTCTGAGCAGCAATAATTCACCCTGAGCCATTGTTTTGGAACACATGACAATACAAGAAAATGAGAATCATCATTTTAACTCCATATATTTTTACTGGGTTAAATTCTGTTTCATGTTTTCAGTCATGACTCTTGGAAATGTGAACAAGTTCTGTGTTGGTGCCAGTTCTGTGAATCCCATATCTCAATCAGCCTGGAAATACAAAGATATTATTTATCTCTTCTGGAAAAAAGGTCAAAAATAGTTGTGAAACCTTAAATAAAATCAGAATTAAGAATTAATTTGGAGAAACAATCAGGGATCTGTGAGCTTACCTAAGTCTTGGCTATTTTTTAAGGTTTCATCAAATAGAATTGCACATTTTCCTTTCAAAAATGTCAGTAAAAAAGCCATAGGAAAAGCTATATAAATAGAGTTTTTTGAAATCTTTCTTATAGTATATTTAGAATTCTGACATAATTTGAAATTTTTTCTTTTTTATTTATTTCTTTGGGGTTTTTTTCTCTCATCTCTATTGTTGTTTTATGCTTGATTTGCACATAAATTCCTTCTGCTATGTTGAAAGTCACACAGGATCCGGCCCTTAGGGGAAATATTCACAAGAGATTTGGTAAAATATTGGTTTATATTTAACTGATTTTCCCACAACAGCAAAGAAATGCTATGTCGTTATGATCATTGTAATTTTCTTTATTATATAATTAGTAAAGGTGAGGGGAAAATGAGATCTTCAAATTTAGCTCATGTAATGAGAAATGTTTCTGAAAATCCTAGAAAACAAAAAACATATTTCATTTTTTAAATATGTAAATTAATAAAAAAAACAGTCTGGAAATAAGAATAGATAAATACTGCAGTTGTTGTCCAACCAGGTATATCTTGTGATGTCTGAATATTTATTCTTGCAGTGACAGAATAGAATTTAGTTGCTGGTGGAAGAAAAAAAAAAAAAAAGGAATAAAACTAATGCTAGAGTTTGCATTTATAGTATTTCTGATGCCTTTAATGTGCTCTGTTTTGGTATTCATCTTTGGGCATGGTATCTGACACAAAAAATATTGTGGAAAGGTGCATACAGAGAAAAGAGAATATTTTTGTTGTGATTACTGCTCTGTAATCAGGGTTTCATCCACTTTTCAGAAGATCTGAGGTATCTAATAGGGACTTCGGGCCACCAAATATCTCAGATAAATGAGATAATAGCTGAAGGCTACTCAGAAGGATAGACAGGGATTTCCAAATGTCTCCCATTCAAATGAACTGCTTTTACAAGGAAAATGCTATTTTTCATAGAAATTTAATCCTTATTTCACAATAGAATTTTTTTTTTTTTCAGGAGGAAAAAGTAGAGAAGAGGCTTTAGACAAAATTACTAAAACAACCAAGCCACAAAAATCAGGATTCCCTCTAACATTCAGGCTGTAAACATATCAGCATTGGCTTTTATCTGGAAATTAATCTGGCATACAGAAACCAATAAATGGTGGGTTTCCAGTGGCTCCCACCTGTTCAAGAGTTGCAAGACAGCAGTAGCCTTTTCAAAGCCATTAATAATGGAGAAGGTCAATATCTAAACAGATATATTGAATTACACTCTGTATCATTATAATAGCCAGACTTTTTGTATCACAGGTGATTTTTTTTTTCTGCCATTTGACCCTTTCAAGCTAATTAAAATACACAGTTTATTTTTTTGATAATGTTAAGGATACTGTTGTGCTGTTTATCTCAGTGGTTACACTCCTCAAAATAGATTTTAAAAAAGACACTACTCACTGCAGAAAAGTACATATAGATTTTTATTAACTTTGCAGCTCAAGTCACTTAGCAAAACTCCCCAAAGACAAGAAAATCAAAAAAGTTAACCCAAAAGGCTTTCTCAAAGAATATTTTCACAATACTGAGAATATTTCACCACAGTATTTTTTTTCTACATATTATTATCAATTTATAATTGATAATTGAGTTTAGAGGTATAAAATGCATAGAAACTTTAGGAATTCAGTGTTTGTGCTCTGCAGTGATCTGCAGTATTTCGATATTACAATAATTTAATTGCTGAACAGGTTAAAAATAAGGCAGTGCATTCATTTGCTGTTATGCATTTCCTCCTTATGCTTTAAAATCCATAGTAATATCAAATTCCAAAGCCATGAAATCTGCTGTCGGCGTCTCCCATTGACATTTTCTGTTTGTGTAGAGGAAAATCAGGTCAAACCAAGCCACTAACAGCATCACAGCCCTGTTTCTGCAAAATATTTTGTCACTACAGAATGTGGTGATTTCGGTGCATGTGTTCCAGTTTTCTGAATTTAGTGATTGATCTCAGGGTGTTTGAGAGCTGAATCTTTGCTGTCTGAGACCTTAAAAAACACAGGCTGCAAAGGTTTAATCCAAACCTTGTTGCCTTCACTGGTAATAGATTCAGACCCAGATCACATAAAGTTGAGTGACTTATGTCAACAGGGAGGGATCCCTGATAGTCTACAAAATAATAGAGAAGCATAAACACTGAAATTTTAAAAAAAATTAAATTAGATTAATTTATCTTCCACTCAAAACTGCAATTGTAGTATGAAGTTCCTTCAAAATCAACTAATTTTCCTTTTCAGCTAACTTATTTGGTTTAATTAGCAGCAAACACTCCATTGATTCTTGTCCAACAAAGGAAAATTCCATAGTTCAACTCTCTCTTAAGGAAAATCCCATTCATTTAAATATACGAATTACAGTTGCAAAATGAAGCAATTTTCCTTAACAATCTGTGAGCCAAAAAGTCCTTATTGGAAGTTAAACTGCCTTTGAGTGGAAGATTATTTTTCCCAAACCATTATGCCTGTTAGCCAGGAATAGACATAGAAATTTCCTTTGGAAACTACCTTCTAAAGGCGTAGTGAAAAATCCACGATGATGATGATTATTATTATTATTCATAATATTAATAGTAATAATAAGAAGGAGCAATTCTGATTTTGCTAAACAGGAAAAATGTTGGATCAAAAAATTTACAAGGGCATCAGCTCTGTGCTTTTGGAAGGTGGAGAGAGTTGGCTGTAGGAAAGTGAAGTCAGATACCACAACTTTACACCAATTCTGCGATTCAGGTCTTGGGTTAAAGTGGATAAAAAGGCTGAAGAGAGGAAATGTTCCTGTTTCTCTGGCTCTGCTCTGCTCAGCCCATCACATGTGTGACATGCAAACTCAAACCCATGGCTCTCACCAACCGGCCAGCTCGAGTGCAGTATGTGACACTTTCTCAGATTCCCACTGACACGCAGATATTGCCAAAAATATCATGTCCGACTTTGCACAGAGCTCCACAGGCACAGAAATATTTATTATAAAACATTTGTCTTCAGAGGAGAATACTGGGCTCCAGGAGAGAAAGGTTTTTATGGTCCAGATTTCCCTGTCAGAGATTACGCTGTCTCACAAAACGTGTGCTGAGCCTCTTTGGCAAAGCCCTTCTCCCTTCATATTTGATGTTTGCTTAGTTTTGTTTGTTTGCTTGGTTTTATTGCTGTCAGTGTTATTTCTGGTGACTACATGACTCAGAGGGACTAGAAATAAAATTAGAGACTTTCACCTCTAGGTCAACAGTTTCATTCTGGCCCAGAATACAGGGACCTATGTAAAATAACTCATTGATCTCACTCCAGTTCCCAGTTGGCAAGTGTGCGTATCACAAACTCTATCATTAAAAAGGGCAATAAATTGTCATCCTTTGCAGCAGTCCCAGAAGTGAGCTCAGTGTTTGCATTGGCCTTGCTGCTGCATCACCCTCTCCAGGAGGGTGTGTGAGGAGCTGGGGGGTCCTGGAGGTGGGGTTTTCCTTTCCCCTTCCTGCTCTCCCTGCTGGAAAGCAAAACAGGGGCTGGGTTTTGCAGTGAAGCCTCCCAAATCAGTAAGACATCCTTCAGCCAGGTAATCAGATGTAATTTCATAATTACTGCTTGCTAGACAAGGCTTTCTTTTCCAAAGGATGTGACCTTGATCTGCTTCAGGTTTCTTCTCTCCCCACCAAACACCATTTGCATTTCTCCCTAATCACAGGGGTTCCAAATAAATTGCCAAATTCATGGAGGAGAAAGGCGAAGAGACAAAAAGAATTGGGTATCTCAGTCTTTAAAATTACCTGTTTGACCTGCTGCTCCCAGAGCCCTGCTCTGAGATAACAGCTCTCTCCCCCACTGAGATCAGAGCCTGGATCTCTTTCCTCAGATGAAACACAGACAAAAAATTGCATCACTGTGATCTATAGCAGTAACAAACACTCCTGCTTCTACAGAAAGATTGGGGGGGAGCTATTATATTTCATTTTTGGCATTATTATTGATCCTAACAGGTGTTTTGAACTGAAGACCCCCATGGCTTACAGGAGTCTGCACAAACCCTCAGTTTAAACTACAACAGAGACGTCACTGGTGCTCACTAAAGAGCTATGCAGCCTTTTTTGTACATCCCTGGGTACTTGTAATCCTCCATTCTCCAGCCCATCATGAAAGAAGGAACATTTAGCCTGGGATCTCAGCAGCACAACTGGGTTAATTCAATTTATTTCTCCTCCCTCTCCATCCTGCAGGCTCACAACCACTTTCCCCTCGTGTTTGTGCGTGGCTGTGATGCTGTGCAGGTATGACTGAGCTCCCTGTGCTCCCACTGGATCCTGGATCGTTTGTCTTCCGTGATCCAGGCTGGCTGCACCACACGAGAGCACACAGTGACAGTAATTTGCACTGATCTGCCCCCACTGCTAGTCCTGCTGCTACAAATAGCAATTGATTATAATGCTGTAGTGTTATTGACTGTCACTATGAACACAAGCTTTATTTCATTTTTAAAGTAACACGCTGCAGATTTACTTAGCAGACGTGGAGCAATAACAGCAATAAAAAAATATTAAAAAAAAAGGAACAAAATCAAAACAATTTGAGGCGGGAAGGAGGCAGAGGCAGCATTGCATAAAACATGGGGAAAATTAATTAATGTTACCAGATGATTATGATACTGCTGATGAGCAGAAAAGCTGTAGAGGATGTGAAGGAATGGTATTTCAGAGAAACAATGCCAATTTACATCACCTGAGGATCTTGCCTGGAGCACTTAGGTTGTGGAAATCTCTCAGATCCATCAGAATGTAAAGGAAAAAAAAGTGAGCCTATAGAAATCATTGTGATTGTTATTGTCAAAATCTGGTTCTGCTGAGGCAGCAGAATGCATTAATGCTGCACTGGATTTGCCCCTTCCTCTGCTGCTCCCTCCCCTCAGTTCAGGATTCAGTTTTTGATCCAGGTTGTTAAAAGAGATCCTATTTCATACATCCCTACGTTCCCTTTCTGAATCTTATGTTCTTAGAGCATTAATCTGCAGGATTGTCCCTAGAGTCCATTTGAGATGGGCACAGAAATTTAGTTCAGGTAATTATCCTTTCTTTTCAAGTGAATTAAGGAACCAGGAATTCCTGCTTATCTGACAGAAGTGTAGATTTCTTTCCTTAATGCTTGTCACCTGCGAGACAAGTCACACAGGTAAATCTCAAACTGTGCCTTTGTGCCCCATCTAAAGTGGATTTTGGATGTCTCTGCGGAGTAATGCTCCAAGGACGTTATAGTTCAGAGAAAATGGTAATGTCTGTGTATAAAATGTGAATTACTTTAATAGGCTTTGGCAGCACAAGTCTCAACAAGACGATCCACCCCTGCTAATCTAGAGCATACGGGTTTTCTCTTTTTTTAAAAAAAAAAAGTCTGAATATAATTTCTCTAAGCTTCAATTTATAATGCTAACGTTTTACCGTTTTACCCCCTCATTAAGGAGGAGAAGAAAGCTCCTAAGCCACTCTATTGAGCTGTTGGAAAACGTCTTACATTGAAATTCTGATTTAGAGATAGGCACAATCCATCTGCTTTGCATACCTTTGCCCTTTAAACCAGTATTTGTGATATAAAGAAGCACACAGCTTGCAGAGTAGCTGGTAAGTCTCCTATCCATGATTTTTTTTCTTCCTTTTTTTTTTTCCTGCATGTATTTGCAAAGTCAGTTTTGTTTCCTTCCCTCCTTTAGGCGAGACAGCTTATGAATTCTCAAAAAAACTATCTTTGTGTGGAATCACTGGTGTGGTGGTGGTGATGTTGCTTATAACAGCACTGAATATGGAATATTTATACTGTCTTGTGTTTTAGGTTCCACTTATCATTTTATGTCTTTATTTAAGACAAACTGCCTAAAGGTTGTCTGTTCTATTGAAAAAAATGAGACAGTAGGAATGGCTGCACCTTAGATGGTTCACAAATCCTGCTTTTGCTGATTTTGGGGTTTTTCATGGGGTTTTGTTGTCATTTTTTTATGATTTGCTTTTTACTTTGCAATGCCTTGATTAAGATGAGGCAGTGATTTTGTGGTATATGATAGTGAAGACCAACAAAATCCCCTCTTCATTCCTTGAATGCCTAGTGCTCCCTATGGCCCATGGGGCTCCTCCATGAGCAGATCACAGGATCCTGCAGAAGATGTCATGGCTCCCATCCTAAACTGGGGAGCAAATCTTTATGCAGCTGTAAGCCAGCCAAGACCATAAAAAATTTCATGGTCCTGCCTTTAAAAGAATTACTTATGACTGTAATATGGTGGAAGTGGGAGGAGGGGGGAAGAAAAGCTGCATTTGAGGGGTTTTCCTTATATATGCATTTCAAACAGAGGGATCTTTTTTTAAAAGGAAATTACAGGTATCACTTGTTTTACAACTCTTCCACAGCTCAAATTAAAGCTTAAGCAGCTATGTATTTATCAATTAGCATTATTTCTCTATCCCTGTCTGACTCTCTGTATTGTTGTAACTCCATCAAATAGTCATTTGCTTTTTTTATGGTAATAATCCCTTCAAATTCACTCCTTTCATCTGGATCCCTGTATGTTATTTGTTGTTCTCCTAAATCCCTATTACAGAGGCCTAGGAGTTCCAACGGCCTGATGAATAATTAGAAATGTTTTATCCCTAAGCTTCAAAAGGGTGCTAGAAATAATTATAAGCAAACATTTTATGTAGCATTCTGTATCAATCCTATCCCAGCTTTATGTTATTTCTGCTCCAGATAGGAGGGAGAGAGGGAGGTCCTGGATTCCAGCTCCCACAGCCTAAAGGCGACACACGTTGACGTTGCTGGCGCTTTTGGCTTCCCTCTCCCCTCTCCTCCTGCTGGTGGGGTGCTCAGCACATCCTAAGCACCTCGTGGCACCTCTGATTTTACAGGAGTGTGGTTAATGAGTGGCTAAAGATAATGAGTTATTTTATCAGCAAATTGCCCCTACTCTCTCAGTGGCAACGTGACCCACTGACCTGCGCTGTGCGCAAATAACGCCACATCAAACCGGCCAAGCAAGCTTGAGTTTTGCAAAGTGAAAGTTGATTATTTAGTCCAGACTAGATGTGTCAGTGCAGCCTTATTCAGTAGCAAATTCTGGGAGCTGTAGCAGCTCTAGCTGTCCTTCAGCAGACCAGACTCACGCCACAAAGTTTTCTACACAGAAGGCAAGGAGAGAGAGCTGCATCTCGAAAGCCTACAAAACTAATTGGAACACACCCAATGTCATTACATTTGACAGCATTTTGAGAAATACCCAATCACTTTGTCATCAATTTTCAATTTTGTCAAGAGAAAGTAGCTTTTCATTGGCAAACAACCTGCTGTCCCCACAGTATTTGTGAAAGTGTCCTGGCAGAGAGTAGTGTCATCTCCAAGAACATTTTTCAGGCTCACTTTCTCTATAAAACTTTTATTGAGGAGTTTTTTAAAAAATCCTTGAAAATTGTGTTAAGATGAAGGGTTTTCATCCTGAAGATACCAAACCCAGTTATGGCCCAGTATAACAAAGGACAAAAATACATGATTAAACATATCAATGATCCTTCTAGGTTTCCACTAAAACCAGCACAAGTTTTGATGGTAAGGAATTTTATCTGCTCACTTCAAAGATACTATGAAAGTTTAATGTTGAAAAAGAATGAATTGACATTAAAAAAGGGAGAAAATAATTTGTATTTATCAATCAATATGATGAGGATTCATGTGTGAAAAGCAAAGAACAATGTGCTCAGGGGTAGCATAGTGATACCTTTCTATCAATCTGCTGCTCCTTTTGTTTCTTTCCCTCTGAGGTGAATTCATTCATCCTTGCTCTTACTTTTCTAGAACAAAAGACAGTCTGATTCAGGGCCTGATTTGCTGGAGATCCATATTTTTAATCTATTTCTGTCTTTTTATCCATTTGTTGCTTTTGAGAGTAGATCCCTAATTTTGCCATTTCCCCACCTGCCCGTTGTGAAGCTGTGGTGTGAAGAAATATGTGAGAAGAAAACAATATTTATTACAGGTGATTTTCAGTGTTTGCAACACATGGACTCTGTAAGAACTGGTGGGAATATTTTGACCAGCACAGCAGAGAAGAACAGGGAGTTTACCAAAATCATTTATCTCAGCTGGTGGACTCTCCCTAGCCCAGGGACAGCACTACAGAATGTCTCTGAGGGTAGTGAGGGAATTCCACACAGGAATGGACCCTCTGGCAACCCTAACAGCCACTGGGAGACCTGAAAATCTGTGGCTGTCCCATCCCTGGCAGTGTCCAAGGCCAGGTCTGATGGGGTTTGGAGCCACCTGGTCCAGCAGAAGGTGCCCCTGCCCATGGCAGGAGGTGGAAAAAGATAGTCCTTAAGGCACCTTCCAATGTTGCATTTTTGCTTATGGTGGGAAATTGTGACACTTCTTGGTGGTCTCTTCCTCACCTCTGGAGGTAAAATTCAGCCTGAAATTGCAATGAATTATCTCAAACCCTTTCTTCTGCTGCAACAGGGAAATGGTGTGGAATACTGAAAAAACCACTGTAAGAACCCACTGGCTTGTTAAAATCAGAGATTGTAGAATATACAGTTTTTCAGGTTTTCAGTAGAATCTACAGTTTTTCAGACTCGACTCCTCTCTGACTTTTGCCCTCCAAAAATAACTTTTAAAAAAAATATTGTTTGGAAACATTGCAAACCCACTAAACTGCATTTAATGTGCATCAAAAAGCTGACTTGCTTTTTTGATTAATATGCAAATCATGTGTGCTCCCAACTTTCATCACTGCTTAAATACCGTACAAGCATCGTAAATAACCTGCCTATTCAAGTTTTATCTTGTCCACTTTACATTGCACTGCTCTTGTACAGGAAATGGATTGTATTTAATATTGATGGCTCTGTATGTGTCATTTAATCGTCCCTATTGATTGGATTTCATCAGAGTGGGGGGCTTGGACAGAAGCTTTGATTATACTGTAAGGAGTCTTTGCAGTTTTCTGTTACTCAACACCATATCAATGCACCTTCTGGTGTGATATCACTTTCACGATCAATACCTGGAAAGAAAATAAAAAAGAGGCCTCCAGGAAAGGAAAGGGAAAAAAAAAAAAAACCCTGAATCAGCCTCTAATTCCCTTTCTGCACATAGATTAAACCTCTGCAACTCAAAGACCATTTATTGTGTGGTTTTACATAAGAAACAGGGGGAAAGAAAAAACCTGAAAGAGTCTCCATGGGTTGTTTGTTTAATTTCTACATCATTTTTTATTTATAAGCGTCAACTCTTCCTTTCAGTGTCCCTGACTGATGTTTGATGGCGTGTAATTTTTAACAGTTACATGTCATGTCTCAGTTAACTGTTTCTCTTGGTATAATAATAGTGCCAAAAACGTGTTATTTGATCAAATGGATGCATAGGGGACATTTTTCTTTTCAATATTCTTTCTGCTGAGAGTGGACCACCTTAGAGCTTTCAAAGGACATCATTTAAACTGACACTGTCCCACGGTGGCTCGTCCTCATCCTCACTCGGAGCCACTCTGGTTTGTGCTCCTCCATCCCAGCCTCCCAACACCAACAGTAAGAACCAGGCAGCAGGAAACAATAATTCCCTGGGGAATATTAATACGCAGCAGATGGATATTTCATGGTGCTGGTGAGAGGGTTTCCCCATCTGGGCATCCTCAGCTGAAATGCAGGCGCTGACGTGCTCGTAAATCCAGCTGCTGGGTGCATGACAAGAAACATCACTCCGAGTTGTATCAGAGCAGGGAGAACATACATAGATCCTCCAAAGCTGTTTGTGCTCTGCTTCTCCTCATTCACTGTCCTGAGATGAAAGGGAGTTTATGGGCTATTTATGAGCTTGTTGTCTTTTCTACTCTGGTGACCCTTTAACTGAGATACAACCAATATTTAAGAATAATGATAATGTTAGTAGCTGATTTTTAAAGAAAAGTGGATTTTAAAGTTTTTTTTGGAGTAGTGAGGGTGTCACCAATGAAGTCTCTATGGATGTGGAGGTGTGGTGCTCTGTGAGAATTGGAGAATACAGGTTGACCCTTGACTTAGAGAATGCTGCAGAGGAAAAATGAGTTAATCAGTCTGGATTGCAGTGACAATTTAAACTGCTGACACAGACCATGACTAAGTTTTCTTGGTCCTTCCAGATGAGTGACCAATGGTTTCTTAGGAATAACTGCTTTTTAACATGCATATTCCTGGAGAGATCAGTGCATTTCTGTTGACACAGGGCTAGCCTGATGGTCTAGTTTTGCACAGAAGTGCTTATTCTTTGAACCCTTAAAATAGAGCAAAGTGATTTTTGTTCAGTAGGAAGTATTGTGACAAACACGAAAAATACATGCCTTGTGTGCGTAACATTCATCAGAGAGGGTTACAAAGCCAGGTGTGGCTCTTTCTGCTGACAGACACCCCCAAATCTGCCCAGCAAAGACACAGCCACAGAAACCAGTGGGGGACCTACCAGACAATCCACATTTCTTTGCTCCATCAAACACTCACGGAGATCCTTTGAGTTTAATAAGCAAGAAAAGGCAGAAAACATCAGGGAGAAATTGTGTTTCCTTACCTGGAGTGACATGGAAGGTCTTGGGCTGGTGGCACTGCTCTGTGTGCCAGAGCAGAGCCAGCAGCGTGTCAGTGGGACAGTCTGAGACTCAGAGTGGAGCAGAGAGCCAGAGAAGGCTGCCTAAAGTGACAGGTATTTACCCAAAAGGATACAGACGGATGCAAGCATCTGAGCTGCTAGACTTGAAGGCTCCTCAGTCTAAAAAACAAAAGTATGGTGTTAGGAAAGTGCAGTGCCTGAACAGATGTAACTTACTCATAAAAAGAAGTGCCTGTAGGCTTCCTACCAAAGCCAGAAGTGACTTCTAGCCCTGAAATGACCTCCACTGATAAAACTGGAATTTTGAAATGTATTTTCTCTACCTCTCTGTTGTTGCATTTCTCTATTTGAGTAGTTGCATTAACATATTTCTGGCAAAACTAGTAGAGAAACAGCAATTTTATAGCCAAATATTCATGGAACCTTAATTTTCTTGTTTACATACAGATATTTGCAATAAAAGATGGTTGGACAGTTACACCAAATACTGAATGGGATTGTTTTGTGTTTGTTCTGGACAGTCCCATCACTGAACTTTGACAGTGAGCTTTCTTGTTAACAAAACCCAATAATCCTTATCACTTGTCTGGTCTTAATATTAGAAGTTTCCTGATAAAATAACCATTTCATCAAGAATACCCAAATAACTTTGGGTCAGCAGGTAACAATAATATACTTTATAATGCTCAGTATAGGGTTCCTCTTTAACTTAGTTTTTCAAAGTTAATTTAATTAAAATGACAGAGAGACTGGATCAGCCCACCCAAAAATAACTATTAACCAATTAGGCTGTTGCATCTCATTAGGCATGCTGTTTGTCAGTAGAGAGCCATGACCATCAGGGGCATAGGGAAAGCATGGGGAAAGTGGAAACAAATTTATTAGAAACAATTAATTTGGCAATTTTAGATGATAATTTCAGAACTTTATTTAATGCTACTTGGAGCTAGTAGAAAGTACTGAAATATTTACTGAAGGAAGAGCTTTGAATTGCATAATCTTGTGTTTTTTCCTGGATCATCTGTCTTCTGCTGCACACCCTTTGACCCACTGCAGCTGATGCACATTCTCATGCTGCATTCTGAAAATTCCTCTCCTGTGGGGCTGCTGAGACCACAAACCCCCCAGTAATTACCAGATGGAAATGATGCTCAGTCAGAACCAACCTGTGCCACATTCAAGTTGGTGACCTAAAGGTGGAAATCTTTGATTCCCATTAATAACACTTTGAGCCACTCTGACCTCCAGGATGTGATTAAAAGCCCATTAAATTCCCTCAGTAGCTTTGGCTCATATTGTTTGCATTTTGCATTATTGTCGTGTATTGTTTGAGCACCTAATTATATTATTTGATTAATTTAGGCGTGAGCATTTTTCTGTTTCGCGTTCAAGAATTCACCGTGCTAAGAGCTCTCTTCACCTAGGAAATATCTATTTGTTTCACTCCATATTTCTCAGGGGGATGAATGAACTGCTTTCCTTTGTCTCATTGCTCGGAATAACAAATGTCAAGGCTTGGAACCTGGTAATTTGGCAATTTTAGACAATCGCCTCATAACCACGTTTTAGCACACCTTTGAAGCGGTGGAAGTTCAAAGGCTCCGCGAAGACGAGCGTTGCTTTGCCTGTTGCTATGAGTCATTTGAAGTAATTGGTCCTGTCTGATGAATGTTTTGAACTGAGGAAGTAGTGCTTTATTACCACAATCAGATACAGGTTTTTAGCTGAGGAAGTGGTGTTTTCCTCGCAGATGTAGATGTCTGCTTGATAAGGCAGAAAACAGACAGATGTGCCTCTCTGCACTGGGGAAGAGGTGTGGAGAAGGAGCAAACATAAGAGCTGAGAAAATTCCATGAAGCTACATGAGAGGGGATTTGGAAGACTTCCCAGTAAGAAAAATTCTCAAAAGCAAGGAAACTTGCCTTTTAGAGACATAAATACTTAAAGTTTTATATATCAAACAACTATGCCTATCATCGGGTTTTCAAGTGCTTAGACTGGACAAAAAAGTCAGATTAAGCATTCTGAAGGTACTTTTAAACAATGTCACCTAATTTTAGGCTCAACATCAGGAGTCTGATGTTCCATTTCTCGTAAACATGCTCTCTAACAGTTCTAAAAGTTGGGGGGGTTTAAAATTCAATATTATAAGGTATCATTGCATGTTAAGGTGGTTTTTTGGAACAATACGATGTAAGATTAAAGCCCAGAATTTATGTTCTCTCTTATCAGTGACTAATGCCTGATGTACTGTGAGGAAGTACCTCTCTCTTGTAAATATTTTACTAAAATTAGAAAAAGTCCTGCCAGAACCACATCTATACTTTTGGACGTGCATAAGAGCATCCCACAGAGCTGAATGGAGTCTCTGCTCCCCGACAGAGAAGTGTTGAGTTGTGACCCCAGCCTGGGGCTCGCCAGCTCCTGCAGGCAGAAAGCTTGTGCTCAGATGTGCTGAGCTCAGTCCATCCATATGTGCCACAGACAGGAGTGGGAGAGCAGTTTTTGGCACTAGAAGGGTTTTCCTTTCCCAATCCCCTTTTGAATTGCTCCCACTGGCTGTATTGAATCTGTGTTGTGCCATATCCAGTGGACTCTTCAGTGCAGGTCTCCTCTTGAGTCAGTGACAGTGTTGGTGCACATTATTCATTACTGAGAAGGACCTTTTTTTTTTTCCCCAGGCAGAGAAATCTTCAGGAGGGATCTCTGCTCCCACTGCTGCACTGCAGAGGCCAGAGAAACACAGTAAAGCTCCGAATGGTAATAAAGAATATCCTCTTCAGTGTGTGAGTGGTGTCCAGAGCAAATTAAGAAAGAAAGACTCATATTTCAAAGGCAAGGAAGACCTTGGATGTGCTGGTGTGTGCTTTTGAATGGAAACCCAGCACAGTAAGAGTGGTAGACTCAGGTATTTTGCAGCACCATTTTTTTCCTCTTGCAGGTGGTGACAGTACAGAAGTGGCTCGAGTCCAGCCAGTTTCAATAGATCAACTCCTTTTATCAGTTTTAGTATATCACATTTACTTAATATCACATGGAACAAAGTAAATGTCTGCTAGGAAAGGCTGGCTGCTGCTCAGCTGACAAATGAGCTGCCCAGCGTGCTGTATCTCCTCTGCACCTCTGTGCATTCACCTGCACCTCCACCTCAGACATCATTTTTCTCTCCCCATCTGGGCTCTGGTTGCTTTGACCAAGTGACACCTTCACAAATCAAAGGGTTGCATGTGCAAACTTTCCTGGCAAGAGAGGCAAGAAGTTTTGCAGCAGGGAAAGTGAATATGGGTGGACACAGATTTGGAAGGAGAACTCAAGCCCTGGGCTGACTCTCATGTCCACTGCAGTCAGTGCAAAGTCATATTTTTACTCTTTAAGAGCTTTGGCCCCTGCTCTGGGTTTAGTTTTCATCCGGGTGAGTGTAACAAGCTCTTAGCTCAGCCTGCATTTTGCCCACACAAATATTCAGATATAAATATTTGAAGATCTTTCCTCCTTTAAATTAATTTTCAGTTTTGTAGTAGATCAATGGTAAGGGAACAAAATGATCATAGCAGAGATTGTGGAGAGATGGGCACTGATAGCTTTGAAGATGTCTCCACTGTTTTTTGACTGTTGAAAACATCACATTTCCATTTAATCTAATGAAACGGGGTCTGATCTCATCCCCAGTTTGTGCCCATCACAAAGCTGTCACACATTTTGATACAATAAGAATATTCTTATGATCAGTGAGATTGCCAAACCAAATTATGGTTATGGTAGGTTAACCCATCCTCCTGCCCTCTCTGAGAGCTGCCACACACAAGCACAAAAACCTTCTTGCTCTGCAGCAACAGGGGCTCCTCCTTCTTTATATGCTTTATGTATTGTAAAGATAATTAATACTTATTAATAGGTTTTAGTCCATTTTTTCTTCCTTTTTAAATTTTTTGTTTAATTTTTAAGCAATTGCTCAGTACTAAGGGGTTTTTTTTCCCACAGAAATGGGTAATTCAATTTTTTATCTTGGGTAATACCATGAACAGGTTAAAGGGGCAGAAGTGCAGCAGTTTGGCAGAGCTATTCCAGAAGATCCAGTACAGTTCACCCACATTTCTCCTGGCAGGGCGTGAGCATCCTATGAAAAGGAAAACCTCACCAATAACTTACAAAGTAAGTTGGTGAATAAAAAAAAGAAAACCCACCTCACTACATTTGGTCTCTGCTGACCCCAACATACATGAATGTTATTAAAAAATGAAATTCCACTTTCCCTACAGAATAAACTCTGCATCCAGATGTGGGCACAGGACCCACCAGCACTCCCCCAAGCCAGCAGGGATCCTTGTGTTATAGAAATAGAATCACATTTCAGGCTTGAGTCTATTACACAGCAGCAGTTCCTGTTGAGAGCATCTCTGGGCACCCAGCTCAGTGATTTCAAAAGAAAAAAGCCTCTGTGGCACTGATTAATGGAAAGGCCTGGATATACTGGTGGATCTGGAAAGCATCTCGTAATCTTTGACAGACAAGATGTTTCTTATTCTGATGGGATTTGATCATTGTTTATGAAATTATGTGAGTGACATAGCATCACTGTTATTTTTATCCTGGCATTACAGCTGGTCTAATAATTTGGATAATAAAGTTACTTATTTTGGCAATAAATCATCATATGTATCCAGAGTTCTTATCAACAATTTCATTTATTAATATTCCCTGTCAGAATTCTTATCAATATTTTTCCACATTTGTTTTTCTTTTAGAAATCCTCTGATTTAAACTTGTATTAAACTTGTATTAATGCAAACCAGTTGATTTATTTGAAATGGTGACATCATTCTACTCCAGTCTGTAGAAGTTTACACTTTGCCTGAATTAAAGTGTCCACACTGATTGCAACAAGGATATCTCCAGTTATCAAGTGCCTGTTTAAAAGACACATTTTTTTATTCTACACTAAATTTTCATTTCCATCTCCATATGCACTTACACCTGTGCTAGAACCTGTGTGAGCATACACTTGTATTCCTCATTTTCCCACGTGGTTTCTGCCTATTTGTTCTTTCCATTTCCACAGAAGAATCACAGAATTGTTAAAGTTGGGAAAGATCCCCAAGCTCATAAAGTCCAGCTTTCTAAAGACAATTGAGGGAAATATTTACAGTTGTTTTATTATTAAGAATGTTGTTTAAGAAAAACATAAAAAAGGAATAAAAATAAATGGAAATTATAGCAACTTGTAATAACCTATCTCAAAATTTCTGGAAAACAGAAAAACCTCAAGACAGGACAATCTCTCTGATGGTTGGATGAGTGAGTAACACATCGCCTTCATGCTGGTAAGGGAGAATGAAATTCCATCCTGAAGGAACAAGAGGTGGGATAAAAACACCAGAGCTTACTCTACCATAAGTCAAGACCAGCTATCCACTACCATTAGTAACTCAGATTTCAAGGAAAGCTGAGGACACTCCTGAAATAATGAAAATTTTCTTCCTGAAATAATGATCAGCACAGGAAAATGAAGACATTCTGTGGATGAGCAGACCATTGCAGGCTGAACATGATCGATTCTACGTGGAGAGTTAATAATTTATCATTAAGGAGCAAACTGAGAAGGAATTTGTGCTGTCAGTTCATGCAGTGGGGATAAAAGAAGATATTTATTTAGCCCTGTTTTTGCAACAATAAAATTTGGATTAATTTACAACAGCAGTTCAATGCTGATGTCTGCTCCACAAAGGGAGGGAAGGAAAAGAGGGAACCATGGAGCAAATGTAATTGTCTTGAAAGCTGTGGTTTAACAGAAACAAGCCTGGAAAAGCTTCCTTGAGCCACTGAGTTAAGCCCAGCCCCTCCTTCTTTCACTGTATAAAATTCTCACCAGAGCTCACTCTGAAAGATCTGGATGTAAATATAAATCTTCAGCTGAAATACAGCAGAAGTTCTACAAACCCCAGCATGTTCACATCTGTCACAGCCACTTTACATTAAGACTTTCAGAAACTTGTGTTACAGCTCAGCCATCAGATTTGATTTTCCTATCACCTTGAAAACCTAAAAAGATTTTGGAGGCATATATATATATATATATATATATATATATATAATTTTTTTTAAAAATCATAAAGCAATTTAAGTCCTGCTGGTTGAGCCCTGATCTGGCTCATATTTAAGCATGTGCTAAACTTCACTCGTATTAACAACCCCGGAATTGACAGCAGGGCTTCAAAATGCCATTTTGTGCCTCTGAATATTGAAAAAACATGGTTGGTTTAAAATATCCATCAGCCTAACCAGCACAGCACAATGCAAAGTGTGTCAGTCCACTGACAGAGAGGAAAAATAGATGGAGAGCATTGCTCTCAGTGAGCAGGGATGACAATCAGAGGGAATAATGTCATTCCAGGTGTGGGGATATTTGTGTTTGCTCCTGGTGATGAGGGCTGTGACACCCAGCTCATCCTCAGTGCTGAGACAGCAGGGGATGGAGCTGGAATGCAGGAAACAACTCCCAGTGATACCCACAGGTAAAAATTATGAAAACATATTCAGCAGTTGCAGTTCCTTCAGTCTATCGGCTACATAAAAGGCATTTATAAAAGAAGCCTAAATACACATTTAACCAATTGACCAGAATGGCACTGAAGGAGTTTTAACATATTTTGAAAAATTGCCTAAATACATATTTACCCAATAGACTGGAACAGCTGCTTCAGAGTCTCTCTGGTCTCTTGGGTCTGTAATACGTGTTTTTAAAAACTGCCTGGCTATATATTTACCCAATAGACCAGAACAGCTATTAGGTAAATAATGCACATTATATAACTGTCGATGTTCTTTTTTTTCCCATCCCCTTTAAAAATAATAGAATAAAAGAAATTTTAAAAGATAAAAATTTAAATATAAGGTATTAATTAAGATTGGGAAAGGCCTGGAGTCTGAGGTTGTTGTATGTGTGTCACATTGTAGAAGATGTCTCAGATCACTAGAGTGCTTTTGTGTGTGTGTTTAAAGTACAGGGCACTGTCAAGTACATCAGAGCCTGGGGTGCTTAATATAGAAGATAGAACAGCAGTTGGGAGTTGGAAAGGTCTGGCAGAAGAGAGGGGAGGGAAAAGAAGGGAAGATATGAATCATAAATTCCCAGGAAGGATGGGTAAATCAAGCAGCTGATTTTGAGAAAGCCTAAAGATAGTACATGAAACACTGAAAAAAAAAAAAAAAAAAAAAAAAGGAGGCAGGGTGTGGGCATCATGGCATCTGAGACCTGCATATCAATACCTCAATATACTCCACAGAAGGACAAATTGTGCTCTGCCTTCCAAACTTGCCTTAAAAGAAAATCAGTTCTGATTGTTGAACTATTAAGGATTGACCTTTTCTTAGAATGATACAGCTACCAGGATAATGTCTCCTTGAATCTTATATATATGTTTCAAACCATTAAATTAATTACAATTTATAATGTGTTCTAATTGGGATTCTTTTCCTCCATAAACTATTTCAATTCTGAAATCATGCTCATGGAGACATTGATTTCTTTTTGATCTGAGCACATTTCAGACTGTTTTGAAATAGTGAATCTGTGTTGCTTTCAGTGTCTGTCCTGCAATGTAGGAAAGGAAAAGCTGTTTTCAAAAATAATGCTGTCACTTCGGCATTTAATTTATTTTTTTTTTTTCATTAGGAGACTCTCGGTGGCTGAAAAAGCAAGGAAGGCTTCTCACACTTTGCACACGAACTCCAGGCTGGCAGAAGATGAAGAATAGTCAGGAAGAGACAGGAAGTGGTGAATGAAAAGTTTACTATGTACAGTTTGTTTTTTTTCTTAGAAAAAAGTTTCTATTTCCTGGCCAGGTCTTGATTTCAGTGAAATTTTTTTGTTGTCCTGTTTATCTGGTTGGTCAGCAGCCACAAACCTGTTGGCACGGGGCAAAACTTGTGACAGGTGGAAGAGGTCCTGCAATACCTTGGATTAATGTTCTTCCTGGAGTTATCCCAAGTGAGAAGGGAGAAAAGATGGATGGATGGATGGATGGATGGATGGATGGATGGATGGATGGATGGATGGATGGATGGATGGATGGATGATGGATGGATGGATGGATGGATGGATGGATGGATGGATGGATGGATGGATGGATGACCCTCCTGCACTGATTTACAGCTTTTGGTACATCACTACAAGAGCTGTTGGGTGCAGTGGAGGTAATAATGGTGAGGAAAATCCAACAGAGGAACTTCAGGACACTTCATCATTCCTTTATTTTTACTTCAGCTTTGATAGTCAAGCCCATAAAAGAATGATGAGCAGCAAAACCACTGCTGCTCATCAGTTCAGTATTCAAAAGGCTTTTGGCTATTTCACAGTTTTAACTCATTAAACCCTTATCAGAAAAAAACTCACCTCTCCATTTATTTAATGAGCTACTGAATGTCATTAATGACATAACCTTGGACAGCACGTGGCTGCTCTCAACCAAGAGCCCACTGTCAGTGCTCACTCCACTCTCCCAGATTGCTCCAAGCCCTGTCCAGCCTGGCCTTGGACACTTCCAGGGATCCAGGGGCAGCCACAGCTTGTCTGGACACCCTGGGCCTCCCACCTTGACAGGGAAGGATTTTTCCAACTGTTTTCACAGTCATTATTAACTTCATGTGAGCTCTGACATGGCAGCTGATGGGTGAAAGCATCTCTATCCTATTATTACCCTCTACTCTACAGTTCCCATTTCCTGAGCTTTTTAACTGAGTCCACTACACCAGAAAGAGTAAAATGAAGGTAATATTAATCAGTGAGTCTCTCTTACCCATAAAGTTTAGAATAAATATATATTTATATCTAGCCATCCATTTGTTAAAGTGGGGCATTACTTTTGTTGTACCACTTCCAAACTCGCTATTCACTATTTAGCAGCCTTCCTGCAAGACACAAAATCCATTGTGTAATAATTTCTAGCAGGCTGCAGGAGTGTAAAAGTAGACAGTGTTTCCTTCAAAAATGGAATCATCTTTCACAGATGTAGATGTGTACTTGTTATGCCAAGATGAGACAGATGTGGCTCTATTCACTCAGGGACAGGTGCGGAGGAAGAAGAGATAAAACATTTGTAGAAAGTGTAAGCAACTGCATCGCTGTTGTTAAATAAATAAACATTCTGCCAAAATGAAAAAAAAAAAGTTTATTTGCTTATTTTTTTTCCAGAATGTTTATTTTAAGCTGCAGCTTAGCTGTGATTTATTCAGATTTATGTTCCCGTATCAATTTAAATTTATAATACGCATTCTATATATAAACATCTGTTTGTATATAATCAGGGGAAGGTGCATTGGCACGTATGGGTGTAAATGCAGACACACATTTTTCATGGAAAATGGGCTCACGGGCACGTGCAGGCAGCTAATCAGGTGAAGAATGGGAAAATATTTTATTAATATAATGAGACTTTGTGTGTGCATGAGCAGGGGGTGGGAGGGAGAGGAGAAGCAGATGCTTGTGTTGCCTAACACATATTAAGCCGGTTCAAGCTCCAAATTGCAGGAGAAAAGGGTAATTACCCTCTGACCACACGGACACTAACAGGAAACCTCCATGCAGAGACATCCTTGGGGAAAGGGTAAAATGGTTTGGGCCATACAAAAGAGCTTAAAGCTGGTTAAAAGTTGGCTCCTGAACTCAGAGCTCAGGAGTGGCTGTGGAACAGAGATGAGAGTGGTGCTGGGGGTCATCATGGGGAGGAAGTAAAGTGCAGAGCAGGGACAGGAGGTGGTTCAGGTGTTGGGAGATTTATTGTATTTATTACTGCTTTATTGGTTTAGTTGTGTTTCGTCGAAAACACTGGGGCTTGCTCAGCCAGAAAAGATGGGAAGGCAGGGACGCTCCCAGGGAAAGTCAAATCCACCTCAGTGAAGGAATAATGGGCAGATCACGACAGCAGCTTGTCCTCTAACCCCAGGAAAACTCCATGCCTGAGCTGGAGACACCAAAATCACTGCCCTCAGGAAGTGTTTTCCTCATGCTTGGACTGTGGAGCCATCAATGAGCATTTCATGATGAAAGCAGGAATGTTTCTGTGTTTTGGTGAATATATGGTGCTACTGTAGAGTTAAGAGGCTTGGGCCAAGTTTTTTTGGTCCATGAAGAGAATTCTTCATCATAAACTGTAAAAAAATGTGTGAGGCAGGGCTTGTCCTGCAAGGGAAAGCAGCTCACCCCATCCTGACCCCCTCTCCCCCGGAGCACAGGCCGTGTGCTCGCTGGCCATCTCCTGCTTGCCAAGAGGCTCCCTCTGGACCACTGGTTTTTGGCATTCACGGGATTTCAGGCGCTCCATGTGAGGTCATCGAGCAGGCGGAGCCCAGGCGCCAGCGGGAGCCTGGAGATGTTTATCCCAGGCTTCCACTGCATCCTTTTGGAGAGCCCCATGTGCTCCCTGCAGAACTCAGATCCCTTGGCTGGGTCCATATTGCCCATTTGGTGCCCAGCTTGACGCTCGTTTGCAGGGGGGTCGTTAAGGAGGGTGATTCCAGGGATTTGAGGGTGCCCAGGACCTCGTTCCTCCCAAAGGCAGCAGGAGAGGATAAGTGCAGACAAGAGGAGAGGCAGTGCCATAAAACCTGGATGAAGCTGGATTACTCTCCTCTGAAATATTTAAGGGAGCTGGGGGAGGGAAGAGAGCAGGGCGACAGCAGAGGCAACTGGAAGGAGGAGTGAGGATCCACAGCTGTGTGGAGGACTGGGAAGGGGAGGGGGAGGAGAGGCAGAGAGGAGAAGGATGATGTGGTTTAAAAAAAAAAAAAAAAAAAAAGAAAAAGAAAAAGAAAAGTATTAATCACAGCTCCAGAACAGGAATCAGGGTGGGAATCAGCAGCTGGGAGAAGGGAAGAAAATGGAAAAGATTATTTTTCATTTGAAATACATTTCTTCAATCACAAGTCTGCCTGAGAGAGGGAGTTTGCAGCTGGGCACAGCAGAGGGGTCCGTGGTTAGAGAAGGAATATTTTGAGCTCTGCAGTCAGCTGGGCTCACACAGGGCTCGGAGCAGGTGGGGGACTCTGTGGCCAGCACGAGGTGTCACTGCCAAGGCTGTCAGTCCAAAACACTCCTGTATTCCCTTCTCTGCAGCACAGCCACAGACAGACTTTATTTCGGTGTCAGGACAAGGAGCAAGAGGCATATTTGAAAGGAAAGTCAAGTGACTTTTACATTTCTACAAACTTGCCAGCTTAAAGCTTTTTCTTTTTCCTTCCTCTTACATTAAAGGGAGGGAGGGAGGAGAAAAATGTAGCAAGTTTGTTCACTGTGAGAGGGGTGGTTTGTTGTGATTTTTTTTTTTTATTCTGTCTTTTATAGCTTGACCACTGAATCCAGTTTGACAAAAACATTTCCCTTTGTAGGCTGAACATTCAAAGACTTCACTCTTTTAAGTCAGAATGTGAGTTGCTACTTTGTTTGAATGCCAGGAACCATATGATTAAAAAAAAATCCAGGTAACAGAGGTATGATGTAAATTTTTATGAAGTCATGAGGAGCAATGACTGTTTATTAAAATTTCTCTTTTTTATATGTGTCCAGCATGTTATATATGGGACTTGCCATGTGTGTCAGCAGGAGTAGGAGAAAGCAGCCACTGGTTTTTCTCCCCAGTGAAGCTGAGAGCACAAAATATGTCACAGCAATATTGTTACTTCCTTTACATTTATATTTTCTAACACCCAAGCACTGATTTGCTCCTTATTTAAGCAACATTTTCTTGATAAATTAAAAAAGCAGCAATAGCCATTACTGCAGGCTATATACAGCCTCTAATATCACTTAAGCATATTACAGAATATAATATCTGGTACTTAACGACTAACTTGCATATGAAAGCTCACATAATGTCTCATAAAACCCTTAAAATGGCTTCAGTTTAAGAGTCTCTTTAAAAAAAAAAAAACACCTTCAGGGAATATTGTAAATGAAGTAGCACTCCAGCCTTTGAAAAAAAAAATCACACACTTGCAGAAATTTTTAATATAAATTGAACACATTAAAAATTAATTTTGCATGACCATTTCGCATTGCAGTGCCAATGCATAGTTAAGATAAGGCCTTAACTCTTCTTTGTTTAAAGTAACATGGAAACATCTCTGTCTCCCTCTCCATTATCTGTACATAATTATAATTTTCATTAATCAGAAATTGGAACCCCATCCTCTGATAATGACAGCCCTGGCTGGAGATCAAAGAAACCCTACCTGTGCCACTAAGGAAACTTGCTGTAAACTTTCAGGAAACTCGCTAAGGGCAGGCGTGACCTCACAATCAGAGGAGGCTACACAGAGCATTTCTCACATATGCCAGCCAGGGAGAGGGACTGGGTTTGCTGGGAAGATGGATGTTTTCTTCTGTGACACTTTTCTGGTGGAACTCTCCAGGTTCTCTGGTGACGTCTGCTGTCAGCTTGGGAGGCTCAGCTGACACAAATGCTGGCAACAGAGACTCCAAACCAGGCAGGGGCTGCTCTTCCCTGGGATGTATATATAGAAAAGACCTTGAGTGATTTTCCTCTTCTTTTCCAGATTTTGGATTGGCCTTGTGGCCAGGAATCCCCTCAGCAGGCCTTGGCTGCAGCTGGACATTGACTGATGTCTTCTGACCCCTGGAGCAGCTCTGATGGACACCAGAGTCCAAATCTCTCTGATGTTGCCACACTACAGCAGGCAATGAGATTTTTTCATATTCTGACTTGTTTATAAGATGCCCAAGATATTTTTTTTCTTTTATTATCCCAAATGTATGATAAAAATCATTAAACCTGAGAATAGTTTGGTATGGGATGGACCTTAAAGACTAGCTTTGTTCCAACACCTTCTGCTAGATCAGGTTACTCCAAGCCCCATCCAACCTGGCCTTGAACACTTCTATTTGATATTCACTTGATATTTTATCTCTTCATTGTTTTATTTACCTGCAGGTAAATCAGGTTTCTAATCCAATTCTGAAATCTTGAGCTTTTTTGCTATAAACACTTTAATAGTGTGTCTGCCTGCTATAACAATTCTTGTTTGTGCTATAAACACTTTAATAAATGTCAAATATTCAAGAGCATTACAGACATTTGCATTAAAGATGCTACAAAAGCAAAATACTTTGCCACACGTCACTCATCACAGATGGACTTTGATCACTAGAACCCTGGTTCTACACTTCTTTGCAAATTAAATAGTTCCGCTCAAACCAACAAATGCCATCTTCAGTCCAAATTGTCTCAGAATTCACTGTGACATCTAAAATATCTCAGTGTTCTAAATGGCTCTAAAATATCTAAATGTTCTAAATGGCTGAACTTGGAAAAAAGTCACAAGGAGCTGCACAGCATGGAAGCAGACAGAGCTAGTGAGAACAGAGCTAGAAAGGACCTTCTTTAACAAGTTGATCTAAATGTTACCATGTTTCCCAGGAATTTAAATTGAAAAAAATTTATTACAGACTTCCACCAATGTGCACAGAGGTAGCAAAGCTGTGCTGAGTCTCTTTTACTTCTCCCTTGTAGATGGAGAGCAGGAGAAAATGGTTGAGTCAAGCAATAGCAATGTCTTTGTGAATTTTCCTGTCATCCTTGATTCTGCTGAGTACTTTTCCATGCTTTGGGTTTGGTGGTTCTTTTTTCCTTTGGAAAACAGACAGAAACTTCCAAACAAATTCCAAACAGACAGAAATTTTCAAATTCTGGAAACTCATGGACCTGTGCAGGAGGTTTACCTTCAGAAGAACACACACAAGAAAATGAGCATTTCCTCCTGCCTCTCCCTATCACATCTTTAATCTCTTTGTGTGGTTTCTGCCTGTGGCTTTCTGAGGCTCCAACAGCACCTCCATTCCATACCATAAAAGAGAAGCTGAAAGGTAGCCTGGTGAGGCTGGTAAGCCATCCTCACCACATGTGTGACAAGATATTTTCATTTGAACCTTCACCTTTCAGTCCAGAGAACTGCTTAAAGAGAAAAACAATTTCTTTGGGGCTTCAAGTAGTGCAGGGTGGGGACTTCTGGCTGCGTGTTTCACGTGAGATGTGGGGACAGACAGAGCTCCATGGTCTACAAAGGGATTTGGAGTTGTTGACCACTTGGAGGACTGTGGTGAAGGAAATTTTGAGGAGGTTATCCCAAAATGGAGGGAGGAAACTGAGTAGGGATGGCAGGAGAGGTGAAGAAGACTCTCACCACTATGCCCAGCACAAGAGTGCTCAGGGCTCACCTCCCTCACCCTCACACTGACCCGAGGGCTGTGCACCAGGCAAGAAGTGGAAGTCACTGCACTCTCTCAGGGTGGTGAGCAGATTGATTTATTTTTTCTCTATGGCTGAAAAAAAAACAACCAAACAAACAAACAACAGGTCAAATATATAAAGCGTTTCTCCAAAATATGTATTGTTGTTGTTTTCATGTGTTAAGTTTGACACTGAGGCATTGTCTCTGCATGCAGTTTTCAGCTTCTGTCACGATCTCTGCATCACTCCTCAAATTTCCTGCTTGGAAAGTGGATTTTTTAGAATTTTTCTCATCTGCCCAAAGGCTTTACTCTGTCCAATAAATCTGCTGCTGATCTCTTCAACATGGTAAACACACTCATCTTCTCACAGGGCTGGTGGGTCTGTGTCTGCTGAAGCACAGAGGAGGTTGTGTATGTTAGAGACTTCAGCCTGGAAACTGTTGTGCTGTTCTTCAGGGGGTAGATTCTTCCTTCCTTTCTCCCACAAAGCTGTAAGAGAATAAAAAGAAATTACCTTTCATTGCAAGTCGATTTGTGGGATGTAATGGCACAATTTAGAAAGGAATATTGCAGACAGTGAGACCACTTGGATTAGAAATCTTGAATCAGTTTGTGGGGCTATATATTTCCATAGTGCTGTGTTTTGTTGTGTGGGGAATTTAATAAGAGATGTAAATCTGCAAACTGCAATGGTATCACCATAAAACATAAAAGATTCATGTATTATAAATAGGTATGACAAATAAATTATGTATGTGAATGTATATATATGTGTATGTGTACATGAGCTCACGTTCACTTTCCTTTTTGAAATAATTAGTGGCAAAGTCTTTTATTGAGCATTGCCCTATGACCTGTGCAAGAGCTTTAATGACATCTCGCACAAAGAGCTGAAGGTAGAGCCTGCTCTGTGCTGAGCTGGATCATCTCAGACTCATTAATGTGGGGATCATCACAAGGCATGTACAGAACAAAAAAGAAATCTCAGCCCAAGAAGGTTGAGGATCATCCTGGAGGTGTCCAGGTACCCCCAGGAGCTCTGAGCCAGCAGTGTGCAGTGATGTAAAGCATTACACAGGCTCCCTACACCACTGCTCAAAATGCTTCTGCAGGTAAATCTGAATTCCATCAATCTGCTGCTCGTGTTGTAGCAGGTTTTGGCAGCCCCGGTGACAACCTGACTGTGATGACTTCTTTTCCCAGCTCTGACTGACAACATCCCTCCCGGTGTGTCAGCTCCTCCAGGAGCATGTGTATTACTCATTTCATGAAGTCACATGAACTCTGCAGGAGCACTTGCAGCTCCAGATCTCTCCTCAGGAACCTGTGCCATCTATAGATAGCTGGCTACACAACGGCCTATTTTTAAGCCGGGGTGGGACACTTCTAAATTAAGGCGTGAGTAAAACGAAATTGTAGGAGAGCTCCAGAACATTAGAGAAAAAAAAAAAAAATCCTGTGTGACTTCAGTTATGTTATTAACTTTTCCACTTTTGCTGCAGAAGTTGTTTCTGTCAATATTTTACTTTAACGGTGCTGAACGGGAGGAAGGAGCAGGGTCCAAGCAGATGGCTGTCAGCAAACTGATGACGGCAGTTGAGAATTAGTGTCCAAATACAGTATTTAAAACTTGCTACAGTACATAGTTTCCTGCATATGCATGCCAAAATAAATCTGGTTTGGAGAACCTTTCAGGATCTTAATTTTATTTTTATTTGGAGCTTATTCTATTAAGAATAAGCAAACAGGCAGCGTACCTTAGCTTAGCAGGAGGGTTGGATCCATGGAGCAGTGAGTACAGAGCTGGATGAACCACAGGGACCTTTCCAACCTTTATTCACTCCAGCTATTGACTTTCTGAACATCCCTGAGTACCAGAACAAATTATAACATTAATAACATAAATAGTATTAATTTGTAGCCATTTTTGCCTACCTCATGCATACACATTATTAAAATCCTTCCTTCTCACACCAGCTGTGGGTTTTGGGTTTTTTTTTTCCTCCAGATAATCTTCCTGAAGGAATGGGTAAGGGATGGGTGCCATCACATGGGGAATATCTGATGTCAGGCTTCAGATAATTCGAGGCACCTGAACCAGATGCATTTTTAGCAGGGCAGAACAGCAGCAGGTAGTGGCTGCTCTATTCTGCACACATCTTTTGGTGTAAAAGTGTGACTAATCTGTTGGTTTGGATACCTGGCTGCAGCGGGGTCAGAGCAGGGCCAGGCTGTCTCTGCTGCACTGAATTAGAGACTTACATTCATTATCTCCCAATACCTCATTAAAACGACTTTAATGTGGTGAGCATTTGATGGTAGACAAAAGCTTTAATCTTGTGAATATCAAACACACCTGTGTTACATTTCCTCTTGCGAGGAGTTAGCAGAAACAGGTTAACAAGCTATTTTAACTCCTTAATCTGCTGAATTTGTGTGGAAACCAGACTTTCACCAGTCACCTGAGTTTGAACTCAGGGAAAAAAAAATCCTACATACACCCCTAATTTATCAAGCTCTTTTTTCAAACTCTGCCTGCTCTAGACACTTTTAATCATCTGTTTAATTTTGCACCTTTTTTTTTTATCCTGATATATTATATGCAGGTTATACTTAAGGCCCAGATTTGCCCTATTTTTCTTCCTCATCTGACCTAGATTCAAATTTACACACTGTGAAATAGCTAATAAATCCCCATTAAGGTTGTAAAAGGTGAAGGTTCAACCAATGTGCAAGTCATCAAGTTCTAATGTAAAACTGAATGAGCCTTGATATTAGCAGCAGTCTCAAAAAGTGAGGCTGAAAGGCTCTACAGGTTTCCAGCTTTTTTTATGGCAGCCTGTGCTTAAAGCACCTCACCTCTGACAACACTCTTAAGCCTGTACAACAACAGTGACAACAACTGGCCTTAAGGACAGTAGGAAAAAACATATTGACATTTCCAGAAAAGAAATATAGGCAGTTTTCTTTTTGCTCCAGAATTGTCCCACCAGGATATGTTTTATACTCCACACATTATGAATATTTTGCTGTAAGAAAACACAGTTCAATAGATATTTCCTAATAAATATTACAACCTCTAAACACAAAAATTCCTATAAAAGCCCTCATAATATACATGTCTTTTGTGTATCTCACTGTGTCAGTGCTGCCCTGCTGAAATGGGAGATGTTGCTTTGCTGTTGAGGTCTTGGAAAAGTGGTTTGTCAGTCCAACTGGAGAGTGCTGCTTTTTTTTTCCCACTAGCCATAGATAGTATTACAATGATTTACAGAGACACACTGAAAGTAAATTATGTTGTAAATGCCTGTCCCTTGGGTCGAAAAAGAATCACAGGGAAAAAATGCAAAAAGTTTGAAATTCCCAACAGCAAAGGTTGACAGGAAAATATGGTGTTGTTTTTCTATGAGTAAAAGTAACTTTTATGTTGTGTTTTCCCATGAGAAATTATAAACTTTCAAAGGAATTTTAGTCTCTTGTATGCACACATAAGAGCAATTTATCTGGTACTGCCCCAGTGAAAACACTGTTAAGACTTTAAAGCTGTTAGAACTATGGCTGAACTTCATCTAGGCTGCTACTACTTATTTGTTCTTGCTGCCTCTTCTTGTCAAAACATTTACTCAGACTTCGAAGAGTTGCAAGTTGGCAACGTGTTAATAATATTAGAATGCATTTGTGTCCGCCATGTGGCCGCAATATTTAAGTAAATTCATCACTTATTTAATGAATAATGAATTCACGAGAGTAGCTATGGAGACATGGAAACATATGTAGTAAATTAAATGGGAACTTGTCAACGTACAGCAACAGTGAATGTCACCAAAGTAGTTGTGTCTGTTTTATAGCAGTGGTGATGCACTCACACCGAGCCTGGGATGGATTCCTGACTAGGTATAGGACAGCCACATTTTTTCACACCTAAGTTGCAGCAGTGATTTCTAACAGGTGTGGCAATAAAGTGAGAATTTACATGAGTTTCTCGTTGGTGTGTGCAGGAAAGGTGGAAGAATCTCAAGTTTTTCAGGCTGTAAATTACTTAGCAGCATTTTGAAAAGAAAGGTAGAGAACTGCAGGAGTTGTTGGGCTTTTTTTCTGATGGGAAAATGTCACCAAGGAAAGGGGGGTGGGTGTTACTCAGCTCAGGTTTCATCTTCCCTAGAGTATAATGAAAACTCCAGATATCAAGGATGAATTCCAAGCTAATTACCAGGGAAAATCAGACCTGAAGAACAGTAAAGGATATACAAGAAGCTCATTAACACAAAATCAAGAAAAGAGGGTGGTGCAAAAGTTCAGAAAGCTGAGTCCATCTTTCTGTTTGACTTCAGAGCCACAAGCAGTCTTCTGGACATCATGTCAGTACTCACCATGTTAAGAGTGAGACTGTTTTGTTCCAACCCCCTTCCATGGGCTGGGACACCTTTTACTAACTCAGGTAGCTCCAGACCCCATCCAGCCTGGCCTTGGACACTTCCAGGCATGGGGCTTCCATCCCTGATTTGGCAATATGCAGATAAACTGTGTTCATAGGCTCCACTGACCAAACAGTGCAAGAAACCAAATGATTAATGGGACTGACGGGCCCTGTGTAGCTTTGGGTTAGCAAGAACCTGATCTTTGGTTATGCACATGACTAAAGTTTCACCTACCTGAAAAACTTCTCTGGTCAATCCTGTCAGCTCAGGAATTCAGGCTATTCCAGTGAAATCTTCAAAAATTGAGGGAACTTCACATTCTGTGCTTAAATGGTGTGTTTAAATGGAAATATCCTGCTGCTGATGTAGCTGAGGGTCCTTTTTGTGTGCACATGGGAATAGTTTGCTGCAGTCAATAAAAACAGATAAGACACCATATACAACACAAATACTGGAAAGGAGATAACACAGGAAAGGAGATAATTGTTAGAAAACTAGGGCAGAACTCATAAAGATTGCAGCCATCTTTGTTTGAAATATATTAGAAGACCACATCTAACTAAATCCTGGCTTAAAGTAATGTTTATGCTTAGAACATCCCCTGAGGTTTCAGAAATTTTAAAAGCTCTAAAACACTTAAAGACATGCAGCCTTTCAGGTCAGAGACAGTTCCAGTCTTGTCACATTTCAGGCATAAAACTCATCTTTCCAGCAAGTTTCTTCTTGAAGAACTCGCTTTTAGGCTAACAGCAGACTCCCACCATGAGCAGAGTAACTACTCACTGCCTCTGTACACTGAGTAACTCAGAGCCCACCTTCACAAACACAGACTCAGCTGCCACATTTTGCACACTTAACTCCTGTGAATCTTCCCAGGGCTCCTTCCAGTGCAATTCTGGGGGTTCTTGTCACACCTACAGAAGTTTCCCATTATTTTTTCAGCCACTGAGTTGAGTTACATCTCGTCACGTCACCTCGTGTTGAGTGGCATTATTGCCTTCAGAAATGATGGGACAGAGCGTGACTTGATGTGCTGTGAGTGATGTGACACAGTGTGACATATGTCATAAAATCATTGTCACCCATCAAAAAAAAGTGACAGATCAAATTCAAACAAAGCTCGCCATATACTTTTAGTGGCTACCCAATCAACTAAAAACAAATATTTCGAATTGTGAGCCAAAAGCGTGGGAGTGTGACTCATTTTTGGTCAGTCCTCACATGCCTAACTTGGCATTTTGCATTTCTTCCACTTTCCTTCACACTGTCTTATCCAGTTGGTGGGGAGGAAACTTGTTCAGTTCATTTATATTATTCAGTCTGCATATTTGTCAGACCATTACTTCTAAATATGTTCTCCTAGTCCTTTTCACGAATTGTCCCCATTTACCTTCTCTTTCTTGATGCATTTGAGTTATTATCATGTTATGAAAGTAATAATGTACAGAAAAGGTTGAATTTGTCATCCTGCAACGTTGTACAAGCCAAACTATCAAGAACGAGGAGATAATTTTCCTGTAATTCTACATCTGAAGAACACACTATCTATTCAAAAACATCACACTGCTTTATTTCCAGGCTGCATATCTGCTCATTAAACATTTCTAATAAGGAATGTAAGATAGAGGGAGAAAATAAAAAGCACTTTTGCCTTGTAAATGAATTGCTGCATCTCGACTAAACCAATATCGGTGTGGGAATAAAACCAAACAGCTTTTCAAGACTGGAGTTGGGACAACTGGCAATGTGCAGTAAGTGGTACCAGAGCATTACCATTGCTCTAATATTCATGGAGTCAGAGAGAGAATTTCCAAATTTCCCCATGTCCAAAGGGGGAAGGCAGGATGTGAAAGATGATGTGGGTGCGCTCCATCGCTGTGATCACATAAGGGAACCCCGAAATGTCATAAAATCCCACTCGGATCTGCTGTCACTACTGCTGCCTGTATGGAAAATTAACACATTTAATTAACTGCCTGACCAAGGCAGCTGTTACCTTATATAAAACCTTGAACATCGATGCCCAGCATATCCCATTAGGTGTTCCAGTGTGCCAGTGGCATAAGACTGATTATCCTTTTACACCAAATAGCACAGCAGGACTCCTCTTGCAGCACGCTCAAGTCAAGATCTTCCTTAAATTCTTCATGGGGCATAATGATGCTCCAGCCCAAATTGCTTAATAATGTTGTCTTTCAGGACAGCCAAGAAGAGATGCCATGCACAGCAAAACATGTCCTGGCCAAAGCAACTCCTTTCTCTGCCTTTGTTCCTGACATCTGAAAGTATTGCTGCTGCCTCGGCTGTGGAAGCGTTTGGCATGTGATTTCCATTGGAATACTACAAGCACTATTTTATTTATATTCTGTTTCTATCATTTATGGCAGATGGTTACTTGCCTTAAATTTTTAAATAATATCTTGGCTGCAGAATTTCAAATTAAAAGTAAACTCCCTAAGTCGGAGGAAAGGGTAAGTTCAGTTATTTTTTAAAAGTTTGTTGGTGGATATTTTTTTAGTAATGTACATGCAAGTTTGCTGCACTGAGCTTCCAGATTTATAAAATTCATTTATTTATTTATTAATATTTATTTATTTTTCCCTGGAAATACTTTTTTCCTACAAATTTGTTTGCATATACACTTCAATAATTAAACACTTGAAAGGTAAACCTTTTCTTCAGAGCTGAAATAGTTACAGGTTATTTCATCTTAGAGGAGGATTTTTTGCACACATCTGATCATTTTCTAAATGAAATTCAAACTTTCAATCAAGATTTGGAATAGAGAAACTTGTAGACATTTCCACTCTTGATATTTTTGCTCTTAATTATCTTTCCAATCCCCTTTTTATTCTGTGATAGTCACAAACTAGATAAAAAAAATTTAGAGACTTCAAATTGCACACAGAAAAGGACAGGACAAGTTGGCACAGCCCCATTTGTTTCAGCAGAAAAATTCAGTTTTAATTTTTGGCCATCAAGCAATACCAAACTTGCACACAGCATTTTCTACCATAGGTTTCAAACCACTGGTAGAGAAATAGACCCCAATCCTGCAAACACTTTTGTGTGTGTAACTACACATATGGGAATAATCCCATTAAACTGATGGGATTACTCGTGTGCATAAAGTTAAGCATGTGTGTAAGTGCTTGCTGGAGCTGGGCCTGAGGGAGAAAACAGGATTTTTGAACCATTGGTACAGTGGGTGTGAATGTTCATCTTCCAGTTGTGTGGCTTCAAATGCTCCTCCCCAATTCAAAAGTTTTGAAGGAAGAATTTGCTCTCTTTTCCATCAAACCAGGATGTTTTAAGACTCTGTGAATCATCCATTGTCATAGCACAAGCACCACTTTTAAGGAGGTCTCCATAAAGCCAAGCAAACTTAGAGCACAAATACACAAAACCACAAATAACATGAGACTTGTGTTGTGTTCCCTGCCCGCAGTCTTCTCACAGATCCTTTCAGGTTTGCAAATTTATGTAAACAAATTCCAATCTACAAGTTGTAAACTATACATAGCTGTTATTCATGTATTTGGTTGGGGTTTTTTTCTTGGTAATCTCAGGTGAAAGGATTCCTGGACTAGATATCTGAAAATGCAAAGAAGCAAATTGAAAATGAGTTATGAGCTCAGTTTAAAAAAGAGCTCCATACGTAAAGAAAAAAACAGTTCATCTAAGGTAGAGGGTGCAAAATTTCCTTGTGTAGGAAGGAGATAGTTTAGCCAAAAATATTTTGGGAAAAGAGCAAAAATATAGACAATACAATTCTCTGCTTGGAAAGTCTTATTTTGTGTACAGAGAACAGCTAAGGGATCCATCAACTTCGTGTCAGATAAGGAGACATATTCTTGCCTAAAGCTCCTCTCCCCTACCATGCTCCCAATGAAGTTCCTTGCACATTGGGTTAGGAAAAGTTCAATAATGAGAAAGAAAGTCTTTAGGTGCAAAGTGTCTGACAACAATACCTTGGGGACAAAAACGGAAGAATTTTATAACCAAGTTTCCAACCAGAGGAATGTCTAAGAAATCCCAGATAACTATTCCCACTGAAGTTCTCTGTACCTAATCCTGGATATATATTCTCAGCCAGGATTTCAACACTTCGGCTCTCAGGGTGGCTCAGAGATGTACTTTCACAAACAAAGGAAGATCTGCACGTCAAATTCCCAGTTCTGTATTTAGGAGATGTTAAGAACATCTCCTATATCCTCCATAGATCAAGAACTGGTAACTGAAACTGGAGAAACTCAGCTTATCCTTCAACCATTTTGTTATGTTGTCACTGAACGAACTGACAATTTATACCACAGCTTCTTAGATCCTCTGGCCTATGAGCAGTCTCCTAGAAATAACCATGTGTTTAAACTAAAAGTAAAATTATTAATTGAATCACTTAGGTCTAAAGATCTTTAAGATCATCAGGCCCACCATTAAACCATGTCCCTCACTGTCACATCCACACACATTTTATATTCCTCTGGGGATGGGGACTCCACCGCTGCCCTGGGCAGCTCTGCAGGGCTGGGCAACCCTTTCCATGAAGAAACTTTCCCTGATACCCAATCTAATCCTTCCTTGATGCAATTTGACATCATTCCTCCTGTCCTATTACTTGATACTCAGGAGGAGAGACAAAGCCTCACCTGGCTGCACCCTCCTGTCAGGGAGTTGTGGAGAGAGAGAAGGACCCCCTGAGACCCCTTTTCTCCAAGCCGAAGCCCCCCCAGCCACTTCTGGTTCTCCAGAGCCTTCTCCAGCTCCACTGCCCTTCTTTGGAGATATTGCTGTGAAATACCAAATAAAAACGTGTCTGTGTACATATGAATTCAAATAGAGCCACTTACATGTGGCATTTGAACCCTGATACTTCACCTTCTTGTCAAAGCTGTTGAGAGCAGCAGAGCAAAGTCTGTGACAGTAAAAAAAAGCACGAGGACTATAACAAGCTTGACCCTTATATACTGCAGACATAAAGCTGGAAAATTGTGTGTGGTCTTCCTCTGATGCCATACTCAAGATTTTTATTGCAAACACCTTCCTTCCAACATCCATTTAACATGCATCCATCTGTCAGGCAATGTTTCCCACAGCAGTGTTAATGTGCATGTGCTCCCTTCCACTTTGGTAGTTCACACCTTTAACTAGGGCTGGAGCCAGAGTGCAATAAACAGCCTTCCACAGTTTTGAGTATAAAAGGCTCGAAATGTGAGAGACACTTCATCAAAAAAACAAAAGACCGAGACAGAGCAGTTTGGAGCTCTGGAGGGCAAAAGGGGGTGGTGGGGTTTAGAACCCTGCTTGAAAATACCTCTCCTAAAAAGTAAGAATTATGAATAATAGCTCAAAAAAGAGGATAGAAAATTATATCTGATGGGAAGGACACAGTCACAAGTTAAAAAAAGACCTCGCCTGGCTCCCAACCAGGTGTTGTGTCTTAACTTGTTTAAAAATACTTCTGGTTGTGTTTAATTAGTTATGACAAAAGATCCTCAAAGAATGCATCAGTTCAAGCCTTCAGTTTGCCTGCAATATTTCACCTCTGTTCAAGGAAAAAAGTATCACTGAGATACAAAAACTTGAAAAAATACAGTATGAAAGTTACTGCCTTAATGAAATATTAAAAATGCATCAGGAATACTGTTCTGGCATTAAAAATAAACAATAACATTTCTTCCTAGTTACGGTTCACTTCAATTCTTTAAAAATTAATTATTACCTCTTTAAATATTTGATTAAATTAGATTTGGGTGGGTTATCGCTATCCACAAAATACACGGTGTTGTGTATAAATTTGCTTTCTTCAGTCCCTGACATGTACAGGCACGTTATACGGTTGTTTGATTATTAGGAAACTAAATCCAATGGCTCTGTTTTGGCAGTTTGCAAAATATATACTATTGAATCTTGCCACTTGGAATGGAAATGCAGCAGTATGTTAGAAATCTCTAATAAAAGAAGAAAAGTAAAGCAGCAAAATTACATTATATGATATTTGGGATTTTCACATCGTATCTTATCGTGCTGCTATATCTCACCTTCTAAAAAGGACACATTATTTTTAATAATGGTTAATTAGGATTTGGGGATAATAGCTTAGAAATCATAAGAAATTTCTGGGCATATAAAGTCTATTCTGTTCTCAATGCACAAGGATTTATGAGTATAACTACTTAGATAGCAAGGGGAGAATAAACCCTCCAGCATGTCCTAAGAGAGGTAAGACAATAATTTCTCCAGCATTATGATAAAAGTAATTTAGGATGTCCAACTGGATAAATAAGAAAAGTCTCTGAATGAGCACAGAGGCTGCTGCAGTTATAAAATGTTAATTTAAATGAACAACTAGAAGCGTCTAAATCCAGGTTGGATGGGGTTTGGAGCAACCTGGAAGAGTGGAAGATGTCCCTGCCCATGGCAGGGGTGGGATGGGATGGGGTGGGGTTTAAGGTCTCTTCCAACCCAAATCATTCCACTCCCTACCCCTAGACCAGGTAAACCTTCCATTGGTCCAGGTTATTCGAAGCCCAGTCCACACTGGTGAATGTGTAATTTTTGATGCATGTGTATTTTTTAGGAACATCAGGCGATGTAGCACTTTAACTCAAATCAAATATAGTGAGATTCCCAATGGGTTTTTCATTTTATGCTTTGTCCAGAAATAAAAATTATTGAGTTTGAAACAAACAGACTTTGGGGATATGGCTCTCTTCTATCAACTATATTGAAAATATCCAACTTAATCCTCAAAAAGCCAACATTAAAAAAAAATAAAATTCAACCTTCCCTTTAGATTAATATCACAATATCAACATCTGGTTCCTGAGCATGTGTGATGGTTGTTTTGAAAGGATAATTGACTTTGTGGGAAGGTGCTCTGTTCATTGTTCAGATATTGTAGATGACACTTCCTCTCCACTTGCTCCTCAGCCCACAGGATGCTCCCATCTCACACCCACTGGGATAGCACAGGGAGTGCTTTCCTATGGGCTCAGACAGAAGGCTTGCTGTGAAAATCGATCATTCCTTGAGACTGTATAAAAAATTGAGCCAAACTATATAAAGAATTTTGTCAAAATTAATTACTTGCAAAGGTTTAGGGTTTTTTCCTTACAAATTTAAAATGGAAATTTTTATGGATTTTTGTTTAAATAGATAGTTTGGCTTTTGGTAATAGCAAAAATACTGCATAGGGCATTACAAGTAAAGAGATATAATTCCCAGTTGAATTTCATCACTTCTACCTTGAAGGAATTCTTCCCTGTGAAGCCCTGGCACAGGATGCCTAGAGAAGCTGTGGTTGCCCCTGGATCCCTGGAAGTGTCCAAGGCCAGGTTGGATGGGGCTTGGAAAGCCTGGGACAGTGGAAGGTGCTCCTGCCATGGCAGAGGGTGGCACTTGGTGATCTGTAAGGTCCTTTCCAACCCAACCCATTCTGGGAATCAGGAAGAACACCTTTTGTCACCTAAACCTGGCACCAGGACTCAGCTCCCTGCACTGCATCGTGTAGTTTTACTTTTCACTTTTTCTTCTTTTTTTTTTTTTTTTTTTCCCCAGCATGAGATGTCGAACTTTAGAGAAAGATTGAGTTATTGGCAGGAATTGCTCCCACTCTGCAAGTAGCACAGGCTCCTCAAACTAAAATAGAACTAGAGTGGACTGAAGAGGCTGAACGAGGCATTTATCTCCTCTTGGCTCTGAAGTAGAGGCATCCAAATTACAACAGTGAAATCCGGAGGAATAGCAACTATCTTGTGGGGGAAAGAGAAAGAAAGTGTCTGGAAAAACCATCCTGCAGATTGAACTCTCTTCCTGCTTCAGGAGCCATCCCCGGGTGCTTCAGCTCAACAGCTATAGACAGTGCTGAGGCACTCAGAGCAGTAGGGCAGGAAGCTGGGCACAGGCAGTAGAGCAGGAAAAACGTTTGCATGATTATATAGGGGATAATCCAAGCTCCATTTGCATATTTTGATTTTGCTATTCACCAAAGTTGGGTCCCCGAGGCACTTTCTAAGGTCACTTGGGGGGCACAGGGAAGTGGCTCATGAGAGGCAATGGGGAGAGCTTGCCCTTGGCCAAGAAACCTGCCCAAAAGTGGAAATAAATTGTTCCTGTTTGGAAAAAAAAATATAAAGGAAAGGGAAAAAAAAGCAGCTTTGGATGGGAAGACCGTTTCCACAGCCAAGAGGAATTATTTAAGTTGGCTAATATAACACGGCCAGTTGATCCTTTGCCTTTCATATTCCTACTTGCCTGTCTGCCCCCTCCTTGGGAGCGTCTGAAGGAAGGGAAGGAGCAGACAGATGTTCCTGGCCTGTGCTGGTGGGGAATCAGGGACACATCTGAGCTTCTTGTCTCTCTTCAGAGCCACCCAGCTGGGAATGGTGACTCACAGCTGGGTCACGAGGACCTTACCATCAACCTGGGAAGATGATGGATTCTCAAAACATTTGCAACTGCAAATGAAAGTAAAAAGGGAATTGAAAACATTAAAAAAAATAAAACAGAAGAAGAAGAAAAGGGAACAAATTTATGTGAAAGGAAAAATTTTTCACCCTCTGCTGGTTTTTGTTGTCTTTGGAGAGACAGGCTGGCAAGGAGATGGTTACCTTGTCCCTTGAGCTCCCAGCAATGGGACAGCTTCCAGCCATTCCTTGTCCATGCCTACTTGAAGGACTTTGGGCAAGGCCCTGTAGTGACAGGACTAGGGGGAATAGAATCACACTCACAGAGAGCAGGGTTAGATGGGACATTGGGAAGAAAATCTCAGTGGTCAGCCCCTGGTACGGGGTGTCCAGAGAAGCTGTGGCTGCCCCTGGATCCCTGGAAATGCCCAAGGCCACGTTGGACGTGGTGTCCCAGCACCCTGGGACAGTGGAAGGTGTCCCTACCCATGGCAGGGGGTGGAATGGATGAGCTTTCAGTTCCCTCCCAACCCAAACTATCCTGTGAGTCTATGAAAACTAAAGAAAATATTTTCTTTCCTCAAAGTATCAGCATTTATGAAAAGGATGCTCAGAGTTTTCAATGTCACTGGGAGGACAAACCCATGATAAGTGAAATAATGCTTTAGCTTGTACTGTATCAATAGTTTGGATGAATAATAAATGTCTAAAATTTTGTGGGTTTATTTAATTTTAAAATGGATTTTAAAGTCATTGAGCTGCTGGAGGCAGCAGGATCCAGCAGGTCAGTGGGGGCTCTCTCCTTTTTCTACTACCTTCAAATACAGAAGGAACTAGAGAACAACCATCAGGAAAAAATTTCATTCAGTTCCTCACAGGACAGTAAATGAGTGGCACTCTGGAAAAACTCACCACATGGCCAAAGTTAATGACACAGGATACAGCAGCTCCCCATCTCTTACCCTCCACTCTCCTCTCTGACTGTTGGTGTGTGAAGCACCAGCCCAGACTGAAAATACCATACCATTCCTCCTTGTCTGTGCAGCTCTTATTTCCTGCATTCTCATACAGTACCTAAAATCAACACATAATTTATTTTTTTTTTGAGAAACATATTTTTGTCCCAGAGAAGGAGGAATTTTTAATGTAGTATTTTCTAACAGAGTTCATTCTCAGATCCTTTCCCTTTTGCAGTGACAGGCAAACTTCCTCTGATCCATCCAGAAATAAAGCACAAGTGATATCACATCACAGTTACTAGTATTTCCTTATTGATATATTTCCTTTCTATGGTGTTTTCCCTTGGGGCCTCTTTTTCAAATAACATGTTCAGCTATCAGCAGGTTAGATTCAGCAATATAAAAATAGTTAAGACATCAGAACTTAAAGTTAGTGGCCTTTAATAGAAGTGCAGAAAAGGAACTGTGTGCCATGATATACAAGGATTAAGTATTTTTAAAAATATGGAAAAGACAAAAAGAACTAAAAATGTTCTTCCATGTAGTAAATCTGCAGGGGTTACCCCACCACAATGCTGAAGAGATTTTCTCTCTTACCTATTTTCTCTTTTGTCCCATTGGCTTGTCCATCCTTCCCACACACATCCCTTCTCTTTCCTGCAACCAAAACTCACTTCAGTTACTTTGTCCCACCAAAATCCAGCACAAACCCCCAAAACTTGTCTGCAACCTCCAGTCCCAAAGGCTATGAGAGGAGTGTGACCTTCTTTGTGTGAAGGATTGGGATATTTTAGCCTATTTATTTATTTAATTTTATCTATTTGAAGATGGGAGTGTTTTCAGGGGATATCACTGAGTGCTGCATTCATCACCTGGTTTCTTGAGGCAGAATTTTTAATTTTACTGGATAGTAATAATAAAGAGTTTGAAGTCAGCTCAGAGATCCAACTCTGTGTCTTCTGGAAGTGATCTAACTGTTGGATCAGTGTGTCCCTGGCACATTTGTAGAACAAATTCATATGTCAGCTTCCACAAAGCACTGGTAGTGCCTGAGCTTGCCAGCTCTGCCGTTCTACTGCAAATGAAACAAAATTCAGACTAAATCCAGCCTCTGCACCCTGTTCCAAGGCTGCAATTCAAGTGTGGGGATCAGAGGCCACCTCTGCAATGTTGGTTCTGGTTAATCACAAGTTGAAATGGGCTCCTTTTTCAGACGAGGATTGGGTATTGTTGAAGCCTTGCAAAAGAAGTACATTCTTTTGAAAAGAATCCATTCCATGTGCCAGAGACTTCTGGAGAAGTATTGATCTCTTGTGGTTTCCACAATTTTAAACACCTCCTGGATCAGGTAATCTCAACAGACTGGCACATCCACCTGGGCCAAAATTTCATGTTTCTGTGTGTATATATGTTACATAAAATGAAACGTGTTCACAGCAGATTTGCTTAGCTGGCCCCACATTAATTGCTGCTGTGCCTACAGAAACTTCACCAGGCACAGACTTAACACCAGTTTTTATTTAATCAAGCTCCTAATTTGCATCCTCTACAAACTTTCAGCTTATGACTGGTTTGAAAAGGCTGCCCTGTCTCTGGAGGATTGATACATGATATATTACAGGGCATGATAAATAATATTTTTAAAACTTAAATAAACAAGGTCTCTGAGTGTTTTCTCCTGAAAGGTTTTACTATGTTTATGACAATTTAAATATGCCTCTTGAGAGCCAAACCATGAAGATAAAGAATGCAACAGGGCCAGACAAGAGAGCAATGGCATTCTCAACACAGACACATTGTAAAAGAAGAAAAGCCTGGCATTTGCCCCAATTTTGTGTGACCAAAAAAACAGATAAATAAATTACTAAATAGGCTCATTATGGACTCATTCTGCTTTTTCATGTACCTACAGCAAAAAAATGAATCACTTTTTAATGCATGAAAACCAGGTGACAACACATTTGAATCCTGTATAAAATAATGAGCTGCATTTCCATTTGAGATGTGTCAAAATAAAATACCACTGGGAGAAAGTGTGTCTTACTGAATCCTTTATAATAGGCAACATAACCAGCAATGTGTGAAACCAGAGAAATTCAAACCCACACACTCAGAATCACCTTTAAAAGGTGGTGAGACTGGGTTATCCTTTAAATCTTTTTGGCTCTTCCTCTTAAAGAGAGGAGAATGCTCAAAAAGATTTTGGTCTCCACTAGGAAAACAGTTGCTTCATGGCAGATATTGGAATTTTGGGTAATGTAATGCCCACCACTGTGCACAAACCCAGAGCAAAGATGCCTGTGTTTTGGTTGAGCACAATCAGGCAGATCTTGAAGCTCATTCTGATGTGACCAGCTGTAGTTTGGGTTTTTGTACTTATTATAAACTTCACTGATTTTGCATGGGGGGAGGGAAAAAAGGTTGTGTTGTGCATGAACATGTAAACCCAGAATGAATGAAATACACCCATGAATCCCTTCTCTTGCCATGGCAGATGTGTGACCATGCAATGCCCCACTGAAGTGGAAAACAAACAACAAAACTCAAACAATGAAAAAATAAAGAAAAAAAAAGGAGGTTTCTTTTCAAAGTTAACAAAAGGAAGCAGAAGTCCATGAAAAAATGAATCTAAGGAAGGAACTTGTCTTGGTTTTGAAAATCTCGAAACTAGCTAACTATCAAATGGGTGAACAAAAACAACTACAAAACTTTACCACCTCCCTACAAGAAGGACATTGGCAAATACACCCCATTCCTTGGGACAGCATCACAGATTTCCTTCTCCTCTTGATCCAAGCCTATATTTACAGCCAAAGCTTCAGCTGTGTTTGGGATTTTGCTGTGAGTGTTCCCACACCTGCAGCAGATGTTGCCTTTAACTCCCACCACACCTGCACTGCAGGTCACAGTCATGCCTGAAAAACTTCTGAGCCCTTGAAACGCTTTTGTCCCTGCTGAAATTCTCAGGTGAGCACACAGCAAGTCCATCTGAGCAACAAACAGGTTCACTCAGAGGGAGTGAGTATAAATTTATGCTTTTTGGTCTTCCCATGCCAGCTACACTTTAAAGCCTACCTGCACTGCAGTTCTGAGGCCTCACCTCCCACTTGGGTTCAGCAGAAGATCACAGGAGAAATCAGCTTCCTCCAGTCTTTAGCATCCCTTCTGTGGGGAATAGCAAAGAAAAGATGATTTTTAGAAAGCTGGAAATGTGGGCTTTAGAAATAGAAAGAGTAGAGGAAATTAGAACTAGCTGTAACAGTGGAGCTTTTGCCATCTTTCTGTTGTCTCAGCTACGTAATGAGGCTAATACTGCAATAAAAGCTCAAGGAACATCCTGTTCATGGAACAAACTCCCATCTTTCCCATCCCTGTTCATCTTTCACCCCTTTTCCAGCAGCCAGGTGAGCTCATGGCTCACCACAGGCTCTGGAGCAGACCCTCCTGGGCACAGCTGGGCTCTCACACCGTGTTCCCTCGGGATGCTCCAGCCCCTCCTGCCCTTCTCCCTCTGCCATGGCCTCTCTCCGAACCCACATGGGTGACAGATGCTTTTTCTCCCCCACCCCATTTTGTCAGCAGGATAAAAATAAGTGATTTAAATCAGTCTCTCTTTAGTACCCAACCAGCTAGCCCTGCCTAATATTTGTAGTCTAAATAATCGCCATATGTGGCAGTGGAATACAAGTTTGTAGCCTTTTTTTTTTTTTTTTTTTTTAAATAGAAGTTAATCCAGCTTTGAGCTGGATTAATTCCCAATGAGGCTTGGGGACAGGCAGCTGTTTCTCTTCTATGCCCTGGGAATACTGCCCTCAAAAACCCACTTATACTTGTCAGCATCCCTGATGGACACGAGTTGTGCTCATTTTCTCATTTTCAGATCCCTGTTTCACCTTACATTCAGGGGCAGCATTGCACCAGTGTCTGCTTTTCAAAAAAAAAAAAAAAGGTATGACATTTGGAAATGTTTTGTTGACTATTTTGCCATGGAATAAGAAAGACTTCAAAGCTCCCATCTTCATTTGGAGAGTTGGGAAGGAAGAATATTTGCAAAGGAGACATTTGACAGGAAAATCAGTATTAGCCTGTAGGGCAGTAGTGGAGCCAGATAAATCCTGTGCTGGCTCTTAAGGCTGAAACCTCACAGAAACAGTTTTAAGGAAACAAGCCCTGAAGTGCTTATTTACCCTGTGCCACATGACAAGCAGTGGTGAAAAAAACAGCAGGAAAGAGGAGCAAAAGAATAAACTAAATAATATTCTCTTGTACTTTTCAACCTGTTCATCCAAAAAAAAAAGAAAGAAAGGAAGATTAATGTTCTACCTAGCTTACACATTCCCTTATTATTCCTTGGCCCCCAAAACTGTATCCACAGCCAGAAAAATTACCTGGAGACCATTTTTTGGCTGGAGAATAGAGGAGGAGCAGGATATCCACCATGCACGTTAGAGTAGTCAAGGAATACTGTTTCTGAAGTAAGGCTAAAAATCGTACCTGAGGTTTGAAGGCAAAGGCAGTTGTCTGGCAAGGTTTAAATCTCTGTCTCTGCAGTTTTGTTTTCTCACACACATTATGTAAGCAAGTCACCTCACACCTAAAATGTGTCTCAATTTGTGTTTGTTCTGCTTTTTTATTGCCACATTTGAAAATTAATAATTCAATGTCCTAATATTAGCTGTCATCTTAGTTGTGATAAAATTAATAATTCATCAAACCGGAATCAAACAAATGCCACCTTTTTATGCTGGATGAGGAATATACTTTGCTATATTTGCAGAGCTAAATTTGGTGAGACACACCACTTTATTCTGAATGAAATCATATTTTACCAATTAATATATCATTTTATCATCTTCACTCTCTTTGAAATTACCTCTAAGGAAGGGTTTTGCACAGCCACACAGATTTTATTTTTACAACATATTTTTTCCAGATGAAAAGAAAAGTGGTTTGAAAAGGCAAGGAGCATTCACTCACTTTTATGCCCTTTCCTCCTGGTCATGCACATCCAACTTTTCCAGGGAAAGCATCCACTGTACCTGCAGTGCTCTGTCCAAATTCCAGATTTGTGTGATTACACTCAGCTTGTCTAAATTCTTGCTGGATTTTTTTTGTTTTTCTGTTTTGGAGAAGGAATCCCCCCCTTTCCCTGAATTGTTGGGGAGTGCTGTGAGTGCTGCTCCTCTCAGCAGGAGCTGCCTGGGCTCCTGGGCAGAAGGGGAAGGGATTTCCAAGTGTGGAGAGCAGCCTGTGTTAAATTTGCAAAGCGTTTGGAGATCCTTTGGGGTGAGAGGTGCTATGTAAATGTGAGGTCACCGCTGTTATCTGGGGTGCAAATGCATCCTGGGCTGTGATAGAAGGTTAAGGGGGGAAAAAATGAAGAAAAAAAACAAAAAAAAACAAAAAAAACCCCCCAACAACAACAAAAAAAGAGGGAGGAAAAAGGATAAGGCAAAAAATAAAAAGAAGTGGGGATACAAATTTTTTTAAAAGGAAAAAAAAAGGAGTAAAATGGGAGAAAAGAAGGAGGAAAAACAATGTAAAAAAGGGAAGATAAAATTTCTACCCATGCTGTGCCACACTGTGGATGACAAAGTTGCCCTTTACTTGTCTTATTGTAAAGTGGGAGCATTAAACACTAAATTACTTGGTTTCTGCTTTTTAGGCTTTTCAAATCTTTACATAGTTTACAAACTCTTCTCCATTCACCAGAAAATATCAGCTCAGTCCACACAGAAAACTCCCTAATTTCCACCACCACTGCGTCCCAGTTGCTGCAGCTCAGGAACTCCTCATCTCTCCTTTTAAAACAGTGCCACATCCTGCTGCAAGTCCACCTTTACATTTTTCCATCTTTCCTTCATGTTTAGAATCAGAACCATGGAACTGTTTGAGTGGAAGGGACCTTAATGATCATCTCATTTCACAGCTTGTCATGAGGTGGGACAACTTCCACTAGCCCAGGTTGTCCCAAGGTCCATCCAAAGTGGCCTTTCACCTGCCTCTTCCCAATACCTTAACCAAACTCCAAACTTTTCATTTTTTTTTTCTTTTTTCCTTTTGCTGTTACTCACTTTATTGGAGGATGTGGAATTGTGATTCCTGTCACTTAACCACCCTTAAAGGGACAGACTTTCTAATGGAAATTGAATAGGAAAGGTTGGATTCCATGGGGAAATTTCAAATTGACAAATTTTCTGAATGGATCTCTCCTAACCTTGTTGCATATAATGTATGCATGTATTGAGCTTAATTTTTGGTTAGTATCAAAATGTATTGATCTGCAAGATAAATATTGACTTGACCTCGCTTTCTCTCAGTCTATATTTACTTCTAGAGTCAATAAGTCTAGAAACTGATCTGACAGGAGTCAATAATGGCTTAAAATTCTCAAAATAGCAGCTTTGCTCTAAGGTTTCAATTTTTTATTTTAAAGTTACTGCCTCAAATACATAAAATGCTCAGGAGGACTTAACACTTTGCTGCACAAAGCCATTGGGAAAACACTCAAATGCCAGAAGACCTTGATGTGACTGCAGGCCAGCTGTGCCATTTCAGCACTGGCCAAGCCATACTGTAAATATTTTAATAGTGACCTACTGCAGTCCATCTTTTTGCCCTGTTTATCCTCAAAAATTGGAGCTTTGCTCCAGAGGGTATGCCTGAGTATCACTGATTGGATTTGTCAGGGCAAAATTGTCTTCAGCCTTGGGAAAATGCAAAGCTTGCTACTGGGTAGAGGTTGTCATCATGAGAATGCCCTCCCTGCCTTCATTTCTCTGCTTAGGGAGGTCGTAATTAACCCAGCAAGATTTTTAGTGTCAAATGGGATCATGTTCTTTCCCTTTCCCCCTCAGTGGTGGACAAATCTCCAGTACAGTCCTCATCCTTATTTTTCTCATAGCGGTGTTACAGCAAAAATCTTCATGATTTGATAGCTCAGTTTCTGATTTTTGGGATACCTTATGAAGAACTTTCATTAGGAAGCAGTTTAATAATTCAGTTATTTGAGCAGTGTTTTTCTAACACCTGAGAAAATGTTGTAATTTGATTTAAGGAAAGCATTGTCACTGTCAAATATTTCTCTGTCCCCTAGAGATTGGTCATCCTTCTGAGAAGTGGAGGAAAATGATTAAAATGCAGAGAAACAATAAAATTAAGAGAAAACAGATGAGAAAATGACACAGTAGATTGACCTAATATCCCTTTTTAGGATGAAATTGAAAAATATTCATTTTCTCTCACTGTTAAAGGAACCAAGGAATGTGGCAGACAGTTTTAAGTGTTGCTGAAAAAGAAGAAAAAAAAGATCTGGCTATATTTTTTCAGCAGGAAAGAGTCCAGAATTTGGAATTGGTAATTTTTTTAAAAGTTTTTTGTTCTTTTGATGTTTTTGGTTGGATTTTTTTGTTGTTTTTTTTTTTGTTTGTTTGTTTGGTTTGGTTTTTTTTGTTTGTTTTGTTTGGTTTGGTCTGGTTCTTTGTTGTTTTTTTTAATTTTTATATAGGCAGCCTGTAGAGAAGATGTTGTACAAGAGCCTGGGCCTGCATTAAAATAATCTTCTGCTGATACTCATTTATCTGCATGTTTTAAAAGTGGGTGAAGCATGAAGTGTAGCATGTAATAGACTTAAGAACACATAGGTACAATTAAACGGGGAGGAAAACAATTACTTGTCATTCTTGCTGTGCTTATATTACAGAGAAAAAAACCTACCAACATCTGGAATACAGTTTTCCAAAATGAACGGGGAGAAAGGAAGATGAAAAACTCTCCTTCCTAAATTCCATGGGTGCAAAAACCCCACGTGAGCATGAGCAAAGCAAAAAAAAATCCTAAAATCAGAGCAAAAGAGCCATGCCAGAATCCTTAAAAAGCCAGGAATCATTCCATGGATAGGGTGACATATTTTTTCCAGGGAACTTGTAGGAAAGTTTCCCTCAGTCATCCACCCCAAAGCTGTTCCACGGTGCTGTTCGCTTTGATTAAACACAGAGTTTCACATCTGAGTTCCTTCATCCCTGGGCAAAACTTCTGGGTAAAGAGTTAAAAGAGTAAGGCATGGAATGAGTCCAGCTGGGAAGAGGAAAAGGAAAAGGACAATAAATATGGAGTGGGGGATAAAGAAGGGGTTGAGATGGATCTGCCCTTGCCACCAGCCTGCCCTCCATGCTGCTGAGCTTGGGCAATCCTCTTGCCAAGGAGAAATTAACCTCTACATCTTCGTGCTGAGGTGAGGAGTCCTTTCCTAGAACTGAAAAATAAAGTAAAATAAAATAAATCATTCCCAGTCTGAACAGGCAAATTTCTATGAAAAGAATGTCTGATTTCAGGAATCTGCAGTCTCCCGATACAAAAAATGTCTTTGCTGAAAAATCTCCAGCCAGCCTCTGTGATTTTAATTAAATAGCAAAGACCGTGTGTCGAAATTCACAGCCTCCATCCCCATTTACTAGTGGGTGTTGAAAAATAACCTAAAAAAAAAATATTCAGAAACAAAAAAAAGTGCTTACTCTTTACTCAGCAACTTGAACAGATTTCAAGTCATTTTGTAGTTGGGAAGAATGCTCACAAAGACAGAGATTTTCTTGACTGAGATCATCAGAGCCGAGAGCTGAAGCAATTGTGCAACTGAGAAATGTATTTAGGCTTATTTCACAAGAATTATTTACTCTTTAAACTATTCATTCACACTACAAGAAAAAAATTTAAAAAAAAAGAAAAAAGAAAAAAGAAAAAAAAAAAAAAAGAGGATTTAGACAAACTATCTCCCCTGATATCTTCAAGATGATTATCAGAGCAGGGACCTTATCTCCAGCAGCCAAAGGCAGGAAAATGCTTGGCCAAAGCCCTTTAATTCAATAGGCTCCTGAATTGTGCCTTTGAATCCTCATAGCCTGATACTCACAGAAGGGAGAGGCTGATTTTCATTTTCTGTGCTCTAACTTTCTAATAAACAATAAGCAGATCGCAGCCTCCCTCTTTTGTGCGGGGGAAAATAAGCATTTTTTTATTATTATTTTTTTTTAATATTACAAAAAGGGACAATATGCTAAAAATATGCAGCGAACAAATATCATCTGTACAGACTGGAAGAGAACCTTCATAAATTAACCTTATTAGTGCATTACTGTAAGCGAATGCCAAAAAAGCTCCTAATTTGCATTAAGATAGATTTTTCAGGTTGGCTGCATGATTTAATTAAAGAAAAGATTAAGAATCATTAAACAAGCTGCTCTACCTTGCAATAACAGAATTTATATCTGATTCAGGTTAACGAAAACACAGATGGTGATTCAGTAACTGTTGAGTTGCTGTAACAGAATGAAAATGATCCCATTAGTTCTCTGGAAATGTGAGGGAATTTGAAAATTAGCATGCAGATACATTGTATGGTGCTAGACAGCTTGGTCTGCTTGGATCATCACTGATTACTCTTTGTTTGGGTTGGCAACACTGAACTTAATAAATGAAAAAATGTTCCAGTATACCACAGTTGGAAACTGTTCAAGGTTGAAATAGGTGTGCAGACTTTCAAGAAGAGAGAGTTAAGTAAACAAATGTCAATCAATTTGGGGCTGGCAACGTTTTTTTCTTCCAGAATGTCTGTTCTTGAGAAGCAAGTGTCATCAAAATTGAAATCCTTTGCTTGATACATATGTTCATGTGGTATTTATTATTACAAAGGTATTTTAAATGCGTGGCGTTCATTTACAAAGGAGCCTCGGCAGCGTTTGGATGCTAAAAGTGGAGAAGAGCTCTTAGGAAAGTGGGTCAGGTTGTGTGTGGCACTGACAAAGAAATCAAACCTGCTGCAAAGGAAGGTTGTGATGGGAAGAGATGTAAAATAAAGGTAAATGCCCTCCTAAGTAATCCAGTGAATTGGATAAGGCCCATCAGTGATCATTGTTACCCCGTGAGGGAGAGCAGAGCCTGAGCAGGGGTGATTCTGTCCAGCAGGTGACATTTCCAAGGCTCTGGCAGAGATAACTGCTTTATCCAGGGGATGACACCTGGATCACAGCAACCCTATGACCAGAGCAGGAGGTCTGGATGACAGAACTCGCTCAGAGCAGAGCACAAGCTCAGATCAACACCAAATTTTCCACCGTGACTCATTCCGTGGCATTAACACTCAGGCAGCAGGACAGGAGGGTGTCTCCTCCTTCTAAGAGGTTATTTTTCCTTTTCTTTTTGAGTTCTTCATTTTACTGCGACTGACTTCAAGGCCAAAAGGTTGTGCATAGGGTGTTACAACAAAAACGAGGTTGTAACACTCAGACTTTTAGGTTAAAATGTTCTTTTCTTATCACGTGTTAAGATCTTTCACAAATGATGTAATGCACCAGGGACTGTGGTGCTACATTTGCAAACCACCTTTTTTTTAATCATTAATTGACATCATATAATAATGTCCAGCTCACTACTCCCAAAGTGATGGCAATTAATCTTGCAGGGAAAAAAAATGACATTTTTAGCTTTTAGCATAGAAAGGTCATAAACAGGTTGTCTTCAGTTTGACTGGATTTTAACCATCTGATCAAACTTTTTTTTTTTTTTTTGTACTTTAACATTTCTTGAACATTACCTTGTTTTTTCTAACACTTACATATTTAAAGATTGCATTTAGGAGAGATAGCCTCAGCAACTTGGCAGCATTTAAAAGCACACATGTTATTGCAAACAAGTGTGTCTTAGTTACAAAGGAAACCTTTGCTGTTCTTCCATGACCAGCACTTTTTTTTTTTACGTCTTCAGAAATTGTTTGGTGCATGATGAGTGACGGCACTGAAAAAAACATTGATTTTTTTTTTTTTTCTCTCATTTAGGAGCAGGGGTTTGTTCTCAAACAAGGTGAACGGCAGGGAAAAATATCATTAAATATTTTCTCAGTACTCCAGCTTGCCATAGACCAGTTAAGCGTCCTGCCTTTGCACTGATCAGGCTGCTTGCAGTTTTCATATAATTGCAAATCCGTCTCCCTCCTTGGCTCCTCGAGCAGGGATGTAAAGGACTGTGAATTGTGCAGAGCCTTCCCTGTGAAATTGTACAACCAAGGAAGATGCTGAGGGGTTGTGCTGTGCATGCCAAAGTCAAGTGTTAGCTGGAAAGGGCTGGATTACCAAGGAAAGAGAATAGATCAGGATATTAACTGCCAGCTATCGAATGATCACAGGATATTTTAGTATTTGCTGCAGCAAAACTGAACAGATCTTTTTAATATTCTGTCTTGTTTTCCGTGAAAGCTGTGAGGAGCACAAGAGGATATTTGATTTATATTTGTGCATTCTTGTTTGGATGAGGACTGTGAGAACCCAGTGGTTTTTGGTTCATGGGAGATCTGGCATATCGCTCTCTTGGTTTGGATTCAAGCGGGTTCACATCCCCCGAGTTTCACTTTGGCTTTTGATTTTGAACAAATCCAAAAAAAGGCAAAACAAAGCCCTGATGAACCAGCTAACTTTCTCATGATTTCCACCCAAAATTATAAACTTTGCCCCCTTTACAAGTGAAAGACTGTATTCAAAACTATAGGCTTTCCAAAAGCTGTTAACTGCAGCTATTTTTGTCAGCAAGGAAGATAACCCAAATTCTTCTGATTCTTCCAGGATGAGGGGCTCAGATATCCAAATGATCTTCTCAGAAACCCTATTTACCAGAGAGGTAGTTCTGTGAGTAGGAAAAAATCAGAGTAAGAGCTTGAGGGCTCTCCTGGCCCCTTTCTTGAGAAAACATGAACATGTTATTTCTACCTCCACCTTTAAATTTACTGCACTGGGCATTTCAAGAATGGGTTAAGCACAGCAGAATTTCTGGATATGACTCTGGCCAGAAGATGCCATTCCCCTAAAAAGAAAGCTCTCTCACATTCCATGGGGTCATCTAAGATAGAAGCTTCACAAGGACTTTTGGATGCTTGTCAGGACCTTCTTGTAAATGCTGTGTCCTTGGCCAGTTCCAGAATACCTCCCGTGTGAATCTGTCACAGAAAATCATGCACACGGTTCTGGCCCTCGTTAAGAAAAAGGAAAAGAAGTATAATGAAAAGCAGGAAGATCTCTGAACATTCAAGATTAACTTTGTCAAATATCCTCAAAGGAGGATCACAGAAGAATTAGGGTTGGAAGGAACCTATGAGGATCATCTTGCCCAACCTCGAAGAAGGTTACATAGCCCAAATCAAACACCTCTGAGACCTGCTTATCCCAGCGGGCCCCTTTTTAAAAAGTATCAATGCATAGTAAAAATATATTATATAATAAAAGTATTTTCCAAAAACTGCCATTTACCATTTTCAATATCAATGTATATTTCTGTTGTTATCATCGTGCTTTTCTCAGCTGATTGGATTCAAATAAGAGTTACATTTGTATTCTTTTTCTTTTTTTTTAATATAGGATTTATGGATTTCCTCAAAAAAATTATTTAATTTCATAACTTTTCACAGTGGGAGTTTGTTACTCACCTCAACTCCCTTACCATTCTTTGGTATGAAACAATAGTAGTGCATTTGCTTTTCCTAGAAGGAAATAGAGGTAAACCCCACATTTTAAACATCAAACTGCAGTGCTTGGACACTTTTTCCTCCTCACTCTCCTTATTTTCTCCTTTCTTTCTTTTTTTCTCCTTTCCTTTCTTTCTTTTGGCAGAACTGTCTTGGTAACTTCAGGGCGTTTGGTTCTCCCAAGCAAGAAATTACAGCATCTGGCAACTCTACCCAGGTTATCTCCACACATCTAACACTGGATTTTCAGCTGACATTTCACAGGATGCTGGAATGTGCTCCATTATCTCTGTAGAAGCACTTTGAAAATTTGGACAGGATCCATTTAAGGAGCCAAAAATAATACTGTGGAAATTACCTGACCAGTCAAGTCTATAAAAAGTGAGTTGCAAACAGCATAAGCTAAAGCCAATAATTGTAACAAATATTCCTTGGGAATCCTGTAAGTTAAAATGAGAGTAACGAGGACATTATAATGCTTTAACATGAATAAATAACAAAAATATTAGCTCTCTTTGTCTGAAAAATTGCCAGGTTCTAATACTCAAGCCATGTTATTTGTAAAATTGTTTGGGATCTTGGATGCTGGCAAGCAGAGTGTAACTTTAAGTTGGACTCTGGAACAACCTCGTGGATTATGAGACCCCCGAGATGCACCAGGCAGCCCTGAGAAGTGCTACTGGACCAGACCTCAGTTTGTGTTCCCATGACACTCAAAGGAGGGAAAAGAGGCACATTTTCCACAAGTTTGTAAACATAACAGCTTCCAGCACAAGTGGTGAGAAAATTTCAGGGATTTGGTGGGTTTTTTTCAGGCATCTACTCCGTGTCACTGGTGGGAGCTGGGAAAGTGACTGTTGCAATAAAATGGACCATAGGTTCTTTACAAAACAGGATGAAATGTTTATATTTGGCTATTATGGTGATGGATGATAAAAAAAACAAACTAAGATAAATAAACATATTAATTATGTGTCAAACCACAGGACATCTCTTAGGACACTCTGATGGGAAGACTCAAATGCTAGAGATAACTTTGCTTCATTTCAATGTATTTCTTGATGAGCTTTATTAACCTTTAGGGACAAATGAATCCCAGAAACAGTATTTGTTACTGTGACCTTCTGTATTTCCTCCTCATGCTTAAAGGCAGGATGATTTCCATCCAGAAAAGAATCTAGATGGTGGAAATATATACCATCCCAGTGACTTAAATACATCCCTGTGCCGAGATAGACCCAGAAATTAGTGTCCCTGTTTCTAAACTGAACTGGAAGATATTTAGTTAAAGAAGGACAAGTATTTCCCTCCTTTCTTACTCCTACCTAGAGAATTTGAAAATCACTCAGCTCATTCCCCATAATTTCTCTCCATAGCCCAATAAAAAGGATAATCTTCTGTTTCTCAAAACCAAAATTCAGAGAGAAACTGCAGCCGCATTAGAACAGCAGAAATAACTTTCTTATTCCTCGCTCCAGCGTATAGAATAAGTCCTTTAATTAACGCAACTCTCTGGTCAAGCTGACACTTCTTTTTATAATTGCAGTCTCCTGACACTCTGTAATTTATTTTAGTTTAATTCTTCAGGGTGTGTGAATGTTTCAGAGTGCCCCAAACGAAGTGGGGGCTGTCAAAAGATGCGATGCTGCGTCATCGCGGAGCCGATGGCCACGAGCCAGCTCTGTCAACACTTGGCTTTGTACTGTCCGGGGGAGAGAAGCTGATTCTTCAGCAGTGTCTAATCAGTTTAAAACAAATCTGGAAGATGTTACTAGAAGACAAGATGAGATCCAGGCTGCAGCAGCCTCTGCATACAAAGAAGTGGAGGATTTAGTTTGAAAACGAAATTAAAGAGGTGGAAACAACTCTTGACAGTTTCAACGGGATTTTAACTGTGGGTAAGAAGGAGTGAACTACTGGTTTAGGAAATGGGGCTACTGGTACCTAGAGAAAGGACCTTGTTCTGTCACCTCTAATGTAGGAACAGAGATATCAGTGGAACTGATCTCTCAGTGAGCAAAGCAAAAATTTCCTGTATATTCACAGCAGCATTCCAATACACAAAGGGGACATACAGAAGGTTGGAGAGTGACTTCTTCACAAGCCTTTAGTGATAGGAGCAGGGGAGCTAGTTTTAAATTGAAGAAAGGAAGATCTAGATTAGAGATTTGGAAAAAATTCTTCCCTGTGAGGGTGCTGAGACCCTGGCACATTGTCCAGAGAAGCTGCGGCTGCCCCTGGATCCCTAGAAGTCTCCAAGGACAGATTGGATGGGGTTTGGAGCAGCCTGGGATAGTGGAAGGTGTCCCTGCCCATGGCAGGGGTGTGGAATGAGATGAGCTTTAAGGTCCTTTCTAACTCAAACCATTCTGTGATTCCATGATTCATCACAGCCTGGTTAATTCTTGAAAGGAAACCAAAGTCAAATAATTTGGAGGGTCACAATGACAAGAAACAGTTACCTAATAAATCACAGGAGGTGTATATAGAAAAGGTAAATACATACTTTTGATTTATGGAACAACTTCCATCTGAGTCCATCAAAAGGTTTCAGAAACTAAATGTTTCCATATCCAGCACAGATATCAGAGAGCTCCACATCCATCTTTCAGTGCTTCATCTGGAAACCTCCTAACAGCCCTCGATCACACAGGTATCCCTGCAAAAGAGAAACTCTATGGTCTTCTTTGGGATGAGTTTCTGGAAAACTCAGTTTCCTTCTCACACCTTGCAGTAAAAAATGAAGGTAGAAAATCAAAATTTCTTTCCTGTCTGCAGGCACCTGAGCTGGCCCATAGAACATGACCAAGGCACTTGTAGGATTCAACTGCAAGGACAATTGGGTCACTTCAGTACCCAGAAGTGGAATGGAAATAGTTGAGAAAGTGGTAGAGGAGCTACTGGAGCCTTCTCTTACTGCTGCAGAGAAGATGTGGCAGGGGTAAGAGAAGTGTGTGTTTCTGGGAGAGTGGTATGCTGGATTTAAAGCAGAAAACAGAAAATCCCCCCCCAACATCAATGCAAAAACAATCAGATAAGGTGTTCTATAAAACAGCTGTTACTAGGAAAGGGGCAGGGGGGCAGGGAAAGAGCTGTAGATTCACAGGAAATTCCTCCACCAAGCTGAAGGAAGCCTTCAGTATCTCTCATGATTGCAAACTAGTGGGAAGGAGTCAGGAAGGAGCTGGAATGCCCTGCCTTTCTCACAGCTGCCCAGTGGGACCTGTGAGTTTCCATCATCTGCACCAGAACAGATAAACACTCAGTAATCCAGGCATCTTCAAACTCAACAGATGCAGCATCACCCCTCTTCATTTCCCCCCTCATCCAATATTTTATAAAGATGAGATTTAAGTTATTTAATTATTATTAAAGGGTAGAATAACTCCCAGTGAAAAGAAAAAAAAACTTTCCTTGCTGCAGGAACTCAGAGTACCAGGATGTGTTCTTCTTTCATATCATTTCAGGAAAAAAAAACCAAAAACCCCCAAAACAAAAAAACACCCCTTTTTCCCTACAATATTTTGTCCTTGCTGTTTTTCTTCTCTCAGAGATCTCTTCCCTCATTCTCTTCACTTTGATTCCTACCCATGTTGTGGTGGCATGGTCATTGGCTCCAAGGGAGCAGAGTTTATCCCTTGCCCTCTAGGGCTGCCTCTATTAAACCTCCCCAACTTTATTCAAGTAAAGCCTGGTGAAACATTCTTTTGCCTGACGTAGGAATTAACCCAATATCTGAGTTGAGACAAATTCCTCTACCCCTCTGTAATTCATCTTTTTCACTTTACATGAGGATTTTTCTCATGGTCTGTGAAGCAGGTCAGATTACCTTAGATACTTTGTCAGTAGCTGAATGGATAGGGTATTATAAACTCTAATTTACAGTCTCCTGTAACTTACTGTATATAGAATACTGAAAGACTACAGATCTGCTTCAGCTAAACTTCTAAATGTCTGCAGCTTAGCCAGGTTTGGCCACAGAATCTTTGCTTTTAGGGCCTGAAGGAGCTCTGACCTCATGTCCTCTGAGCAGTGTGGGCCACAATTTGAGCTGCCCCTGTTTACCCTGTGAGGTCCTGGGTCACACCTGGATGTTTTGGATGGTTAAATTTTCCTCCTTATATTTCCTGAACCCCAGAATGTGTTGAAGTTTATTACAGTAACCTCTACAGCCACTGGATGCAAACTAGTGCTCAGGTTATACATGAGCAACCAAAAAATTGGTGCTCTTGCACCATGGTGCATTTTTTTAATTAACACAGGGAACTACAGCAGCTTTTAATAATGGCTTTTGGCCTCTTTATTTCCTAGAATTATGGAATAGTTTGGGTTAGAAGGGACCTTCAAAGGCCATCCATTCCAACCCCCCTGTACTGAACGGGGACATCTTCAGCTTGGCCAGGTTGCTCAGAGCCCTGTCCAAACTGGCCTAGGATGTTTTCAGGGATGGGGCATACACCACCTGAGGGAGATCTTTGTTCATTCCTCCTTGCAAATCCATAATTTCATTTTCCTTCTTCTATTCTACTTATTTCCCACATCATTGTCACGTCAACAGCAATGGACAGGAAGATCTGGAAGGTCTGAAATCCTCTGTTCACTCTCAGTTTCTGCTCTGCCTTCACCCTCACCAAGATTCCTCATTGTCCACCACAGAAGACTCCCATAATAAAAACTAACACCACAACAGGCACTAACCTTGTTGCTAAACTAAAACTGCTAAACTAGATCACATCCCTGGCTGAGGGAATGAGGAGAGAGCTACACATTGTAGCAGGAAAACCTTTGGCTGCTCCAGTTCATCTCATCCCAGCTGCCGTGGCTGAAGCCATTCCAGCTGCACTGCTTACCTTGGGAAGAGGCAGAGGGGATGCTGCAAGCCTAGCTGCACCTCGCAGTTTGACTTCCACATCTCCTTCATCTTTGGGAGATGATCCCAAGCACCTGCTGAATTCTCCATGATGAGGAGCATGTGGGCTGATTTATCCTGCAGCTCCCAGCATGGAAACTGGTCTGTGGATAAAGACCTGAGTCTGCAGCATCTTCCATCAGCACAAAGCATACAACTGTGCAAGAAACCTTTTCATAATCATGAGGAAAAAAAGAGAGAGAGAGGAAAAAAACCAAAACAAATTCTTAAACATATTCAGACTCAGCTGGAATTCGGACCAAGAGATGGACTAGCTACTTACTTATCCCTGAGGCACATTCACCCCTCTCTATAATTAAGCTCTTGGGCTGTTTTGTTAGTGGTGAGAAGCAGGCTTTGCCAAAAGTCATCTGGCTTTCCCCCTTAGAACACTGACAGGTTTTTTCCCCCCTCCTTGCTAAAGAAAGCTTTCAATTTTCATTGCTTATGTGCTTTAGGTATAATTATTTTTTTTACCTTTCACGGTGTTATTTCCTACCCATAAAATTATACAAAAGTGGTCATCAGTGAGCCTGCTGAAAAGACCATCCACCATACATTACAGAGAATAACCTTAATATTTATAAAAAAAAAATAAAGACCATATTTCTTTTAAAGATCTTGCTCTAAACAAACTGAATTATTCATGCATAGAATTGTACAGCATTAGAACACCTGTTTTCAATCATGCATAATGTAAAATCACTCATTACCTCACAAGAGCCTCTACATCTCCAGCAATCAAATGGCATTGAAACAGAGGAACAGGTGCTTGGCAGGTGGATCCAAACAGATGTTTTAGGCTTGGTTGTCTTTTCTTGTACAGGTGTGGTGATCTTGTTTTCAACGGCATAATTGCTATTTGAATAGGTGATATTTAATTCTTACATGCTTTAATATTTATTTTTGCTTCTTCAATTCCTTTTTTCCCCACTCTGCGAACTGCATGGGCTCAAAGCAGCTTATGAGATGTGGGGAAGCTCTGGACTGATACATCAGTGATGCAATGGAAAGTACAGTTCCTCTTACTCAGACATTCATGCCACAAATTCTCAACCAGGAGACTTTGTCCTTTTTCTAGACAAATTGTGCAAAACCACTGCAGAGACCTCCCAGCTCTCAACCAGGGTCCAGCATTCCCTTCCTGAAGGATATCTGAATGTTGGATATATGGAGATATGATAAACCTTCATGAAAACAACAAAACAGAAAATGGAGAAGACCTCTGCATGTTTTTCAAGGGTTAAATTATGCACAATTTAAATGTGCTTAAAAACTCCAGCAGACTTAGTACACTGATGTCATGAAGGAAAAATACATCACTGATGGAGAGCAGGGTTAGATTAGAAATTAGGAAGAAATTATTCCCTGTGAGGGTGGGGAGGCCCTGGTACAGGTGCCCAGAGAAGCTGTGGCTACCCCTGGATCCCTGGAAGTGTCCAAGGCAAAGGTTGGACAGGGCTTGGAGCAGCCTAGGAGAGTGGAAGTTGTCCCTGCCCAAGGTGGTGGAATGAGATCATCTTTAAGGTCACTTTAAGGTCACTTCCAACCAAAACCATTCTAGGATTTGATGGTTCCAAACCTTGACTCTGATTTTCAAACTCCTGATTTTCATGTGGGCGCCATGGGAGAGGGACGTGGACTAGTGGCCTTTGCTAAACCAGATTGTGGACCTGGCACTGCAAAAGCTACAGAAGGCACTGAACCTGCAAAAAAAGAAAAAAAAAAAAGACAAAAATCTGACATCTTCCCCTCAGAATTTAGAGAAAATTAATGAACAGTGGCCAAAAAGTATTTTGGTGCTCATCGCCTTCAAGCACCGATTTCTGGTTGGCTGAAGCCAATGTGTTCCCACTCCTACTTCAGTTTCAACAGCAAAGTGGCAAATCATTAGAAACAGCTTTAAACTTGGCACCCTGACCAGCATCTCCACAGAACAGCCAAGGACTGACAATCCAGGGTGGCAGTTTATTGCTCTGACAGGTCACCTGCCCTCAGGCTGTGCTTGCTCCTCGTGATCCCACACCGTGGGTGGAGAGGGATAAGCAGGGATGCAGTGACCTGGATGGATGCTTCATCCAGGTGTGTTGAGAGCAGAACAGCTCTTCATGATTAGCATGTGATGCTTGCAGGGCATCAACAACGGATTTGTTTTGTGGCAAATCATTTTGCGTGTCAAGGACCAGAGCAGTAGTGTTTTTGGACCACAATTTGCCAGCACTGAATTTTTCCCTGTGTGGGTGGAGAGGGCCTGGCACAGGGTGCCCAGAGAAGCTGTGGCTGCCCCTGGATCCCTGGAAGTGTCCAAGGCCAGGCTTGGAGCAATATGGGACAGTGGAAGTTTTCCCTACTTATGACATGGGATAGAACAAGATCCTTGAGGTGCCTTGAACACAAACCATTCTATGATTCCAGGATTTTAGAACACAGAAAATAATTTGTACAAGCATGTAGTTCAGTTATTCTGCCCCACTATACCGTATTAATTCACTGCAGTTTTCAGTGTCAGAGATCTCAATTTTCTTTGAGTATAAGCATTTCCCAGTATTTTTAAGCAGGAATGGCAAAGGAACCTGATTCTCCTGATCAAGGGATTTATTCTGGATTTACCTCACTGAAATAGGTGCTCATTTGCCAGGGCAGAAAGAACAATTAATGAATCTGTCCCTAACCAAGTATGACACAACTTAGATGACACTATCACATTAGCAAGTAGGGCATCACGACTGATAAGGACACATAAATATGTAGAGGCATTTATCTATACAGTTCACACTTACAAAGACAAAAATACCTCCAGCATTAATTTACATGCTTATTCATATGTAGCAATTAAAACATACAGGAAAATTATCTGATAAAAAGTTTTATCAGTTCATGGTGGCTTACCTGTCCAAAGTCAGCACATATCTCAAAACAGAAACTTTTATAAACAGCAAGTACCTGCAGTGACCTCTGCACCACCTCTTCACTCCAGCACTTTGTCCTTCTCCTGGGCTCCCTCTGTGGTAAACAAATGGGCAAGAGGATTCATTCCCAGCTGAAAAGCTCCAGAAAGCCTCCCTTCAGCACATTTCCTCAGAGGCTGTGAAATTCTTGTATTTCTGGGTCAGATATGTGTGACTTCTGGTAGAAGTTACTTTAAACACAAGAACAGCAAAGAGAAACAAAGGATGTATCAGTGTATCCAGGATGAAATTAAAGCTCAGCAAACGCTTCACAAATTCCATTAGGGAATATTTTCTGAACATTTTTCTTTCTTAAGAGAAAATATAAACTCTTACCTTTGACACAACAAGTCCATCTCGTAGCTCCAGCACAGCCTCAGCATCTACTGATGTCCCCCAGTGTTCCTCCTTTGACCTCCCATCCAGCCCCAGGTACTGGAGCTCATCTTTAACCCAGGATGAGGTGGTTTGGGTTGTTTTTGAACATTTCCACAAAGGTCTGTTTGATCTGGAATGCTGCCTTCAGGAAACAGAGCTGCTCTCGTCCTCCTCTTAAGAACTTTTGACCACTTTTTGCTGCAGGACCTTTTCCCACATCCTTGTCTCCATGACCGGGCTTCAAAGGACAACATGCTCTTCCCTTTGACAGCCCTCACCAGCTCTACACCTCCTGGCTTGGAATGGGTCTGTGCAGCTTTTCTCCACGATATATTTCCATTCATTCCTCACATTTAATTTGTGTCTCAGCTGATCACAGAGGCAGCATGGATTGGCCTCTCCAGGATGCTTTGGATCAATTTTCTTCTCGCATGGAGCATAAATTATTAATAACACCAGGCACTCAAACCTAACTTGCTCCCAAAGTTTCCTGCAGTTTACAAAATATCTAGATGGATTGATAGCTCCAAAAGATCAGTGTGAGCTGTGTAAATTCCAGGTGGGAGGGAAACTCCTGAGATAAAGGACTTGTAATGAAAAACATCTTTTTCATTTATGGGCCAGTAACAGCTCCTTTGTGTCGAAGGCCTCGGAATCATTTAATATTGCTGTGGCTCTGCATATTCACCAATAAAATGGTCCTATTGCTCTTCTCAGAGAGATGTTACAAGGGAGTTATAAACAAAGTAGAGAAATCAAAAGGTTTTTTCCCAGGTGCAATGTGCTCTTGTTTACCTGAGATGTGCACCCCGCAGTTCCTTCACTCAGCAGTGTCTCTGGAGCATGGTGGGCTGCACACTCTTCCCTAAGGGTGAGCAAAGCAGCAGCCTACAGATCACAGAGTGACGGAATCATCAGGGCTGGAAAAGCCTTCTAAAATCATCAAACAGAACTGTTAATGTAACACTGCCAAACTCACCCCAAACCCTCCTCCAGGACCATGTTACATAGTTTTTATTCAAGGCCAGGTTGGATGTTGCTTGGAGCAACCTGGTCTATAGAATGTGTCCCTGGCCATGGCAGAGAATGGAACAAAATGAGTTTAAGGTCCCTTCCATCCCAAACCAGTCTGTGATTCTATGATCCTACCAGAGAACACAATTGCAAATTGCTCAGAGGAAAGATACAGTTGAAGCAAGCCTGTGATATCGTGGGGTTGATTAACCCTATTAACCCGTGTTTTAGACTCTCTGACTGCAACAAAGTGACTTTACGTCTTAATTAGCATGGAGGGGAGAGTACCCACATGGAGACCAAACCCAGGCGCTGCAGTTATTCCAACTGCTTAGGTGTGCAAAGATACATTTAAACACGTGTGTTTATATATATACACAGAATCATGGAATGAGAACAGGTTGCGGTGGAAGGGACATCAAAATTCATCCAATTCCAACCTCCTGCCATGGGCAGGGACACGTTCCACCAGACCGTGTTGCTCCAAGCCTCATCCAAGCTGGGCCTAGAACACTTCCAGGGATGGGACAGGCCCAGCTTCTCTGGCCAACCTGCGCCAGGGCCTCCCCACCCTCTGAGCAACACATTTCTTCTTAATCTCTAACCCAAACCTGACCTGCATCCTGAAGCCATTCCCCTTTGTCCTGCTGGCAACAGGACACTCTATATAAAGACATGAGAGCCATATTTTTGCACAGAAGGGTTGGACGCCACAGCCGGTGCAAGGCCCGACTCCCCCGTTCCCCCGACGGCAGCGGGGCCGCGGCCGCGCCGGCAGCTCCGCTTTCAGCCCGACAGCTGCGGATCCCAGGTGGTCTGACATTTGAGAGAGGGGCTGCGGGGGAGATCGGAGGTGTTTTAGGGGAGAAGGAGGCTGCGAATAACACCGAGCCCTCATCCAGATGGAATCGTTCACGGAACAACCTGGGATACTCTATTACTGTCCATATGCCTCCCAGGTCTCCAAAGGCCACACTCCATTGATTTATTAGAAATCTGCTTCTTTTCCCCCAGCATTGGTTCTTTCCCAAACAGGGCATAATGTGGGATTTACTACCATCTGAAATGCTCCTTTTTAAAAATCAGTTCTTCGCATAGCTGGGCTTCAGAAATGCTCCAATAAACACCAGATTAGAGAGCATTTCGGGACGGGAGCCCCCTCTTTATGTAGCCTTTAAACAAATTTCTTCCTGCCACAATGAGTGATAAAACATTTTATAGGGCATTTCTATGATAAGTAAATGGCTGAAGGCATGGCACCAGTAGAATTAAAGCCACCAGATATAACTCTGCTAACAGTCTGCCTTACACTTATTTTTTCCTTTGCATATAAGCCTGGAAGAATTATTTTATTGTTTTAGCACTGCAAACAGTTGTTATTAGTGTATCTTATTTATAGCCAGTTCTTTGAGGCACTATAGTAATATAGAAAAATATCAGTTATTTCATCACACTGGTGAATTTAATGAACCTGAAGGTGTGTGTTATTTTAGCACTTGCTGCAGCTCCTGTGAAAACCCAATGGTGCTAAAATCTGTAAACCTGTCACTGCTTAAGTAATAACCTTGTTAAAAGCATCTTCATTTAACTTATTTCAGCTTTTGCAGAATGCAGGTTTTATTTTATCAGTGCAGGGAATAGGTGTTTCCAACCAAACCACTTATTGTAAATATAGTTAATTGTAGTTCATTAATTTATTCTCAGTGTTATTGCTTTTATTTTAACACTTAGTTTAAATTAAGTGTTGTCTAGAATTGAGTTCCCATTTTCGATTTTTTTTAAACAAACTCTTAATTTATATAAAATATCTTTGGTTAGAACAGTAAATTTTATTCTGCAATATGGAAAATGCTCTTTGCATTCATTAATATCCCTTTATGCTGCAAGAAATGAGCTTTCTTCCTTAACAGCAGACAGGAAAACAAAATGAGATTCTTTTTTTAATCTTACCACTGTGAAATTGGGCTTCTTCCTTTCATTTAAAAATATAGAGAAAATGAAATATTGATGGCATGTAATCCAAATTATCAATTGATCCCTGCAAATGCACATCTACAATTATCAAAATCCTGGCAATAGAAGAATGGGAACTCCCTGCTATTTAGCACCATTCAGCAGAAAGAAGTGTAATTTGCACCATCACTTTTTTATAGCACCAATGATACTTCCTATATTATTACACCATGGAGTTGTTTGTGACAAACAATAAAAGTATCAGGTTCCCAGTAAATTATTACAAGGTGGGCAATTATCCACTCATTAATACTTTTTGGTTTTGAGACCTGCTGTGCTTCCTGGTGCACCCTGGCAGACAAATCCCAGGGGTACAGACCTCAAAACTGATGCTGGATGCCAATAGGGCCCCAAGCTCTTGATGGCAGAAGGGTTACAGTAAAATCCCAAATGTGTCAGCTGCTTTGAAAGAATTATTAGAATTAACTATCCAAGATGTTTCCATTAGATTGTGATTTGATGGGAGGGTGACTTTCTTTGGTTTTTTTTCTTCCCACAATTTAGCTCTCCTTCTCTGTGTTTTTTTTTTTTTTTTTTTTCTGTTTTATTGATCTGTGCTTCAGAGTAGGGCTGTGACAAATTTAAATCAGGGCATCATCATCCAAGGTGGTGCAACATTCCCAGACAGGCACAAAGCTCACCTGGGTTATTTCATTGTCCTCACTACAACTTTCTGCCCTAATCAGTCTTCATAAACAAGCTGAAAATGTAATTAACTTCATCCTTTCTTCCAGTTTTGGTGCCAGAACCCCTCCGGGGGTGGCAGAGCAGTGCACATCCCTGGGTGGGTCCCACACAGCAAGCAAGAGGGATGCTGCAGGAATTACTCCATACCTGGATGTTAGAAGCAAGGATGGGTGAGCATGGCCAGCAGGCAGCCCCAGAGGTGGGAATGAGGAACTGAAATGGGGCTGAAGGCACCAGCATCCCCAAATGCCTTTATGAGCACCTCAAAACCAAGGTGGGAGCACCCAGATCTGCTCTGGTGCTGCCCAAAGAGGTGAGGGGTAGGAGGAGGAAACACACACTGCCTACATGCTGTGACCACAGCAGGGTCATTCCACCAAAAATCAGGTCTTTTCTCAAACCAGAAGAGTTTCAGTGTGCCCCAGGAGCTGCAGCAAACTGAGGAAGAGGAGGGAAGCCAAGCTGCCTGTGCCTCCTCCCAGTACCGGGACTCAGGGCAGAAGTTAGGATGCTTCAAATCCCAACAGCTGCAGTGTGTCTCCAGGATCTGAGAAACCAGACCAAGCAATTGAAAAGGAATCCAGTTGTTTAAGCTTAGGCTGGGATTGTGTTTGTATTTGTTTTGCTTGTAACCTTTCGTTTCCAGCCTTCCAGCTAAAAGCCTGACCTTACGTCTTGCTTAATAAACCTTTGGAAAAAGCTTTATTTTATCATCCAGCCTGGTGTGTGCTGCAGGGAAGATGGATGGGAGGGAATAGGTGAAGCTGTGGAGGTGCAGAGGCACATCCCAAGGGTGCAGGGTGGGAAGCTGGGGTGCATCCTGCCCTGAAATGCTGTTCCACAGAGCCATGAGCACTCCTGTGAAGGGTTAGACAGTCAGGAGAGATCCTCTGCTAAAGCTTCTCATAGCTCAGAATGCACTCAGTGGAAAGAATACAGATGTCTGGGAGTGTGCATAAAAGGATCTAGCTGATAATGACCAAATGCCATTCAGATATTAAAGCAAATCTGAAAATGCAAGGGTTGTTTTGGAGCCTGGAGCTCTGGGAGCTTCCCTGCTGCACAGCCAGGGTCCACGAGCCCAGTTTGGCGTGGGTCAGCATCACACCTCCTCTGGAGCTGCCACCTAACTCTGCTTTGTTCCTCCCTGCCGTGCCTGTGAAACTGCACCACGAGCTTCTTCCTGCCCCGGACTCAGCTACGAGTGTTGGTAGAAAAAATTTTGAGCCTTTTCTGCTCCAACACACAAAAAAAAATTCCCATATCAAACATCTGCCCTGTCTCCAGGGGCCCTGCTCTTTCTTCTGACATCCTGTGCTGCCACAACCCACAGAGAGAAAAAGACAAACCCAGCACACATAAAATAACCCCAAATTTGATGCTCAGGTGCTGAATTGAGCACTGGGAGGGAGGAAAAAGGCAATACTGACATCACCATTCCTCCAGACTCTGCAGCACAGGAAAACCCGACAGCAAACCTGGAAAGGGGATTCTCCTTTCTGACAACCAGCATAACCCAGCCCAGCCATGGGGTTTGTACCCATTCACACCCTACTGACTTTGCCTGGTTTATAGCTGAGCTATAGTATTTACCCTCAGTGCTGAGACACAAAACAATTCCAGGTAGGATTTCACCTTAATCTGATCTGTTCTTTTCAGAATCTAAATCCAGCACAACATAGTTCTGTAGCCACTGCTGGTACCAAACAGCAGTGAAGTCAATATTATGTTTATGGCTGTAGTGCCAAAAATGTAAGATTAAATTTAAAATTATGGAGCAGAAAATTTGAATTTAAGAAGATTTTTCGTTAAGCCAGCATACATTTATCCCTCATACTGACACAACGGTAATAGCAATTTGACCCACATAACTTTTTTGTTTCTTAAGTTATACTATTACAGACCAATTACACGTTCTTTAAAGAAATGTTATTAATTATTGAAACATTAAAAAGCTGAGGTCATTGTTTTTCTGCACTCAGCACAGCTTTTAAGACAGATTATAGGAAGAGAATCTTTTGGTAGATAGTCTTAAAATATTCACCAGTGCTAGAACAATTTAATGAAATTCACATTTATTTCAAGGATTTTTTTAATTAAATCTATTGGTTGTTGGTATCCGTAAACCCTTAAGAATAAACACCTGCAGTGTTTTATTATGTAAAAAGGTAGTTTAATTGCATCATATTTATCACAGACAAATCAAGCCCTATTCAGAAGATAATAATGACACAGTAATTGGACCAGTAATTGGTTCAGGATGATTCAATATTGTACTAATAATCATAAATACAACTGTCTCCTGCTTTGGTACAGGGCTGACACAATATTATAGATTGGATTTGGTGCAATAAATATCCATGAACTGGGTCCAGTAGTGCCCAGGTCTTTAGTTCAACTGCCTTAGTAAATAACAGGTATCTAATAATGCATCCTCCAGGAGGAATCATTTTTTCCTGGAGGGAAACACAGGGAATACTGCTTCTCTCTGCATCTGGGAATGGCTGGAAGTGGCATCCTTACAGCAAAGCTTCCTTTGGCTCCTTGTGTTGAGCATTTGCCTCAGAGATGATTCCACTCCAAGTAAACCTGGTCATGCTCAGAGCCAGTTGTAAAGTAGATCTGTGTGGTGAAAGTCTGGCTTTTCTTTGGCTTTTCACTTATTTGCTTGCATTCCTGACAACTGGAGAAGCAGCATGCTCCAAAGAGGCACAATTTTCCAAAAATGCTCAGCTTCTGCCCTCAAGCCCTCCAAGGAAAAACCCTCCAAGGAGAACAGGATAACCCAAAACTGGGCACCCCAAACTCTACAGCAGGCAGGAAATACACATGGGGTGCTTCACCCCCAGTGGGCCATAGACCTCTGGGGATGGCCACTGATGAGCTCCTGTTAGCCACCAGACCCCAGAAAATCCCTGCAATCCCTTATGCTCTACACAGAAATCAGTACTGCTGTTCCTTGCTTTAACTCTACCTTTTTCTCTGCATTTCCTGTACTTTCCCAGTCTGATCCAGAGCACCACCATCCAAAGTGAGGGGTTTTCCTTGCTCCCTGCTGCCTGCCTGGCACCACAGGGGTCTTGCTGAGCATTTTGGAAGACACGCTTCCTATTTCAAATGGAAATAGTTTTCCCTTATAAAACCCAGGATTTTTTTTCTTTTTTTTTCTTTCTTCTTTTTTTTTTTTTTTTTTTTTTTTTTGCTTAGGAAAACACCCATTGAAAATAATGATGATAAAAAGGCTTTTTTGGTTCCTTACTCTCACTGAATGTGACATGTGACACTCAGGTCAGAGCTCCCCAAACAGAGATGGTCCAAAATAAAAGTACTTGTAAAAAAAGTGCTCATATTCATGTTTCAGCAATTAAAAAGAGAGGTCAATATTTCAAAGACACAACATCTTCACCAGATTTCACCTGGAGCTTTGACCACAATTTTCCAGACTGCCTTGATATGATTTGAGAACCTGGTTAGTTTCATGTTATCATGATTTCCTTGTTGTGTTAATTAAAGCATTATTTATACTACAACATAAATCAGTATAGTGATATCCAGTTTTAATCTACTTTTTTTTTTACACTGTGCATGAATATAGAATTTTTAGGAGTATGGAAATATTCAATATAGAAAGAAAGTATGGGGATAGATACAGAAATTTAGAAAATACTGATTTTTTAATTAATTTCCTTTCTTGACTCGTGTGAGGAGGAGGGAGTGGAAACCTAACAAAGCAAACACCAGGGCCTGGTGGCAAAGGGCAGCTGGTAGGAGGTGGCAGCCCTTTGGCCAACTGCTCGTTTATGGAGAATTGATACAGTGAAACAGGGAGCACAAACCCACTCCCATGGCATTTGATGACAGCTCTGAAAATCAGCCCTGTCACCTGAAAATCATCCAACACACCCCAAGCATGGCTCCTTCACCAGCACCAAGACTTTCCAGAGGGAGCCAAAAGGAAGCAGGGCCTCAATCCCCAAAACCATGGTCGTCACTCACCAGACACAGAAACTTGCTTTTCATTGGCGTGGAGCTGGAATGTGGAATGGAGATGACACAGCCCCTTTGTCACCAGGGCAAAAGCTCAGGGTACCTGCCCTTGGCTTGGAAGGATGCAGATAAATTGTAAGAGTTTACCTTTTTTCCTTGGATTTCTCTGCGCCAGAAGGAGGAGCAGCCAGGCCCAAGTACCAGCCAAGGTGGACAGTGTGATTCTGACTGCAGATCTCCTTGATGCCCTATCCTACTTGCTGATGCCTCCGCACCAAAACACAGCACCTGGAAGGAAAGGGATGTGAGGAACGCAAACAGAAGAAGAGACAGCTCACATTGCAGGAGGCACAAAGGGAAACCCTTGAAGAGTCTATGGCAGAGCAGCCCTGTCACGGGCGCTAAGGCTGAAACCAAGCTGTACAAATGGAATTCCATGGCAGAATGGCACCAGGGGACCAGTTCCCTCCTAAAAGAGTCAAAGGGATGGAGCCCAAGCACACCAATAAGGTGGCAACCAGGGGAAGGCACACAACACCGAACCATCCCTTTTAATTTTTTTTCCTCTTAGTGCTCCATATCCAAGGCTTTTTTTTGCCTTTTGCCTGAGTCTCTCTTACCTTAGCCTTGCTCAGGGAGGAGGGAAAGGTGAGAAGACAGGAGAGCTATCGCTGTGCACAGCCAGGCAGGCAGGCAGCAGAGGTAGATGAACAGAATGTGTTGAAAGCATCATGATCCAGCGCCAGGAAATAACAGTTAGCATATCCCTGAATGACATTTACAGGAAACCTATGTTTCCTTTTCAGGGCCATAAGCTTCAACAAACTGGTGTGTTCAGTCAGCCCTTCCCCATGTACAGTATGGATGCCACAATTTTCTCAGCATATGCTCAGCTGCGTCCTTCTGATGGCATCCATGTTGGCGCCTTTCCATCTATAGGCATGGAGGGATGTCTTCATCTTCTGCAGGAGTCTGGGGCTACTGCCAAAGGCAGGGATCCAAGCACCGCAGGCAAGGAAAGTGGATCATTTTGGTTCCTGAATAAGGATTAGGCTTTGCAACACCTGAGCAGTGAAAATCCTGCAGAGCCTTGGTGGCCGGAGCCAGGAAACGCCGCGGTTCTGCGGAATATTGCTGAGCAGAGTCCTATTTAACCAAGGTGAATGTTTGCTGAAGAGCAAATTAGAGGAAATTTAGGAAACAAATGGCAAATAGGCAGCCACATGTAATGTCCGTATAAAGGCTCTGAGGGGTTTGGCTCTGATGTTTTCTCAATGTGTAATAGATAACACCTTCATTATCTTAACTCTCCTCCAGCCCTCACCTCAGGAAAAACCACACAGCCTTCACTCCAAGAACTCCTTTACTTATGTGAGGCAGAAATCCCTTTGATCTTTTGTTATATATGCTGAGGAGCCCAGTTATACATCATCTTAAGCACCAGCACTAGTCAAATCTCTTTATTATTTACTTCTTTATTTTTAATCGCAAACAGAAAAAAAAAAAATCTTTCTATTTTCCTCCTGAAGCTTATCCATTTCTTGTCTTTTCAGAGTATGGGCCAAAATATACTTTTGTGACTTGAGAAAGGAGGATTTCACTCAAGTAAACAGGATACCCAGAATTAAGGGCAGGATTTTGTCTACCCACTGTTTTATCCAATCTACATTTTTTGTCTCTAATACACTTAGGAGAGAAGAAGGGAATTTATTTGGATATTAAATGGCCTTGGAAATCATTTTCAACAAGGAATAAAACATTCCCTTTACATAAAATCACATTATAGAAAAAGTGTTCAAGTTAATTTAAGAGGAAAATTTAGAAAACAAAAGCCAAGTCACAGTCACACACACACAAACTCGCCTCGCTCCTGCCTGGGGAAGAGAACTGAAATATTTCCTCTCCTCCTCCCTGGCCAGCTCATTTTACAGAAATGAGAAGGTAACCTTATCGATCAGCAGTGCATAAAAGCCAGGCATACACAAAGCAGGGAGAGGTGGGTGATACAGATGAGAATTTAAAGTGTCTTGATGGCTCTGCACCTGATCAGGAAAAATCTTTTTCACCTCAAACACATGAAAGTTGTCTCCTACTCTTAAGCCATTTTTCACCTCTTTCATCAAGCACTTTGCCCAAAGAAATGATGACAACACATGGCTAATTAACAACAAAGAATAATTGAACTATGGCTCTAACTATCTACCTTTAAATCAAAGGAAGAAGGCAACCAATACTAAAATTTAATCTGTCCTCTGGGGCTGGAGACAGCTTACAGGTTCAAGTCAGATAGCAAATGTAGCTAAATGGCAGTCAGAAAAGATCATGTGACTGGGGGCTAAAAACTAATTAATCTCCATAAAGCTGTAAGTGAGGTAGGTAAGATGACTTGAAATCTGATTACATTATTGCATTTAAGGAGGGAAAATGCAGCATGTATTTTTCATGTTGATTTTAACCACCTGAGCCCTTAATGACATTTTGTACCTTGAAAGAAAACTCGTATTTCATTTATATTTTAAAAGACTTACAAAGATGCTATTGTCATCTGCACAGAATTTACAAATTTAGTCTAAATAATGCTGCCATGAATCACAGAGAGTGCATTTCTAAACTTTTTTTTCCTGGTGTCAGCCAGAAGATTCCATGTAACTACGGGAAGCCATAAAGCCAATCATTTAACAAAAGCTGAAATAAATCTAAGGGAAATAATAATTTTACTACATACTCAAATAGAGGAGGAAAAAAAAGACCCTGCATTTCAACTGACTGCTGAGGATGCACATGCATTGCTCCTCTGATTTGTAAACAATCTCCAATGCTAAATTTTGAATTAAGTGGGAACACAGCATTGATTATGATTTCTATTATTTATAAATTGCTACACAGAAAAAAAAAAAGACAAAGCCCAAGAAAACAAAAAATTCTAGGTGGTTGGGAAAGCTCAATTCAATGAGTTTAGTCAAATTATGCATAGAATTGACATACTTTAATACTTAGTAATATTTTTAATTGTATAGGACAGATGTTGGAATGCAGGATAGGAAAAGGGGAAATGGCCTCATGTTTCTCCAGAGGAGATTCAGGTTGGATATTAGGAAAAATTTCCACGCTGAAAGGGGGGACTAAGCAGTGGAAAAGGCTGACCAGGGCAGTGGTGGAGCCACCAGCCCTGGAATTATCCAAAGCACGAGGAGATGTGGCACTTTGTGACATGGTTATGTTTGGTCAAAGGATGAAAACTCCATCTTGGAGGTTTTTTCCAACCTTAATGATTCTAGGAACAGAAAGGAAGAGAGAGGGAACAGAAAACTGCAACCACGTACCAAGCTGAAACCAACCCTGAAGTTAATTTTGGAGGTTTTAGTCATGGCTATGGACTGCTGTGCATAATCTCTGCTTCTTGTGCAGCAGCATCCATGTTAATGTTACAGACTGCAAAACACCTCAGACACACCAAAAAAAAAAAAAAAAAAAAAAAAAAAAAAAAGAAATAAATGAAACTAACCTAGAAGCAGAGGCATTATCAGACTCAATTACGTGTTTTGAAATTCAGTACCAGCAGTACCTGACAGCCTGAGCAGGGGGCAGAGACGGGGACAGTTTTATGTGATAAAAACCTGTACTTTTAAAATGTTCGTAAAATACTTGATATACACTGCTGAACAAGTATATAGTGGCAATAAATAAACAGCATTTAACTTAACAAGCACACATTTATAGGTATAATAATGGCATTTTGCACTTCTGCAACACCTTTGATCCCAGAATTTCCGAGTTTTTTGCAAGGATTAATTAATTAAGCTTCAACACACCCCTGCACCAGATGTCATTAAAATACTTTTTATGGCCTACAAATTCTATGAAAGACACGCTTGTATTTCATGTCTTATTGTGCCTCCTACCCAAAGCAATTACTTTTCCACTCACTTGGCTGTGTGGTGGATGGGAAATGATGGAGAGGTCCTCCTGCCCCATTGGGCTGGGAGATTCTCTGGGAACTCTGAGTCTTATCTTGATGATTAGGAAATTCAGGAGGTCCACACCTGTGTGAATTTGGGGAGTTCATGCCATGCACCCTTCCCTCAAGCAGCTTTTACTGTCTTGCTCCTAAAGCCTCAGGTTTTCCTTGCCCTCCTCCTGTGTTGCTCTGTGCTATGACTGATCTCCCTGAAATGCTAAAGGATTTTGTAATTTTGCTATTTAGATTTAAGAAGACATTTTTCCCACATGGCGAAACTGCCATGTGGCTGTAAAGTGCCCCCACACTACTCCCTTCCCCTGCTTTTTCTCTCAGGAACCAAATCATGACACTTCTTACATCTTAATTCCCGGTTTTGCCAGAACCCAACATGAATTACAGTTCAAACCCTCCTTGAGAGTGATTTAAGGTAGAGCAACTTGGCAGCAAAACTCTCAGGGTAAGAGCACGTGTTTGTAAAGTCTGGCACAGATGGATGCACCTCCTTGCATGAACCCTTAGTCTCCATGGGAAAAGGCAGAACATGGGAATCAGCTCCCAAACCTCATCCTCTGCTTATCACCCTTATCTGGAGCTGGCAGTGCATCTTTTCCTGGACTGTGATTAGTGAAAAACTCCCACACAGAGCAAAGTTTGGCTCTATGACTTATTAGATTTAGGAGAAGTCACACAGGCAGCTGAATTAAAGATTTCATTGCTGCTGGGCTCTTCCTAACACCCCTTTCTCTTTCCCCCTGCTTCCAGGTACCTGATGAGATCACAGTGCATGTGAGAATGTTGATTCAAAAGTCTTCTCTACCTTATCTATTATTTACAGAAACAGGTTGTATCTCCCAGCCAGCAATCCAATTTGCGCAAAATTTGGCCAATGAGTTCAATTACTGTACATGCACATCACCTCCTAAAAGCACACCTGATGATGTTTCAAAGTCACTTATACCAGCCAACCTTAGGCTGATTGTCTCCAGACCTATCTATATTTTATCCTGGAAATAAAACACTTATAAGGAGATAATAAAAATATAGAGACTGACTTTTTAAACAGGAAGATAGATGCAGGACAAGGGGAATTTTTTTGAATTAAAGAGGGGAGATCCAGATTAGATGATAGGAGGAAATTCTTGACTGAAAGATGTTCGAATAAGTTGCCCAAATTCTTCAAAACACCAGGAGACAGATCTCCTTGAGACCCACCAGCCACAAACACTCTGATGGCAAAATAACCCTCCCAGAGGGACAGGTCTGTGGCCACAGATGGTTTGGTGACATATTACACAACTATCCAGAACATTTTTGCCCTCTCACTGATAAATCACTGAGAAAGTATGTCCTGATATTTCCTGACCTATACGATTATTTCTCAGGGTGTTGGGCACAATCTGAGAGTTCCCTTTACCTGAACTATGTTTTTTTTCTGCTGTAAGAATGGCTCACCAGACCACAGTTCCAGCAGTCCTGTGCTACCCTCCAGACACTGAGCACAGACCATGTCACTGCTCCTTCTTTTAGCAGATGTGCAGCTCAGCATTTCCTCTGTCACTGTGCTTGCTTATTTGGGCCATAAGGAGCAGCTGTCTGACCAGTGGACAGACACAGCTCAAAGCAGGGGTTTGTTTGGTTTTCCTATAGCCCTGCGCCATAAAGTTTTGTCTCTAGTGCCAGCTACTTTTGAGAAAAGCCCTGCTGACCAGCATCAAGCAGAGCATGTTCTTTAAATAAAGGTACTTTATGCATTCTTTTTTTGAGGAAAATTAGTTTGTTCCTTCCACAGTGGAATGTGAGGGAATCTCTAGGCCAGACTTCAGATTCCTGGCATAATTCTCCACCTACTCAACAATAGAACTAGCATGTTCCCAACAGAGTTCAAGGATGTTGCAGTTCCATGTGCCTACAGAGACTAGAAAGGCAGGACTTTCCCACAAAAAGGTGTATTTTCCTTAAGAGAAAAGAATCCTTTAAAAATAAACCATGATTTTGCCTTTTTCAGGTCAGTTAGATAATGTGGCTGAGTCCAGCTGGGCTGGAGAAGTATTTGTACCATACGGACGTTGATACCACAGCTCTGCCTGCTTAAATATTTAATTCCACTAAGGTACTGTACAACCAAAATACCTTGGCTTAATTTAGTTGCATCTGGAAACATGTCATTTGAGATGCCAAGAAGTATCTCTCTAATTTGTTGCTTCTCTCTACTCATGAATCTACTATTTCTACTCCCAGGTTTAAAGTGTGTAAAAATTCAACTTTTTTTAGGTAGAAAGAGAATGTTGTAATCCAAGGGTTGGCTCTTGGTCTGAACAGCCCTTGGTTTTATACACTGGAGCCAAAACATTAGATACAAATCTATCTGAAGGCTCTTTAATAAGAAAGATGGCAAGTAAATTCTGGTTTAATATAAAAGCCCATTCAACTATTAATCACGATTGCAGATGATTCCCAATGTGGCATGGTATCATTTAATTCCCAAAAACCAGAGGAAGTGGCAGCACACATTTTCTTGAACCCATGTAATGATATCATGCAAAGAAGTCCTTTCCAACCACTTCTGTGCACAGGTCATAAATTACCAACCAGACACGTAGATCCCCCTTTAATATTTTAAAGTCTCATTTTTGCGTATTCTTTTCTCTTGTTCATGCTTTGTCTTAACAAATACGCTTGGCCATAATGAAAATAAACCTGCTGAAGTCTCTGTGGCCTGAGACAAGCTATAACACATTTCTGCACCACGGGGTGGGCTCATGGGATACCTACTGAGAAAATGCATCCCCTCTGCGCATGCCCAGACTATTAAAATGAATTGACATGTTAATGCTGACAGGAAAAGAGCACAAGAGAGCTTGCTAAATTACTGCTCAGTCAGGCACTAGGAATTCCTGAGTGGCTAACTCCTGAGCAAAACCTGCAGCAAGGAGACAAGGAGGAAAAAAAAAAAAAAAAAAAAAGAAAAAAAAAGAGAGGAAGAAAGAAGAAGGGGGAAAAAAGAAAGGAAAAAAAAGTAGATAAAAAAAGAAGAAACTTTATTGTCAAATGCAACAAAACAAACACTAAGGGTTTGTCATGTTAGTAATGTACCTACTCATAAATCATATGGATTTTAATCATACCTGCCACCTCAGCCTGCTTCTCCCCTGAGAAATTGTTTTCTTTTTGCTCCCTCCTTCACTCGCTTTCAATTATCTGGAAGCCGTTTCTCCTGTTTATTTATTTATCTAAAGTTCACATACAGTATGCATGCACAAATTTCCTCTGGGGGCCTGAGCCCAGGCAGATCATACAGGGATGCGGTGGAGCGTGGCAGCTAAACATCTCAGATGAATGTACTCAGCCTCCGAAAACCTGCTCTGGACCACGGTGACAAGAGGAGGGGAGGACAGAAAGTAATTAGTGTGTGTACAATGATGGATTATGGCTTAATATTCAGGCATTTCACCTTTGCACTGCTATAGGTAGCCCACGAGATGACAAACGAAGTCCACATTCTTGCCAGTGAGGGGAAAAATAGAAAAGGTGTGTGGGGGGAGGAAAAAACCCCACAGGATTTTCACTCCTTTGGCCGTGTCCTCTGTTCGGTGAATAAATTGCCTTGGTTGTTTTAGTTACCTTTCAGACCTTTTACAGTTTGGAAAATGCCAGATATATGCACATATGCATCCATGAGAAACCTGAGGGGCAGCTGCTCGGTGAATTTCTGACAAGCTGGCACAATATTGTTTTTATGTCTCACAGCTTCTATATGTAACTTTAGTACTACAGAGAAACTCACTCTTTCAAATTTTAAGGACAGAGTGAACTGCCAGTGACCTTTTCTCAGCTCTGGGAGGTGAGTGTACAGCACAGATCCATCATCAGAGGAAGATCTTATAGACAATTTGAGGGAAAAAAAAAAAAAGGCATCACTTTTGCAAGCCAGATTGAAGGAAAAATAGATGAGGACTTCAGTAAGGAATTACGACTGCAGGTTAAATAGAGTTTTAACTCCAAAAATGAGTTTAGAGTCTAACTAAAGCTCTGTATGTGTATTAGGTCTATTGTAGCTTTTTCAGGAATGTTTGAAACTATAGTTGCTATGCAGGGTGTTGCTCAATTAAAGGAACATCTAGACAGCTCTCCTATTTGGAACACTTGTAGAAATTAAATGGATCACATGCCGTTTGACATTTTGCAAAATAAAAGAATAATTGGGGCACTGTATTGTTTTTGCTTTTTAAAGAGAAGAGTCAACCTCACCCCGTGAAGCTTAGCTGGAACCAGGATTGGGAATCTTGGTACAGATTTCTTCCCCCCCACTGCTTTCTCACAAAACTGATGCTCCAGTTAACCCTTGCAACACCACACACTTCCCACTGGGTGTTTAATACACCTCTAGCCTGATATTTTGAAGTAGTCAGAACTTATTTAGTCAAATTCATGTGAGGGGAAGTAGTTTCCTGCTATGGCAGATTCAGTTCAATATTTCCTTCTGAAAGCCATGACCTGTTTATGAAACAAGTCCTGTGCTTTACATCCCTTGAATAAAGACTTTTTGGAGGAATTCAGATACCTGCCAATGTGAGGTGTGGGATGAGAGTTGGTTTCTCAGAACCCCCACCCTCCCCTGCAAAAGCCAAGGACCTCACAGACTTTCACTCGTTTTTCGTTCCTGCGCAAATTCTGCCAAAACCAGAAAACCTTAAGATCAAGGAGTTTCTGGTGTCCTGTGGTACTTCAGCCCTCTCACATAAATCAAGTTCATGCTGTGGTCAGAGCAGATTGTTCACCAACTGAGGAGCCACAAACACTTATGTGTGTGCCATCTTTTAAACATTTCAACAGCCCCGTTAAATGTTGTCGCATAAGCTAAAAATTAACCGTGAAGACACTTTTCCTCACATTCACTGCAGCTGAGCCTGAAACCAAATCCCAGATGTTCCCGACAAAAGCCATCTTGAATCACTACTTTCCAGAGAAGTGTTTCAAGGAAATCCGAGGAGGTGTCCCTTGTCCTGATTTCATGGTCACTGCCAGAGGCTGCAGTGGCATTGAGGGACCTTCAGTCCAACCCACCAGGGACTTTCAGTCCAACTCAGGACAGACACTGTCATGTGTCTGTACAAGAAAAGACTTTGGGATGATCTAATTTCAGCCTTACAGTACTTGAAGGGAACCTACAAGAAAGATGGAGACTATTTGCAAGGGGCTGGAATGATAGGACATATAGAACATCTTCAAACTAAAAGCGAGCAGGTTTAGATTAGATATTAGGATAAAATTCTGCCCTGTGAGGGTGGGGATGCTCTGCCACAGGGTGCCCAGAGAAGCTGTGGCTGCCTCTGGATCCCTGGAAGTGTCTAAGGCCAGGATGGACATTAGGGCTTGGGGCAAGCTGGGATGGAAGGTGTGCAAGTGGAAGGTGGAAGGTGTCCCTGCCCATGGCAGGGCTGGAACTAGATGAGCAAAGAGTCTGTTTCCCACTGTCTCTCTGAATTACCTGAGCCAGAAGGTATCACAGGTAATTTCCTGTGATCACAACTTAGTTTTTAAATGCTGTGAGCACTTTCTGACTGTGGCTTCTCCCACCTGAAGATCAAAGCCCTGAATGTGTACACTTCACCCAGAAATGCCATCTTCCTTGGTATAAACTACATATTGCACATTTGGTGCAACTTTCATTTCATTTTGTATTTTCATTTGCAATCTCAGATATCAAAGAAAGTCAAACTGACAAAAGCCAGCTTGTAAACCCAGTGAAGTGGAGTTTTCCACAGTTTACAGAAATCAACCCATAATCGACTTTACTTAAATATCTGAGTGCATAAAAGGCTGTAGGTTGTCAGAGTAAAGCAGAAGCATAGAATCATAGAATTGCTTAAGTTGGAAGAGATCATCAAGATCATTGAGTCCATGCATTCTCCAGCACTGCCAAGGCCATCACTAACCTATGTCCCCAGGTGCCACTTCTACACTGCTTTTAAGTCCCTCCCTGGATGGGGATTCAACCACTGCCCTGGGCATCCTGTTCCAATGTTTGACCACCCTGGCAGTAAAGAACTTTTCCCTAATATCCACCTAAACCTCCCTTGGCACAACCTGAGGACATTTCTGTTCCCATTAGTTGCTTGGTCTGGTGAACCCCTGCAGGGATGGAGAGTGGGTCTGAGGGATTTGTTTCAGCACAGAAATCCCCCACAAATAAACACCCAGAATTAACTGGGACTTACCTCCACAGGTGTTTCTTCAATCTCATTTTTAGTTTCTATGAGCTCTTCTACCAGCTGGTGGTCCCAATGTCACCATTTTTTGACTGTTTTGTCTTCATGAATCTATAAGGGGATTTAAGTTATCAGTCACCCAAATTTTTGCAAAAGAAGCATCTCTAGCAACCAGTGCAGGTATCACCAGCAATAAAATTATACAGCATGGGACTCTTATGAGTTACATGGACCTAGATACAGTAAAAATACCACAACCTCAATTTTGTGCTACTCCAATGTCAGGAATTAATGTCAAAGTTTTGACACACCCTAAATAAAAACAAACAACAGATAAAACAAACAAAAAATCAAACAAAATCCCCAAGCTCTTTAGTTTGCTTCAGTTTCTCCCAACCTTGCAGCAATATGAGTGTTCCTTATGGTTGGGGGGAAAAATGAATAGTTACCATGGAAATTGCCACAAATCTTCTTTCAGCCTCCTTCAAGCTACAGAGCACGTTTATAAAGACACACATAGTATCTACTTGTCATTAAAGAACTTAGGCAGCAATAGAACTAGGTTTTCCCAAGTTTTACAATGTATTTCACAATAATATTCTCTGCTCTCGTTCTCATTACAGAGGCAATATTAGAATGATAATGACTTACATGCTCTGTCATAGTTTACTACTCTGACCTTTTCAGTATTCTGCCTTTTGAAAGCTTGACAGGGCCACCTCTCCTGCTTGCTTCAACATGGCAGAGAGCTGGGACCAAGGAAGGAAGGGGATAACAGCAACAGACACTCTGCCAAATTCTCTTAAGCTTTCAATAACTTCCTGCAGCTCATCATTTCTTGGGTGTATTTACACAGGTTTCCTGTCTTTCTCCCAGCACTCTGTGTCCCTGGAATTGCACTGGTCATCCAGAACAATGGCTTACCCACAGTAGATGCACTGGGAAGCAAGAGGTCTACACCCACAATTTACTACTTGAATATCAGTTTGTCCTTTTGAATTATTCATCAGCTCAAGAACGAAGTCAGATTTTGGTCCCAGGTGACCACATGTCTGTTTTCTCAGCATGTAGAACTTTTTTGTTGGGTTTTTTTTTAATGTGCCGTCGCAGACCCCGGGCCCGTTCCCTTAGACATATGCAACACTTTATTTTATGAGATAGTAGACTTCTTCCAGCTGCATTTCCCACTGCCAATTCCCCTGTAAATCATCAGGAGCATGAAGGAATCTCACAGGGTCAGTGCACAACCTGCTACACAAGTGTGGGGTCACAGGTAGACATGCTTGCATCGTGTTCCTCCCACTCCTTCATTTCCTAAAGCATACAGAGTCAGAGAAGCAACTTAAAGAGAGTCACTGTCAACTCTCCTTTCCCTTGTGTACCTCTTTAGTGGCACAAAGCCATATACTTCTCAAAATGAGGGCACAGAAGGGCAGGAACCTTTCAAAGCAGTAGAAAGTGTGATGGAGGAAACAGTTACAGGGATCAAAGAATCACAGAATTATTTAGGTTGGGAAAGACCTCCAAGATCATCAAGTTCAACCTTTGACCAAACACCACCCTGACAACTAATCCAGAGCACTGAAGTTCCTGGAACACCTCCAGGGGCTCCACCAGCTCCCTGGGCAGCCCCTTCTAATGCCTAATGATCTTTTCAGTGCAGAAATGCTTCCTGCTGTCCAACCACGATGTGCAAGGGGTTCCTCGTCTCCTGAGACAATTGCTCCCCATCCCAACCTTTTGCTGTGCAGCACTGAGGAGCAGCCAGGCTGACAGCAACCTCTGCATTTAGAGATTCAAAGGAAGCTCTCAGCCTCCTGCTGCTCAACCTGACCTCCCTCAAACACTCCCCTGATGCTGCTCCCTGCCTTCCTACTGCTGAGGTGGGGATCAAGCCACTTTCACCCTTTCACATCTCCATCTCACATCTGTCCTCTCCAATATTACTTGCAGGTGTTTTGAGAAGACCCACACACACTTCAGGCTGCCTTTTTCCCCACTTTGCTCTGCTCTAAGCTGCCCTGTACATTAGATCTGCTCCTCGAGCACCCCACTTCAATAAAACCCAGGTGTTCCTCCGCTTTCCTGTGGGATCCTCTTCCCCTGCCAGGCATGTGCTCTGCACAGCGCCCTGACGTGGTGACGGAAGGGTTAATGATCTCCCAGCCTACTGCTGGAGGATTATTTAGCACACCAGGTGCCTACTGCATTCTCACTGGCGAGGAGAGCCTGGGAACAGAGATGAATCAGGGCTGCAGCTGTGTGAGAGAGGGGCCTGGGAGCTGCTGAGACAATCGGCATCTCCCTGGGTCCCTCTGCTCTTTACACAAACACAGGACATGTGCTGAGCAAACCCCAGTGGGCCCTGGCCATCCCAGCACCTCCTTTGTGGCTGCACAGCACTGAGGATCTCACCAGCACCCTCAAAGTCTGCTGGTCCTCAGATTTGGGCAGATGCTCATCACTGCCTTTCACCTGTTGCTTGTAAAGCCGCTCTGCTCAAGTACAAACACTTCCCGTGGCTGTAGGGAAATGTAAATGTTGCTATGACTTTTAGTTCCACTTATCTTCACAAGAGTCAGACTTCAAGACACCCAAAAGCTCTTATTGCTCTTCCTAAGCTCTCTTCCCCGAGTGCAGCTTAAAATGGTTTGATTTTGGAGTTTTTTGGTGGATTTTGTGGTTTGTTTTTTTTCCTAAACAATATATAATTTGATAACATAAGTAACTCTTGAGTTTTTATTTCACACAAGAGTACAAAAGCAGGGGACAACCTGTCCTATAAAGGAATGCAGGGGAGACCCTCACATGGCACCAGGAAGAGTAACTGGAATTGCAAAAGTCACGGGACCAGGAGTCTGTCTTAGGTACCAACCTCAGGCACAAGAAGCTCAAGAGATGAATCTCAAAAATGCCCTAGGCCAGTGGGACTTCCCATTATCTTTTAATCAGATCCATTCCTGTGTGGTTTGATTTGTGCAACTCATAATGTAAACAACGAATAAGTCTGTAGGGCTTCAAACAGCTTGTCAAAGAAAGGATATTTTTGATAATGAAAGTATTAAAGGAAAACCAATATGGAAACCACATTGTACCACTCCCAGGGAAGGAAGGTTTTGATCTATCTCAGCATCTTTCCTGTGTTTAACTGTATCAGAAAAATCCATAGTGATAAACTCTCTATCTCTGTGAAAGTTTTGCTCCGAATGAGGTAATTCTGTTTTCTCTGGTACATCACCTCTCATCCCAGGGGGTTAAATATGATACACACAGAGAAAGCAAGGCAGATGTCCCTTGCACGAATGGTCTCGTTATAGAGATCTCCATCTACAGCTCCCCTGCCCTGGAGGAAAGAAAAATGAATTCTTGTCAAGAAAACTGCAAGACTTAGAATCATGGGCTGATTTGGATTGGAAGGAACCTTAAAACTCATCTCATTCCAACCCCCTGCCATGGGCAGAGACACCTTCCACTATCCAAGGTTGTTCCAAGCCCCATCCAGCCTGGCCTTGAACACTTCCAGGAGTGGGATGTCACACTTCATCTCCTTTCTTTTTGTTTCCTTCCCTGACCTATGAAACAAATAATACTTAATATTAAGAAGAAAATAAAAATTTAAAAACTCCAAATATTTACTTATTTACTCCTTTCCAGAGGATGAGAAAGCAGAAAAGAGAGTGATGCCACAAGTGCCCTGGGATCTGCAGTCCATGCAGAGGACTGCATATACTCTTCCCAAGTGCAGCTAAATGATATTGTAAAAATATCATTTTTGTATTTCCACTCAGAGCAGCGTCACTGCCTCCCCTCTGCCCCCACCTGCTGTCACATCAGCTGGTTTCCCCATCCTGCATAAGTGAGGTAGGTCCTCCCTAAAACATGCTGGTCCAGCTACTACTGGCACGGAGTGAAGCATTCATGGTACACCCTAAAGTAATCCCCAAGTGACTCTTACTACCCTGTATCCCATACCCAACTCTTTTTCCTTCTCTGTTCTCTGCTTCATGAGTTTCTTTTCACTTTCCTCAGTGTTTACTGTACTTTGAATAGTTCTGTGGCTACCATCCGTAGGAGAACCATGGGAACTGGCAGGCAATGAATGACTGGCATGCAAAAGGGGTTTTTTGGGATTTTTTCTTTCCCCTTCTTCTTCTACTTCTCCTTCTTGAAAACAACCCTGGCGAGCCATCAGATGAAAAAATCCATTCTTCTGCCAGCTCCTGCCCGGTGCCAGTGTCAGGCTATTTAAAGCTCCCTGAGAAGTGGTTTGAGGAAAGGTAGCACCACAGCAGCAAATTGAGCTGCATCTTTCCCTTCCATATTAAAAAAAAAAAAAAGAAAAAAACCAACCCAAACCAGGGGTTGCCGAGCTCTCTTTGCTACCAGGCTTGACTTAAGTTAAACATCCAAGCCCCTGACATAAATGTGCTCTGTAGGAATCTGTAATAAGGTACTGCAGTTAAAACTAGCAACTGCATTTTCGATGCGAGAGCATAATCCCCATTGTTACTGGGGAGTCTGGATCTTGCCACAACAGAGGGGTTTTTGTTATATTACATGCCTACCAACCAAGTCCTTTTCTTTTATAGCTCCCTATGGTAGGGAAGGGGGAAAAGAGTGGATTTAAGTTTCCAGGGAGCTGTCGGCCTTTGTAATAAGGTACATGGCTCACTGCTAGCTCACAAAGGGGGTTAGCACCAGAACCGCGGTGAACTATTCATCCTGCCAGCGAGCTCAGGTGAACGCGGCGCTCGCAGCCAAACAGGAACGCTCAGCCCCATTCACCCGGTGGCTGTGTAATGTACCACAAGCTGAAAGCTGTTCATCGAGCCAGCGGGAAATTCAGGCGTTTAGCAAGCGCTGGAACCGGAGCTGCTGTGATGGATGGTAACATCCAGGCCTCTGGAGCTGCGCAGAGAGGCCGGGCCAGGATCGGCGAGAGAGGCTGGGAGTCACGGGAGGATGGGATGAGGTGTTCCTCCTCTCCTCCTCCCTGGGAAACTGCAAGAAAAAGAGATGAATTTGATTTATTTCCCATTGTGAACTTCGGGGAAAAGAGCAAAACTAAGAGCAGAATACACAAACAAAACAAAAGACTTAACCCTAGGGGGAAAAAAGAAAAAAAAGCCTATTCCCCGGGTAGAAATGTGATACTCCCCAGCTTGCCCACTATCAGCACTCTGAGACCCGCTCCCAGCTGCTCTGCATTCTTGGGTTTCATCACTCAAATCTGAATTACAGGAGAGCGTTAACGCTGCCCGTGCTGCTCCTGCTGTTCCCCTGGAGCTGCTCAGACACCACCAGAGTGGTGCAACATGGACAGGTCAGATCCCACCACTGCAGCAGGAGGTAGAGAATTATATCACCTGGCAGGGCCACCAATCCAGGGGTCCCAGAGCATATACTAAACAAAGTTTAATTTCTATCAGGATGAAATTATGTCTAAAATTGGCCAAATAAGAAGTTGTAGCATCTATCCCTTTGAGCTGTTGGGTGCAGGTGGAGAGCAAACCCATCAGCAGCCCTCTGATCCACCCCAGGAGCCCTGAAACAGCAGCGAGGAGAAATTGTCCCATAAACTGCAGCTGATCAAAAGCTTTTATCTTGAGGTGATAGAATGGTTTGGGTTGGAAGTGAACTTAAAGACCAACTCTTTCCAAGCCCTCTGTCCATGGGCAGGGATACCTTCCACTAGACCAGGTTGCTCAAAGCCCTGTCCAACCTGGCCTTGTTCAGTCACATCCCTGCAGTCACTCTTGACACCTCTGCTTCATTTGACAGCACATTAAAATATAAAGATCATCAAAAATATAAACTTTGATACATATTAGTGATTTACAGAAAACATGGCACCCTGCCCTGTATTGAAATGCATCTATTATTTAACAAAATCAAGTAACATGTTATTTGAGGAAACCAAGGTACTTTGGGTGAAGAGTCTTGCAAAAGAGAAAGGAGAAATGACTGCCTATCCATAGGGGGAGTTTGGTAGGAGATGATGTTCCTTGTTTCCACTCAAATGCATTCTACCCCAGCTACATGCTGGCCAAAGCCACTCAGGACTGTTAGTGCAACATGAGCTCTCAGTGCCAGAGCAAGCCCTGTTGATAAAAGGACAATAAACTGCTAAAGGTCTGTCTGAACTCTCTCCCCACCTGCTGCTCTTCAGGCTTTTCCTGAGGACTGGGAAAAGCATCCCTGAAGCTTCAGCATCATCTCCTCAGTGATTTGACATGGAAATCTCCATCTTCCCAGAGATCCCATGCCAGCTGAGAGGAGCAGGGTTCACCCTGCTCATCCCCACCTGACCTTCCTGCCTCTGCTGCCACCGCTGCCCACTGCTGCCAGCCCACCACAGCACTGCATGAACAGGGCACAGCAAGGAAATCAGACAGTGACCAGAGCTGGCAGGGTGCAGAGGGAACACAGCTCCAGCTCCAGCCCCGAGCCTTGGCTGTGGAGCGGGATTTACATAATAATTAACTCCGGTATTCTTGGACAACTCACTTTCTGTGCAACAACTGCAGATGATTCCCCCGTACACCCTTAAAAATCTGTCTAGCTAACAGATCCAAAAATCCAACACCTGTGTGTCAGTATGAACAGCTGTACACTTGCCACTGCTCCTCTCTCTGCAGAGGATGCCACATGCCAGTCGCTTTACTTAGAGCGTGTGGGGAGGCCAATCCATTAGAGAGAGAACACAGCATAATTAAGAAGCAACATGCTTTCTTGTTCCTGCTGCCCTAATTTTTTTTTAGTTGTTTTTTTTTTAAGTATTTTTTTCCTCCCCCTACTTACTTTGTTTAAACAATTCCATCCACTTTATTCTGCTGATCTCCAGGCTTGCAGGGGTAGTGAACTTCGGAGGCAGGGTCTGTTTTCCCAAGTTCTCACAGCACTCATCAGCTGGCGTGTCAGGGTAGAGAAGCTTCCAGTTGAACTACATTTTTGTCTTTTTTTTTTTTATCCCTTTCCTTTTTTTTTTTTTATCCTTTCCCTGAGAAAAATCCTCAATAAGAAAGATCTTCTTGGAATAAATAACGGGAGACACAAAGAGTGCAGAATCTAAACACGCGCATTCCGCACGCTGCACGACGGCAACAAATGATTACATCCACCCTGAAACATCCACAGACGGTCATGTTTGTTTTCATTGCATTCCAGATATCAGTTGCAATCACTCTATATATATTTCTTTCTCTCTCTTGCTTTGTGTGCGAGTGTCTGTGTTCCCTTTATACACGGAACAGAAGAAACATTTTGCTAAACTAAGCTTTATCTTCAAAACCTGTGCTCCGGCGATGCACACTGTATATAAAAATGTGAGCTAAAAAGGGGGTTTTAAATCCATTTGGAGCCATAATGTGAATTTATCTTCACATGAATAATTTGCACCGGTATTCCTAATTTGGCAAGCAAAGAGTGCAGCATAGCTTCACAAGCCATAGTACCTTTGTGCTCTTAATCCTCATGGGGCTACCTATACTTGTCTTTCTGTGCATTGGATCACTGCTAGTGGAGGTCTGAAAAGCATCTCCAGCAATCTTTAATTCATGTGATTAAAAATTCAAAAGAAGCCCTTGTACCAGCTGTTAAACTATGTTAGTAAGCTGTAATTCAGAGTTCAAATCCCAGCAAATTGAAGGTTAGGTTAACAGGATCATTCAGTGGAACTGCATTATATCGTAGCAACTAGAACAGTAGGTGGACTGTTTTATACATGCTCATTTGCAGAAGATAAACTAAGGATGAGCAAGCTCAGAGCACTGCAAACCTTGTCTTGGATTTATTTTCCCCCCTTTCTCTTTCTGTGACATGATTTTTTTTTAGAGCCTGGCAGATGAAACCAACTGTGAGTTTTGTTTAATCTTTGCACAGATAGAAGCAGAATAAAATCAGCATGAAGTGTTTTGTTTCAGATTATCTGGAATCTGAGCAATGCGTTTTTCATCTCTGAGACTAATTAGTTTAAATATTACAAAGGTGAAATGAGTTTGATTGTCTTAAGTCTGCTGTTCATTGTCCTTCAGCAAATACAGAGAAAGTATAAGAGAAAAGAAATCCACCTTATTTAGCACAGTTTGATATGGTTATGCTTTGCTCAGACTGGTCCCAAGGTAAACTTGCAGAAAGTCTGGAAGAATAAACCTTAAGTGCAAGTAAGGCTGAAAGTCTTATGTATGATTACAATTATTATTTATTATTAACACCACAATAATCATCAGTCTTCAGCTGAGACTGAAATGCTATTGTGGAGAGTGTTGCATTAAAAAGTGACATTATTTGCTCTGCAGTGCTTACAGGCTCTGCAGCTTTACAGAGCTTGCAGGGAGAAGGTGAGAAACAGGATGTAATATCATCTTTAGTTTGCAGATGGGGAATTATGGCACAAAGTGTCTTTCCCAAAACCACACAGGAAGTGTGCAGAGCTAGAAGCTGAATCCTGATCTCCTGGAGGCTTTAACCAAAATACCATCCTTCCTGTCTATTGAAGGATCACATATTATATAATAGGCTGTAAAGCAGACCTTTAAGGAGCCCAGTCTTTAGATGTGGTCCTGTGCCTGTGGTATCCAGCAAAACAATTAGCCCATTTAAAATCTCCTCATAAAGTCTTGAACTCCATGATCTTAGAGATGTATTTCAACCTTAACAAGTATATGATTCACTCTTGTGTTTCTGGTGAATTTGCGAAGATGGGTTTTGTACAAGAGAGGGAAACTGGAAAAGGAGACAAACTGGTGGGAAAGGCTAGGAAATATTGATAACTTGCTCAGGATGGCAGCAGCCTTTGTGGTTACAGAGTAATATTGGAGGACAAAGCTTCCTGACAAAAGCAGTCTGGAAAACTATATACTTCAAATTAAGAGGAAAAGATGCTAAAGTGAAAAAAGTGCTGAGGATAAGAGTTTCAGGGATTCTGGTAGAGGCAAAGGTGACCTGAAGAAACAAGTGAAGAGAAGTTATGTAGGAAGAAAAGTCAGGAGTTTAAAGACTACAGACCTCCTGTCAAAGAATAGGAATTTTTGCATAGGTTGTAAAAGAATTAAAATTTAAAAAAGTATTTGCAATTTTGCCTTCTTACTGTTGGTAGAGATACCACCTCGTGAAAGCCCCAACAAACTTTGTTGTCTTTCTAGGGAGGCACTGACAGGTTGGAAGAAAGAAGACATCTGCTTATGAATCTGTTGGCTGAGGCGCCTATGAACTTTGATCCTGCAGCTCCTTTTAATTTCCCACCTGAGACAGCATTTCTCCTGAAATAACTAAAAGCCCTGGCCATTCTTCCCAATAAACATCTTCAAATAAATTTATAAAAACCAAACCAAACCAAACAAACAATTAAAACCTGCTTGTGACCAGCATGATTGCCTGCATGTGGATGATATGTGGTTGGTTGCTGCCATTAAAACCCTCCAGTGACAAATCCCTCCCACTGTGGGTCAGATGTCATGTCTATACACATGGCACTCCCCAAAGAATTTTAATGCTACATCAAATACAGTGTTTAAAAATAACTTTGTCTAACCAAGGACTGAGTAAAACTTGTGAAGGACTTGGCCTCATAATTTGGAGTCATCATCATCAACAGGCTTTCACTTGGATAGCACCTTTCATTCAAAGATCTCAGAAC